>NW_026623067.1:300000-600000 GCF_023065955.2 Ursus arctos | reverse complement strand
TGGCTGGATCATAGGGTAGCTCACTTTTTAACTTTTTAAGGGACCTCCACACTGTTTTCCAGAGTGGCTATACCAACTTGCATTCCCACCAACAGAGTGGGAGGGATCCCCTTTCTCCACATCCTCTCCAACAATTGTTGTTTCTTGCCTTGTCAATTTTTGCCATTCTAACTGGCATAAGGTATTATCTCAGTGTGGTTTTGATTTGAATTTCCCTGATGGCTAATGATTTTGAACATTTTTTCATGTGTCTGTTAGCCATTTGTACATCTTCATTGGAAAAGTGTCTGTTCACATCTTCTGCCCATATTATAATTTGCTTATTTTTTTCTTGTGTATTGAGTTTGAGGAGTTCTTTGTAGATCTTGAATACCAGTCTTTTATCTATAATGTCATTTACAAATTCTCCCATTCCGTGGGCTGGTGCTTAGTTTTTTTTACTGTTTCCTTGGCAGTGCAGAAGCTTTTTGTCTTGATGAAGCCCCACAAATTCGTTTTATCTTCTGTCTCTCTTGCCTTTGGATATGTGTCATGAAAAAGTTTACTTTGGCCGATGTCGTGGAGGTTGCTGCCTATGTTCTCCTCTAGGATTTTGATGGATTCCTGTCTCACTTCAAGGTCTTTCATCCATTTGGAGTTTATTTTTGTGTATGGTGTGAGAGAGTGGTCATGTTTCATTCTTTTGCATGTAGCTGTCCAATTTTCCCAGCACCATTTATTGAAGAGACTGTCTTTTTCCCACCGGATGTTTTTTCCTGCTTTATCAAAGATTAGTTGCCCAAAGAGCTGAAGGTCCATTTCTGGGTTCTCTATTCTGTTCCATTGGTCTATGTGTCTGTTCTTGTACATGCTGTCTTTGTGATCACAGCTTTGTAGTACAGCTCGAAATCCGGCATTATGATGCCCTCAGCTTTGTTTTTCCTTATCAACAGTTCCTTGGAGATTTGGGGCCTTTTCTGGTTCCATACAAATTTAAGGACTATTTGTTCCAGTTCTTTGAAAAATGTCATCGGTATTTTGATCAGGATAGCATTGAATGTGTAGATTGCTCTGGATAGCATGGACATTTTAACTATGTTAGTTCTTCTGATCCATGAGCATGGAATATTATTCCATCTTTTCTTGTCTTCCTCAATGTCTTTCAAGAGTGATTTGTAGTTTTAGAATACAGATCCTTTAAGTCTCGGTTAACTTAATGCAAAGGTAACATATGGTTTTTGGTGCTCTTGCAAATGGGATGGATTCCCTAATTTCTCTTTCTTCAGTCGCATTATTTGTTTATAGAAATGCAACTGATTTCTGAGCGTTGATTTTGTATCCTGCCACATTGTTCTTTCTTAAAGACTGGTTAATGGCCCTTTCCTTATGCTTTCATTCCCACTCGGAAACATGCATCCATCATCGTGACAGACGTTAGGATTCGGAGGACCCTTTCCATACCCTCTTCTTACTGAGAGTTACGTCTATGGCAGTTTAATTAATGTTCAACACACATACTGGGAAACACTGGTGCCTTCACTAATCGATGTTGCTGTCTCTCTGCACAAACTTGGTTCGCTGAATTAAATAATGGCACTTTCTTTTCCTTTTCACAAAACCTTTTCAAACGGCTTTCCTCCTCATGACAGATGTGAGTTGAGAGATGCTTTCTGTGTAGTGTTCTTAAGTAGTTAAACAAAGGGCATTATCTTGATGCTTGCAGACCCCATTTTGCACAATGCTCCCAATCCATGACACCAGATGTGAGGTGCAAGATGCTTTTATATAGAGTGTTCTCTCCTAGCGTAAAGCAGGTGACACTTACTTATGCATTCATGGACACTTTTGAAAAACTTGCCACCTTCCTAAGAGAAGACTTGACTTGGACAATGGTGTCTATTCGGTGTTCTGACTGAGATTTGTGAAAATTGCCCTTAAGGTTCATCACACTTTTTGGAAAACTTGGGTGTGTTCATCGGTCCTGATGTTGGTTTGATGTTGCCTTCTATCAACACTGAGTTGGTTCTCACAACTACTTAGATAGGACCTCTCCTTCTGCTTTCACTTGCACTTCTGCAAGTACTTCTTCTTCATTACAGAAGATGTGAATTGGAAGATCTTTTCCCAAGGGTGTCCTTACCTGAGCATACAGCATGTTCCTTACGTTTTCATACAAACTTTTGGAACATACATCCATCCTCATGAACGTAGATATGATTTGGAATGTTGTCTCTAGATGGTGCTCTTTCACATCTATGGCAGTTCCCTTAAGGTTCAACACATGTAATGGGAAACCCTGCTCTCTTCACTGATCAATGTTGCCGTCTCTCTACCCAAACTTGGTTCTCTGAACTGACTGATGGCACTTTCTTTTCGTGTTCACACAACCTTTTCTAATGGCTTTCCTCCTTTTTTTTGGAAATTTTGTTTGGAAATTTTAATATGCCTTTCTTAATATTTGATAGAGCAGACAAAACTCGGTCACAAATGTGACCTAATTGACGTCTATGGAACATTCGATAATAAGTGCAGAATACATTATTTTCCAGCGGTCATAGACTATTTACCCAAACAGATGATATGTTGGACCATGAATCATGTCTACATTTTAAAATACTGAAAATGACTAGATTCTATTCTTAGGCCTCCAAGGAATAGAGCCCTAGTCCTCATCAAAAGAAGACCAGGCAGTCCCTCTATGTTTAAAAATTCAATGTAACTTTGCTGCATATCTTAAGGGTCAGAGAGGGGATCGCAGTGGATATTTGCCACCTTTTCTACATCAGGGCTCACACACAATGGCCCTTTGTCTCTGAAGAACACTGACTATCCTAACGTAGACAGGAGTTAAGCCTCCTATCAGAGTTCTGCATGTGCCAGCCACACCTGGCAGTCTTGGCCTGGGCCCACCACCACCTCCCTCCAGCTTTCCTTCTTGGTGGCATTGAGTTAAGGGAGTCAACATAGCCATATGGAGATGGGAGCTCCCCTCTCCTAGTGATGATGGTGCTATTGTCCCCACCAGTCTATCAACATGATTTCTGAGAGAATTACGACACAATAGCAGCTTCTTGACCTTCCTTAAGGTTTAAAAATCATCTTGTGAGTCATCTTTTCAAAAAACGGTTTCACCATGTGTTCTTTTCTCTGGAAAAGAAATAGACCCAATGGTAATTATGGCTCCTGAGCACCTGCTCTTGGGAGATTGCATAGTGGCTCTGTTTAGCAGTCTCCCTCTTAAACTTCTCAACTAGGGTGTATATAGAATGAGTCCCATTTCCTAGATGGATAGACAAGGGCTCAGAGATTATATGAATTACAGAGGATTTTAGTGTCAGAAACCTAAGTGGGATCTCCAAACTGACTCCAAAACCCTTGTTCTTCCATACAGGGTACCATTTCGCTCTTACCTCTGGTCTTGTTGATCTGGAAACCTAGGAAGTATTAGGATTTTCTTGTGTGGCCAAATGGAACGAATTCGGCTGCCTTTTCACCTCTGCCCATCATGACCATGAAGATAATTATCTCAGTGGAGGACCTTTGAGTAAGAGACTTAAAGATCCCTTAGAATAGAGATACTATACTATTTTTCTGATATTAAAGTGCCTGAAAGAACTATCCTTTTTTAATTGATGGAAGCTCTTGGTGGAAAGGTCGGAAAGACTATTTGAAAACACTCAGCCTCTTCTACAGAGTGAGACAATGCCTCTAAAGATTGCTAAAATATTCCCTTACCTCTGATTATTTACTTCCCAACTATCGCAGTGTTTCTATGTTAGGATTACGATTTCCATGAGGCAAAAGTTGCGGAGAAAGAACTTAGTGTATCCAGGGGCACTTTCGTATTGTGACAGTGAGCTATTCTGTTGTATTCTGTAGTCCAAGGGAATGGTGCCAGACATCTCTAAGATGTCTAAAATTCTGACTGTAAATGATCTCTATGCTTCAGAGATTTGGGCAGGACAAGGGAGGAGTCCAGAGACTGCAAACGCCTCTGTTACCTGTGTTGACCATGGAGCAGGTAACCTTCTGTAGGGGTCCTTTTGATGTCTCTGAGCTATGGGAAAGGTGCTTTCATCTCAAGCTCCTCCATTTGGTAGTGGTGATAAGGATAAGAGTAATTTTTATCCCATACCATCTGTGGACCCTGATCTTGACCTCCTAGGGAAACCCTCCTTTATCATTTCACCCAGCTCAAAATGACCGGGCAAACCCTCAAAGCATGGGCCCTATTTCTGCCCCCAGCACATATTGTCCATCTGTTTCAAAAACAAAAAAGAGAACAAAAAAATGCCCTTGCCAACATCAAGGTGAGAACACAAAAGAACCTCTCTGTCCCCCGTAAGATTAAAGTCATACCGACTTGTACATACTGAAAAGATAAGAAAAGTCTGTCACTTTCTGGGATCTTCTGCCTCATCGTGATGGGTAACTGTACCTAACACAAAACAGAACAAATATATAACCCTGCCCTAAATGTTCCTTCCCTGGAGCACTCCCTTCTTTGTGAAGACTGTGTCTCCCAGGCATCTGACCTGACTTGGGTTTGAATAAAACTCTCTTCATTTCTCTCTAAAATGTTTTAAAATGTTCCTTCCTTTAGTGTTGACAATAACACTATGTTTTCTTTTCAAGTGAAAAATAAATGTTCCTGGTTCACAACCGTGACAGCTGTTCCTCCTGGCCCCTACCCTGCAGAACCAAGCATGTGTATATAGATTCCAGCACAAATGGGCTCATCCTAGAAGGATGCTTTGAAGGTCTGAGAAGCACTATCCACTCCATGGGTGAGACAAGAAGGCAAAGCTATTCCCGCTTGGAGCATTCCTTTTGGGGCTTAAAATTGCCTTGGACATGCATGAAAGCATTGCCATTTCCTAAAGCCCAAAGCTGGAACAGTCTGAGAGCAGCTGACCTAGCCAGAATCCAGGCACACACCTGTAGGAAGGGTTGGTGCAGAAGGGAAGGGGCAGGGCTCTGAGGGTGTTCTGCAGCTAGAGGGGTCCGCGGAAGGGGCAGTGTATGTGTGTGTGTGTGTGTGCTTGGGGCCCTGCCCGTGATCACAGTCATGCCTGCGCTGGGCATTGAGCCAAGGAGGCAGGTCTTGGACCCCTTGCACTCCCAGAGTTGTGAGTCATGGGGCCGGTTGCCCCGCATTCAAGGGGCTGGAAACCGCACACTCCCAAACCAATCACCCCATGGGGGTGGAGCTACGTCTCTGTGGGCAAACCCAGAGCAGACCTAGGATGCAGACTGGGAACCAGGGAAGGGGAGCTCTGAGAGATTCAACGTGTGGAGTTCCTGGCTGAGTGAATGCATGCTGTGTGCCTGTGTGGGGCATGGTCTGGGAGTAGGGGCACCCCGGGTGAGAGGTGGGGTTCTGGAAGGGCATGTGGAGGGAGTTCATTTGGAGACTCAGTTGAGTTTTCTTTTTCCCTTGATAGTCTCTTCTGCCTACTCTCTGTCAACTGGCCTTACATAGCAAACACATGGACTCCAGGGCACCTGCTCAGCAGAGCTTTTGTGGTATTGGTCGCAGACATTCCAGGGTTTCACTTGTTCCCCAGCAAGAGCGAGAGTAAGGACCGCACGGTCCCCAACTTCAGTGCGGTGCCCCTGTCCCCCGACACAGTGCAGGTAATGGACCTTGAGCAGTTCCCCAAGTTCAGCAGGGTGTTCCCTGTTCCTTCAGGCACATGTGTGGCACTAGGAAACCCCAGAGCCGTTACCCAACTTCAGCATTGTGCTGCCTGTTCCCTGGGAATGGTGGCAATGGGCTGGAAGATAATTACTACTAAAAGACAAGTCTGTGTTTCCCCTTCTCCCAGAAACTGCAGCAGGCATGCTGATTTTAGGTCCGAGGAGCCGCCTTCTCCCCACCTAACAACACTTCTCTTCTCTGGCTCCATGAGTCCCGAGGTTTTGAACGTCTGCATCTGAGTCAGTGAGGCAGCTTGACACAGGACACCAGCATTCAGAGAAAGCGGCAGGTCCATTTGGAGAAATGTCATATCCACGTCAGGACTGGAGGTAACACCTCTCATTAACCCACTATCCCCTGGGCTTTTCTCTTTTCTCTAGTTGAGCCATGAAGTAAAACTTAAGTAATAGTTGTCAGTGTTCTGAATTTGGTGAAGGAGGTACTTAGTTTCTGAGCTTAGAGCACTTTGCAGGGGATCCCATTTTCTCTGTTCATTGACTGCTTATGAATGTATTTTGAACAGCTGTTTCCTAGAAACACTCTTTCATTAGAAAGGGAAGGTGAGGTTTACTCTTTGTGTATTTTTAAGATATACATCTAACAGTGTTTATTCAGTTGGGCCTACGATATGGGTGAGTGGCCACCATTTAGGGTTAGATGGATTTTTGTCGTCAGATACAGATATGGATGATGTCTTGTCATTTGTCAAAGGTGATGTTTCATTACTGATTAGTCTTTTCATCCCAAGAATTACAATGAGGGTCGAGGGAAAATTCAAAATTATTCAAAGCAGCCTTTTCCTGTTTAAAAGTTAAGCTTGACTATCTAGCTTTACTAGATGTATCAACTCAATATTTTGAGGTGCCATATTCTCTCTGTCATTTCTTTGGTGGTGCAGTCAGAAGGAGAGTCTTTGGGAATTCCTTTGGATAGAGTCATGCTGGTGGCTTCAAGGGGCCTGGTGACGGGAGCCCTGGGCTGAGTTCTGGAACTACTTGCTTGACGCTGGGTGAGTCAGGTTATCCCACAGAGTTTCTGTTTCCTCCTTATGAGATTGCTGGAAGGTGAAATAAGTCAAGCAGAGAAAGGCAATTTTGATACGGATTCACTCATTTATGGAACAGGAGAAATAGCAGGGAGCTCAGTAGGAGAAGGAAGGGAAGAATGAAGGGTGGGGTAAACAGAAGGGGGAATGAACCACGACAGACTATGGACTCTGGGAAACAAACTGAGGGCTTCAGAGGGATTTGGTGGGGGGTTGGGATAGGCCGGCGATGGGTATTAAGGAGGGCACGTATTGCATGGAGCCCTGGGTGTTGTACGCAAACAATGAATCATGGAACACTACATCAAAAACTAAGGATGTAGTGTATGGTGACTAACATAACATAATAAAAAAAAATTTAAAAAAGAAAATAAAGAAATTGATGGAAGGTCATATCTGTGGAAAGTCTTTACACAGAAACTGTTCTGCCTATTGAAGAGCAACTAAAAACGAGGTGATTTGGGCTCTATTATTCTGTAAATAATAATTTTAAAACTCCCCGTCCTAGGGATATGGTATTTTATTGCATAAGGAGGCCTGAGAAGGCTGCAATGAAAGACTGCGATCTCAGAACACGTTCATGTTCCATGCATACATCACTTAACAGTTTGCACAGGTAGGAAGGTAAGTGGAGATAAATATGAAAGAAAGGGAAAGAAGGTGTGAACCATTCATTAGGTAGCCTTCTCCCTTTCTCAGGAAAGCCTTGGGCCAGTGTAATTTTGGGAAAGGAGGGGGAATCCTGGAGCTTTGCAGCAGATGGGGGTTCCAGGTCTGGGTAGAGGTGACGGGTCCCAGAGGAGAGCTGAGTGCATTCTGCAGCAGGGTATGGGCAGGGCGCGCTCGTGGGGTGGCTGTGGTCTCCCATGTGAACGTTGTGACAGGTGAGGGCTGTGAGCTGGTTCCTGGCTGAGGACAGTTGAGGCACAGGTGGAGAGCTGGCCGAGTCCCTTCTTCAGGGCCACCAGCCTCAGCCAGCACACACAGAATCATCGTTTGTCCCTGTCACTCCCATTCAGGCAGTCAGAGTTGCCAGGCCGAGATGTTTGCTGGAGCTTCTTTCCTTGCATGTGTGTGAAGTTTCAAACCTGAAGTGATGGACATGATGGGTCCTCAGAAAATCCGTAACTCTTTTATTTCCTGCTCTTATATCGACCAGTGAAGTGAATCGGACCGGCTAGTAGAAGGGGCTATCTGTGCGTTTTTATTTCCCAGTTTAATTAAAGAATGGGAAAACAGTCTTGTGAAGTATTAAAAGAATCCTTTGTTGGTGTTCATGTCCCCCCCCCCCCCCGGGGTGGGGGTGCTTACCTGGAGACCCATCCAGGGCTCTGGAAGCTTGACCCGGTGAGTCACTTGCGACTTGAGCTGGGGAATTAATGAAGAAAACAGAATGAATGCGGGAGTTTGCCTGTATCGTTTGGACTCAGACAAGTCCATGTAGCATCGGAACTCTTCACCCATGAGGCGTGTCGGGATCCCTGAGGTTGTGGGCTTTGCTTTATGGGCTGAGGTTTTGTCTTCATCCTTATCTGGACAAGAGTCATGCCATCTGGCAATGGAGATCCAAATCCTTAGGTGACCATATCATCATCATCATTATCATGATTATTAATTATTATTATTTTAAGAAGCAAGAGAGACATTGACTTTGAAATAAAATTATCAAAAGAAAGAACACAAGGTCAAATATATACGTGATGATTGAACTTGTGGTATCTCTCATTGGTGTGGGTCTTGTAGGGCTGCCCGAATGAGAAAGACCAAGGAATTCTATGTGGATAAAAGTGTGCTGTACACAGGGATTGTTTTATTCCATCATTTGACCTCTCTCTCTGAAGGGAAAATAGAGTGGTGACTGGAGCTTGGTTCTGATTGGAAGGCCTGGGAGGTCAGTGAATCGAAAGAGCAGTGTTCATGCTTACATGGTTCTCAGTGCCCAGTGAGCGAAGTTTGGACACTTGGACTCGGAAGCATTGGTGTTCAGGGAGGATGTTGTCCGAGTTTGCAGCACATCAAATCACTTGGCTGGTCTGCCTATTGGGCCAGTTTCTGCCTTTCTAAGGGCAGCTTGAAAGTGGCTTGTAAACCTAGGACATTTGTGGAGTGTTCTGCATGGGACCACTGTGTGGGCCAGTGTAGACACAACACAGGGAATTCCAGAGCTAATGATGAGCATGTTTGTGAGGCTGGAGTTTGCTTCTCTGTGAGAAGGATTGAGCTGGAGTGGAAAGAAGTCTCTGGGTCTTAGGACTCACTGAGCCGATCCAAGCCTGGCAGGGTGCTGAGATCAGATGTCTGTTTCCCAGGATTTTGGCCAGAGGGATATTTGGGCTCTGGGCAGCATCTCTGCTCAGTTTTCTTGGATGAGCACCTCAGGGAAGAGGAGTAAGTGTGTGTGCTCACCTGTCATCGAGGAAGGTTTCTGGTTTCAGGTTTCGTGTACAGGTGAATTCCTCATATGGCTCCCTTACCTGATGGTGTTCAGGGTGCAGGAGGTGGATGGACCCCCTCGTCCCGGGCATCCTGGCTGTGTAAGAGTCCTGGGGCACCTTTCCCCCTGGACTTTGGACCAGGAAATTGGGAGCAGTAGGTGATGAAGCCATCAGTTGATGCCTCAGTTTCTTCCCTGCCAAGATGAACTGGAGATTATAATAAGTGCTATGGAAATATAAAGGAGGAGACAGGACTGGGGGTGCTGAAGGGAAGGTGGGGGTGGTGTTTGGTATTCACATAGGGGTCAGGTGGTACTTCACTAGGAGGGTGATGCTTGAGTCAAGATCTAGGGAAGGTCAGTGATATCACATGAAGAGCATTCTAAACAGAATGGAAAGCATGTGCAAAGGCCCCAGGGAAGGAGCATACCAGGTGCATCCATGAGCTACAAGATGGCCCTGTGACCACAGGCGACAGCTTAGGACTTGCATCATCAAGGTGACAGAGTGTGACAGAAAGCCATAGCAGGGCTGTGACCCCATGGGACCCTGTTTCACTGGGTCATCCTGGCTGCAGGGTTGAGAACAGATGACAGAGGGTTGAGGTTGGGCAAGGGAGGTCAATGATGACTCTTTTCCAGGAACTCAGGCAAGAGATGGGCTCCAGTGTGGTCCAGACAGGCGGCCTTGAAAGGAGTGGTGAGTCCTACGGTGGGTACGTCTTGAAGATGGAGCTCACAGAATTTGCCGACAGCTTAGATATTGAGGATGGGAGAAAGGAGGAACTGGGGTAACTCCCAGCTGTTGTGGGTTGTCCTGAGCGAGGGGAAGGAGAAGGTATCTGGGGGTAGGAGGTAGTCCGCATTCGGCATGCTGAGGAAGGTGCCTTTCTGGGTGGATCTGCTGAGGTTTGTTTCCAGGAGAAGCTTTCACATCTCCTCCCTCAGCAACGGTGAAGTATAAGTATTCCCCATTTTTTAAAAGTTCATGGGAAGACACTTGGCTTTTTGGAAAGATCTCCGTTATCACCTGGTTTCACTAATGGGAAGAAACCTGAAGAGGATGTTCCTTATGAAAAGAGTTGAACGGTGAGCTTTGCATTCAGCATCTGTTTGGGGAGAAGCACGACAGACGCAGTGTGCACCGTAACCAGCTCCTTCCTGTAAACCGCTCTCCGTGTCCAGCCACCAGCGCTTTGAATTCTGTTTGTGAGCATCTGCTGTGCTTTCTCTCCATTTATTTTCGGCATCCATTAGGAATTGTGTCCTGGGTCCTGAGAAATGCCAACAATAAGTAAATTTAGGAGTCTGAGCATGGTCACTAATTTTTCCATATTAATTAATGGTCATTCCTTCTTTACACCCTTTCTGCTCTGAAAGGTTTCCTAGGAGTACTGTACTTTCAAAGAGCTGGGGAACCTGTACCCCATCCTGCGGGGTTCACTTTAGTCTCCATGCTGCACAGAACATTCCATGGCTGTCGGATTTTAACACACAAACCTGTATCTTTGACCACCTTCACCCTTCCCATCCTCCTCTGAATCAGGCACCCACAAATCTATTCTCCATATCTATGTGTTCAGTAATTTCTTTCCCCATGTTGTATGTACATGTGAGCATCTGTAATTGTCTTTCTGTGTCTGAGTTCTTCAGGAGGGAGCCCCATCAGTCATCTGATAGAGCACTTTCATGGATCCCCTGTGAGGCAAGGATGATGCCCGGCCTTGGAGGGGGGCCACAGGTCTGCCCTCAGGATCCATGTCTCCCACTCCAGCCTTTTCAGAATGGACCTCTCACACCAAATCTAGGGTTAGGGGTAAGGCATAGGAGAATGAGAGTTCCAATAGGGTGGATGTGTCCAGAATTTCCACGGTGGGGGCGGGGATTGATGGCATGGGTTGGGGTGAGTGTGAAGCAGTGGGTTTGTGCCCATGAGCCAGTGAATGTGGGGGATCGAGGGAATCAAGTACAGAAGTAATTAGGATTTCTCCCCCTCGACCTCCTTTCTGGAGTCCCAAATAAAACGGTTTCGCTTTGGGTGGCATACTGAGGCCTTAGGTATGACTCAGGCTTCTTCATCTCCGTATCTTTGGAGGCAGACCTCTGGGAGTGGACTACTCAGAATCCAACCTATGATTACTGTCATGGAGGGGAGGATGGAAAGCCCGATTGACCGGCTCTAAACAAACTGACCTGGGGGCTGAGGAGAGTGCCAGTGTCACGGATGAGGGCCTAGAGTTCCGCTGAAAGTGGAGATTCGCTGGGCTTAGGTCAGGTGTTCACTTAGGTTTCTTCTCGCAAAACTTTCTGGAGTCCCAAATGGCATATTTTAGTTCTGTGTGGCAGGCTACTGCCTAACATTGCTCAGTGGTACCTGATCCCTGTGCTTTGGAGTCAGGCGTATGGGAATAAACCTAACAGACCCCAAACTAGAATTAAGGCGTGGGTCTAGGGGCATGGCCCTAAAGATCAGCCAGCAGATGCGACCTTCCAGGGGCCAAGAGTAGGGCATGATTTGGGTTGCATCTGAAACACAGCAGTTGCAGGCAGGGGGGCTTTGAATGTGGGGTTCGTTGGGTTTGGAACAGCTGGGAATTCATAACTTCTGCTCTGCATTCCTTCTGTGGGTCCAAATGGCACAGTTTCCATCTGCATGGCATGCTGATTTGCAGGTATGACTCAGGTTTCCCCAGTCGCTGTGTGTTTGCCTCCTGGAAAGACCTCTTGGAAGCCAACGGAACATTTGGCTTAGGGCTGAGGAGCCTGGGAGGGACCATCTCCTGGTTTTGAGCTCACCATTGCTGTGTCCTGATTTGAGTAGGTGGGTTGTGGAGAAGGGAAGGCTCAGGGTTTTGGTCCAAGGGGACCCTGAATGCGGGAGCCAGCTAGAATTGATTCAGTGGGATATGCAGATTTTTCAGCCCCCGAATACCTCTGCATCCCAGATGGTACGTTTTCTTTCTGTGTGGCATGCTGAGGCCTCAGATAGGGCTCAGGTTTCCCAAATCCCTATATCTTTGTGCCATCTCTCTAGGAGTGGACCCCTGAGTACCCAAGCTATGGTGAGTGTCACGCCCTAGGAGGCTGCAAAGCCCAATCGACTGGCTCTGCCACCCTGTTGAGGCTCAGGAGAGTGGGCTGGAGAGACTGTCGGCACAGTGTTTAGGGGTCAGGAATCCACTGGAAGTGATTTTCTCTTTGCTTTGGTCAGGTGTTCCCTGAGGTTTCTCCTTCTCAGAGTGCTTTCTGGAGTCCCAGATGACAACCTTTCCTTCTGTGTGGCAGGCTTTGTGTCCTGACATTGCTCAGCAGTCCCCATTCCCTGGTCCTTGGAGCTAGATGTCTCGGAATGGACCTCACACTACTCAACGTGTAGTAAGGGCACGGGTCTAGGTGTATGGCTGTTCAGATGGGCCATCCGATGTGAGATTCCAGGGGCCTAAGAGGAGGGTGTGCTTTGGGTTGAATGTCAGACACAGGAGTTGCCCACAGGGGGTCTGTGGAAGTGGTGTCTCGCTGGGATTGGATCAGGTAGGCATTCTTATTTCTCTTCCTCTGCAGGTCCAAATGGTACGGTTTCCCTCTCTGTGGCATGCTGATTCACCAATGTGGCTCAGGTTTCCCCAGTCCCTGTGTGTTTAGTGCTTGGCTCCTGGAATGGTCTCTGGGAACCCAACGGAGCATTTGGCTTAGGGCTCAGGAGCATGGGAAAGACCATATCTTGGTTTTGAACTCAGCATTGCCGTGTCCTGATTTGAGTAGGTGGGTTGTGGAGAAAGGAAGGCTCAGGGTTTTCATCCAAGGGTCTCCTGAATGCGGGAGCTGGACGGGATTGACTGTGCGGGATATGCAGATTTCTCCTGCTCCTAATAGCCTCTAGAGTCCCAGATGGCACTCTTTCTTTCTGTGTGGCATGCTTTGGCCCCAATCGGGCTCAGGCTTCCCCAATACCTATATCTTTGTGCTGTGTCTCTAGGAGTGAAACCCTGAGAACCCAACCTAATGTTAATGTCAGGCCCTAGGAGGATGGAAATCTCAATCGGCTGGCTCTGCGACCCTATCGGGTCTGAGGAGAGTGGGTTGGGGAGACTGTCGGCACAGTGTTTAGGGGCCAGGAATCTGCTGGAATTGGTTTCGTCTGGGCTTGGGTCAGGTGTTCCCTGAGGTTTCCCCGTCTCAGAGTGCTTTCTGGAGTCCCAAATGGCAGCCATGTATAGTGTTGTGTCTTTCCTTGTATAGTGTTGTGTCTCAGAGATAAGTGTTTTTCATTTTCATCAGGCGTCCGTGACCAATTTGATGAATGCTTCCATATTCATGAATGATGATATTATGGGTAAGTGGGTTCCTGTACAATGTTCTTTCTTACCTATAAGTTTATGGCACTTTGGTTAGGTTGCTGCAATCACTTATGATAGGGAGTCCACATTAACCAAATATATTGTATGTTGTAAGATGGTTCCTGTACACTGTTGTTTCTCAGTTATATGTTCGGAGGACTTACCCAGTGGAACCATAACCACCTTGATTCATGCTTCCATCTTCAGAAGGCTGATGTGATTTGAAGGGCATTATCCTCACACCATTGTTTCTTAGCTATAAGTATGGGAAAATTTCCCTAGGCCTACACACACAATGTTGAATAGGCATCAGTATTGATTAGGCTGATGTTAGTTGAAGGTGTTTTCCTGTACACGGTGGTTCATTACCAATAAGGATGGGGAATAGTCCTCAAGATTCAAGAAACTGTTCATTAATGCTTCCATATTCATGAAAGATGCTGTTAATTGTTAATGCTATTCTGTAAAGTGGTGTTGTCAAGGGATAGGTATGTGGTCCTTTTCTTCTGATTCTACCTCCTCCTTGGTTCATGTTTCCATATTCATGAATGGTGATGTTCATTGTAAGGGGTTCTATCCTCTACACGGTTTTTTCTTAGATATATGTATGCGGTTTGGTGATTCATACACACCCTATTTTCTGAAGGATTGTATAATCATGAGGGTGATTTTAGCTGAGGGCAGTCCCTATACACTGTTGTTTCTTACAGATATGTACTTAGACCTTTCCTAAAGCTTCGACAACCACTTTGAGTCATGCTTCCCTATTTCTAATCAGTGATATTATTGGTAGACATTATCCTGACACTGTTGTTTCCTAGAGAGAAGGGTGTGGTCATTTCCCTAGGACTGCAACACAATTTTGCGAAGGGATCCCTATGCAGGAGGTTGCTTTAATTGGAGGACGGTTCAAAGACACTGCTATCTATTACGTACAAGAATGGGGCACAAATTTCATGTTTCAAGACCACTATGGTAAAATCTTCCTTACTCTTGAAAGATGATGTTCATTGGTCTTTCCTTGTATAGTGTTGCGTCTCAGAGATAAGTTTTTGGCACTCTTGTCAGGCTTCCACAACCATTTTGGTTAATGCTTCCATATTCATGAATTTTGATATTAGGGCTAAGTGGGTTCCCGTACACTGTTGTTTCTTACAGATAAGTTTATGGCCTTTTCATTACATTGCCACAACCATTTACGATAAGGATGCCACATTAACCAAAGATATTGTACGTTGTAAGATGGCTCCTGTACACTGTTGTTTCTCAGCTTTATGTTCGTAGGCCTTACCAGAGGGTACCCTAGTGACCTTGACCTATGCTTTCGTCTTTAGGAAGGCTGATGTGACTTGAAAGGCATTATCCTGACACTGTTGTTTCTTAGCTATAATTATGTGGACCTTTCCCTAGGCGTACACACCCAATCTTGAATAGGGATCAGTGTTGAGGAGGCTGATATTAGTTGAAGGTGTTTTCCTGTATACGGTGGTATATTACCAATAAGGTTGGGGCACGGTCCTCAAGATTTACAAACTTTTCATTAGGGGCACCTGGGTAGCACAGCCGTTAAGCGTCTGCCTTCGGCTCTGGGCGTGATCCTGGCGTTATGGGATCGAGCCCCACATCAGGCTCCTCTGCTATGAGCCTGCTTCTTCCTCTCCCACTCCCCCTACTTGTGTTCCCTCTCTCGCTGGTTGTCTCTATCTCTGTCAAATAAATAAATAAAATCTTTAAAAAATAAAAATAAAAAATAAAAACTTTTCATTAATGTTTCCATATTCATGAAAGATGATGTTAATTGTTAATGCTATTCTCTAAAGTGGTATTGTCTTGGGATATGTATGTGGTCCTTTCCCTCTAATTCCACCTCCACCTTGGATCATATTTCCATATGCGTGAATGCTGATATCCATTGTAAGGGGTTCTTTCCTGTACACTGTTGTTTCTTAGATATATGTATGCGTGCCTTTGGTGATTCATAACCCCCTATTTTCTTTTTTTTAGTGTTTTTTAAATTATTTTATGTTAGTCACCATACAGTATATCCCTTGTTTTTGATGTAAATTTCAATGATTCATTAGTTGCGTATAACACCCAGTGCACCATACAATACGTACCCTCCTTAATGCCCATCACCAGCCTCTCCCATTCCCTCACCCCTCACCCCTCTGAAACAATCAGTTTCTATCTCAGAGTCCATTATCTGCCATGCTTTATTCCCCCTTCTCATTACCCCCCCTTTTTATCCCTTTCTTCTCTTACCGATCTTCCTAGTTCTTATGTTCCATAATTGAGAGAAAAAATATGATAATTGTCTTTCTCTGCTTGACTTATTTCACTTAGCATTACCTCCTCCAGTACCGTCCATGTTGCAGCAAATGTTGAGAAATCATTGGTCTTTCCTTGTATACTGTTGTGTCTCAGAGATAAGTTTTTGGCACTTTCGTAAGGCTCCACGACCACGTTGGTGAATGCTTCCATACTCATTATTAATGATGTCATGGCTAAGTGGGTTCCCGTACACTGTTGTTTCTTACAGATAAATTTTTGGCATTGTAGTTATGTTGCCAGAACCACTTACAAAAAATTGTACGTTGTAATATATTTCCTGTACACTGTGGTTTCTCAGGTATATTTCAGTAGGCTTTTCCTAATGGTACTATAACCACCTAGATTCCTGCTTCCATCTTCAGGAAGGCTGATGTAACTTGAAGGGCATTATCCTGACACCGTTGTTTCTTAGCTATAAGTATGTGGACTTTTACCTAGGCCTACAGAGCCAAAATTGAATCGGGATCAGTGTTGAGGAGGCTGATGTGAGTTGAAGGTGTCTTCCTGTACACAGTGGTTCATTAGCAATAAGGATTGGGCAGAGTCCCCGAGATTCCAGAACCTTTTCATTAATTCTTCCTTACTTGTGAAGGATTATGTTCATTGGTCTTTCCTTGTATAGTGTTGTGTCTCAGAGATAAGTGTTTGGCACTTTAGTCAGGCTTTCACGTCCAATTTGGTTACTGCTTCCATATTCACGAAGGATGATGTTAGGGCTAAGCGGGTTCCTGTACACTGTTGTTTCATATAAAAAAGCTTAAGGATTTTCTTTACGATGCCACAACCACTTACGATAGAGATTCCACATTAACCAAAGATACTGTATGTTGTAAGAGGGTTCCTGTACACTGTTTTTTCTCAGCTTTATGTTCGAAGGCCTTTCCTAACGGTACCATAACCACTTTGATTCCTCCTTCCATCTTCAGGGAAGTCTGATGTGACTTGAAGGGAATTATGCTGACACCGTTGTTTCTTATCTCTAAGTATGTGGACATTTCCCTAGGCCAACACACCCAGTGTTGAGTTGGGATCACTATTGAGGAGGTTGATATGAGTTGAAGGTGTTTTCCTGTACACGGTGGTTTATTACCTAAAGGATGGGGCAAAGTCTTGGTAATTCCAGAACCTTTTCATTCATGCTTCCATAATCATGAAAGATGGTGTTCATTGGTCTTTCCTTGTATAGTGTTGTCTCTCAGAGATACGTGTTTTGCACTTTCGTAGGCTTCCACGACCATTTTCGTTAATGCTTCCATGTTCACGAATGATGGTGTTAGGGCTAATTTGTTCTTGTACACTGTTGTTTCTTACAGATTAGTTTATGGCATGTTCTTTACGTTGCCACAACCACTTACGATAGGAATTCTAAACTGAGCAAAGATACTGTACGTTATTTGTTATTTTTTTACTTTAATTTCTGCCAGATTTGGTCTCATTTCTGCCCTTAGAGATTCTATATTCTCATCAATATTTTCGTTAATACTTTTTCAATTCTACACACCATCTTCACCTTTGTTACTCTGAATTCCATTTCTGATAATTTGGTTATGTCCATATCCATTAGTTCTGTGGCAGAAGCCACAGACTCATTTTCTTTTCTTTGCTGGGGTGGATTTCTCCTTCTAGACATTCTAATGAGAAGTTGTGGGTTTGTCCAGAACCCAAATTATTGACTGGGACCCAGGCCATGAGCCCTTGTTTTATGGGGATCTTAGGGATGTGGGCTTCTTGATTTTTCAGCCTGCCTTCTGGGGGAGGGGCCTGCCAAGCCGATATTAAGGTTAACCCTGTTTGGGTATAGTCTCTGTGTCCCCTGCAAGGGGGGATGGGGATGGGCACAGAGTAATTCGGTATTTCCAGGCTTTTGTTCTCTGGCGGCTTTCCCTGGTGTTTTGCTGTGCCTCTTCTGAGAGCCAGAGCAGCAGTGGCCAAATTTCATCCTCTGTCTCAGAGGGATTGCGGACAGTTCTCCACTGATGTTCTGGCCACTTTAACTCTGTTTCTGTTGGTGCTGCTCAACCCTGCACTGTCCGGGATGTGAGCCCCACACCTGGCATCCCAGCTCTCACCTACAGGGCCAGTGTGTCTCTGTCCTTTGTGTTTCTAACACCGCCAGCCACCAGCGGCCCCTGAATGCTCCAGGAGCATTATGTGTCTCTTTCTTACACACTTTTGCACATGCTTCCGTTTTCATGACAGAGGACTGTGAGATGCCAGATGGTTTCTCTACGGTGTTCCTTCATTGATTCAGTATATGGCACTTTCCTTATGTTTTCTTAGGCACCTGTACAAATGGTTTCATCTTCACCACCGAAGACGTGACTTCAAAGATGGCTTTGGTACAATGTTCTTTCCTAAGATTGGTTCACGTCCCTTTCCTTATGCTTTTATTCCCAATCAGACACATGCTTCCATCATCATGACAGTTTATGGGACTTGGAAAACCCTTTCCATACCCTCTTCTTCCTGAGATTACGTCTATGGCTGTTTCCTTAAGGTTCAACACACGTATTGGTAAACCCTGCTGTTTTCACTGATCAACGTTGCCTTGTCTCTACAAAAACATGGTTCACTGAATTGACTGATGGCACTTTCCTTTCGTTTTCACACAACCTTTTTGAAGGGCTTTCCTCCTCATGACTGATGTGAGTTGAGAGATGCTTTCTGTGTAGTGTTCTTACGTCGTTAAATGAAGGGCATTATCTTGATGCTTGCAGACACCGTTTGGCACAATGCTCCCACTTCATGACACCAGATGTGAGGTGCAAGATGCTTTCACATAGAGTGTTCTCTCCTTGAGTAAAGTAGGTGACCCTTTCCCTATGCATTCGTAGACACTTTTTTTTTTATAATGATTTTTTATTATATTATGTTAGTCACCATACAGTACATCCCCGCTTTTCGATGTAAGGCTCGATGATTCATTAGTTGTGTATAACACCCAGTGCACCATGCAATATGTGCCCTCCTTACTACCCATCACCGGCCTATCCCATTCCCCCACACCCTCCCCTCTGAAGTCCTCAGTTTGTTTCTCATAGTCCATAGTCTCTCATGTTTCATTCCCCCTTCTGATTACCCCCCCTTTCTTTATCCCTTTCTTCTCCTACCGATCTTCCTAGTTCTTTTGTTCCATAGATGAGAGAAATCATATGATAGTTGTCTTTCTCTGCATGACTTATTTCACTTAGCATTATCTCCTCCAGTGCCGTCCATGTTGTAGCAAATGTTGAGAACTCGTTCTTTCTGATAGCTGAGTAATATTCCATTGTATGTATGGACCACAACTTCTTAATCCAGTCATCTGTTGCAGGGCATCTCGGCTCCTTCCACGATTTAGCTATTGTGGACATTGCTGCTATGAACATTGGGGTGCATATGGCCCTTCTCTTCACCACGTCTGTATCTTTGGGGTAAACACCCAGTAGTGCAATGGCTGGATCATAAGGTAGATCGATTTTTAACTTTTTAAGGGACCTCCACACTGTTTTCCAGAGTGGCTGTACCAACTTGCATTCCCACCAACAATGTAGGAGGGATCCCCTTTCTCCACATCCTCTCCAACAATTGTTGTTTCTTGCCTTGTCTATTTTTGCCATTCTAACTGGCGTAAGGTGGTATCTCAGTGAAGTTTTGATTTGAATTTCCTTGATGGCTAATGATTTTGAACATTTTTTCATGTGTCTGTTAGCCATTTGTATGTCTTCATTGGAAAAGTGTCTGTTCATATCTTCTGCCCATTTTTTGATTTATTTGTTTCTCGTGTATTGAGTTTGAGAAGTTCTTTGTAGATCTTGGATACCAGTCCTTTATCTGTAGTGTCATTTGCAAATATATTCTCCCATTCCGTGGGCTGCCTCTTAGTTTTTCTGTTTCCTTGGCTGTGCAGAAACTTTTAATCTTGATGAAGTCCCATGAATTCATTTTATCTTTTGTTTCTCTTGCCTTGGGGATGTATCATGAAAAAGGTTGCTTTGGCCGATGTCGTAGAGGTTGCTGCCTATGTTCTCCTCTACGATTTTGATGGATTCCTGTCTCACATCGAGGTCTTTCATCCATTTGGAGTTTATTTTTGTGTATGGTGTGAGAGAGTGGTCAAGTTTCATTCTTTTGCATGTAGCTGTCCAATTTTCCCAGCACCATTTATTGAAGAGACTGTCTTTTTCCCACCGGATGTTTTTTCCTGCTTTATCAAATATTAGTTGCCCAAAGAGCCGAGGGTCCATTTCTGGGCTCTCTATTCTGTTTCATTGGTCTATGTGTCTGTTTTTGTGCCAGTACCATGCTGTCTTTGTGATCACAGCTTTGTAGTACAGCTCGAAATCCGGCATTGTGATGCCCCCAGCTTTGTTTTTCCTTTTCATCAGTTCCTTGGAGATTCGGGGTCTTTTCTGGTTCCATACAAATTTAATGACTATTTGTTCCAGTTCTTTGAAAAATGTCCTCGGTATTTTGATCGGGATAGCATTGAAAGTGTAGATTGCTCTGGGTAGCATGGACATTTTAACTATGTTAATTCTTCCGATCCATGAGCATGGAGTATTTTTCCATCTCTTTGTGTCTTCCTCTATGTCTTTCAAAAGTGATTTATAGTTTCTAGAATATAGGTCCTTTACGTCTCTGGTTAATTCCTAGGTAACATATGGTTTTTGGTGCTATTGTAAATGGGCTGGATTCCCTAATTTCTCTTTCTTCAGTCTCATTATTCGTGTATAGAAATGCAACTGATTTCTGAGCATTGATTTTCTATCCCACCCCATTACTGAATTGCTCTATAACTTCTCATATTTTGCGCGTGTATTCTATTGGGTTTTCCATATAGAGTATCATGTCATCTGTGAAGAGAGACATTTTGACTTCTTTGCTGATTTGGATACCTTTTATCCCTTTTTGTTGTCTGCTGTTGCAAGGACTTCTAGTACTATGTTGAATAATAGTGGCGAGAGTGGGCATCCTTGTTGAGTTCCTGATCTTAAGGGAAAGGCTTCCAGCTTTTCCCCATTGAGAATATTTTCTGTAGCCTTTCCATAGATGGCTTTTATGAGATTGAGAAATGAACCCTCTATTCCTACACTCTGAAGGGTTTTAATCAGGAAAGGATGCTGTATTTTGTCAAATGTTTTTTCTGGATCAGTTGAGGGGATCATATGTTTCCTGAGTCTTTTCTTGTTGATATGATGTGTCACGCTGATCGATTTGCGAATATTGAACCACGCTTTCATCCCAGGGATGAATCCCACTTGTTCATGATGGATAATCGTTTTAATGTACTGTTGGATTCTATTAGCCAGAATCTGGTTGAGGATTTTGGCATCTATATTCATTAGGGAAATTGGTCTGTAATTCTTCTTTTTGAGGGGGTCTTTGCCTGTTTTGCAGATCAAGGTAATATTGGCCTCATAGAATGAGTTTGGTAGCTTTCCTTCTGTTTCTATTTTTTGAAATAGCTTTAGGAGAATAGGTATTATTTCTTCTTTGAATGATTGGTAGAATTCCCCAGGAAAACCGTCCGGGCCTGGAGTTTTGTTATTTGGAAGGTTGTTTATCACTGGCTCAATCTATTCACTGGCTTGGATGGCTATGTATTTCCCCATTAGGACTGCCTTTGCAGTATCCCATAGGTTTTGGACCATTGTGTTTTCATTCCCGTTGGTCTCCATAAATTGTTTAAATATATTTTTGATTTCCTGGTTCATTGGGTCATTCCTGAGCAGGATGGTTCTTAGTTTCCAAGTGTTTGAGTTTTTTTCCAAAATCTTCCTTGTTTTTGAGTTCCAATTTCAGAGTGTTGTGCTCTGAGAATATGCACGGGATAATTTCAATCTTTTGGTATCAGTTGAGACCTGATTTGTGTCCCAGAACATGGTCTAATCTTGAGAATGTTCCATGGGCATTAGAATAGAATGAGTATTCTTTGGTTCTGGGGTACAGTGTTCTATATATATCTATGAGGTCTATCTCATCTAGCATGGCATTCAAAGCTCTTGTTTCTATGTTGGTTTTCTGCTCCGGTGCTCTGTCTGTTGCTGATAGTGGAGTGTTGAGGTTCCTACTATTAATGTATTTTTATCTATATATCTCCTTATTCCGGTTAAGAGTTGGCTTGTGTATCTTGCTGCTCCCCTGTTGGGGGCATATATATTTATAATTGTCATATCCACTTGTTGGATACATCCTTTAAGAATAATATAGTGCCCTTATGTGTCTCTAACCATAGTCTTTAGTTTCAAATCCAATGTGTCTGACATGAGAATTGCTACCCCAGCTTTCTTTTCAGGTCCATTGGCGTGAAAGATGGTATTCCATCCTTTTAGTCTGAATGTATCTTTAGGTTCAAAATGAGTGTTTGTAGACAGCAAATGGATGGGTCATGTCTTTTTATCCAATCAGCAACCCTGTGGTGTATTATGGGAGCATTTAGGCCATTTACATTGAGACGGATTATTGAGAGATGTGATTTTAATGATGCCATATTGCCAGTAAAGTCTTTGTTTCCATAGATTGTGACTTTATGTTCTGTATCACTCTTGGGGCCTTTTTACTTTTATAGAACCCCCCCCCCTTAATATCTCCTGTAGGGCTGGTTTTGTGGTTAAAAAAATTGGTCAATGACCACAATTCTGGAAGGTCTTTATTTCTCCATGAATTCTGAATGACAGCCTTGCTGGATAGAGGATCCTTGGCTGCATGTTTTTCTCTGAAAGAGATTTAAAAATGCCCCCCAACCCTTTATCTCATTCCAGGTCTGTGGAGAGAGGTCAGACGTAATTCTGATATCTTTGCCTTGGTACGTGAGAAATTTCTTTGCCCTGGCCACTTTCAATACTGTATCCTTGCATCTAATATTTGCGAAATGCACTATGACGTGACGTGGCGTGGGTTTGTCGTGGTTGAGCTTGGAAGGGGTCCTCTCTGCCTCTTGGACACGAATGTTTGTTTCCCTTGCTAGATTAGGGAAGTTTTCAGCTACAATTTGTTCAAATATCTCTTCTAGACCTCTGTTTTTCTCTACGTCCTCAGGAATGCCGATGATTCTGACACTGGAACGTTTTATTGAGTCAGTCATTTCCCGTAACCTACATTCCTGTGTGTGGATTTTTTTTGAGTCCAGATTCTCTTTTAGCTTTTTCCTCTACTAACCCATTTTCCAATTCGCTGATACGTCCTTCTGCCTCATTCACCCTGGCCAACAGAGCCTCTAGTTTTGACTGCATTTGGCTCCTAGAATTTTTAATTTCTGCCAGATTCGCTCACATTTCTGCCCTTAGAGATTCTATGTTCTCATTAACAATTTTGTCAATATTTTTTTCAAGTCTACAAATCATCTTGACCATTGTTACTCTGAATTCCATTTCTGATAATTTGGTTATATCCATATCCATAAGTTCTGTGGCAGAGGCCACAAACTCATTGTCTTTTCTTTGCTGGGGGGGGGACTTCTCCTCATCATTCAGATGAGGAGAGGTTGTGGTGTTGTCCAGAGCCCAAATTATTGACCACGACCCAGGCCGTGCGCCCTTGTTTTATAGGCATCTTAGGTATGGGGGCTTCTTGATTTTTCAGCCTGCCTTCTGAGGTAGGGGCCTGCCGTGCCGATACTTGGGCAACCCTGTTTGGGTAGAGTCTCTGTGTACCCTGCGAAGGGGGATGGGGGTGGACACACTGTGAGCCGGTCTTTCCAGGCTTCTTTTCTCTTGCGGCTTTCCCTGGTGGTTTGCTGTGCTTCTTCTGAGAGTCAGAGCAGCAGTGGCCGAATCTCAGCCTCTGTCTCAGAACAGATGGATTGCGGACCATTCTCCACTGATGTTCTGGCCACTTTAACTCTGTTTCTGTTGGTGCTGCTCAACCCTGCACTGTCCAGGATGTGAGCCCCACACCTGGCTTCCCAGCTCTCACCTACAGGGCCAGTGTCTCTCTGTCTGTGTTTCTAACACCGCCAGCCGCCCCTGCATGCTCCAGGAGCTTTATGTGTCTCTTTCTTACACACATTTGCACAAGCTTCCGTTTTCATGACAGAGGACTGTGAGATGCCAGATGGTTTCTCTACGGTGTTCCTTCGTAGATTCAGTACATGGCACTTTCCTTATGTTTTCTTAGGCACTTGTACAAACGGTTTCATCTTCAAGACTGAAGACGTGACTTCAAAGATGGCTTCGGTACAATGTTCTTTCCTAAAGTTGGTTCACCTCCCTTTCCTTATGCTTTTATTCCCAATCAGACACATGCTTCCATCATCATGACAGATTATGGGACTTGGAAAACCCTTTCCATACCCTCTTCTTCCTGAGATTACGTCTATGGCTGTTTCCTTAAGGTTCAACACACGTATTGGTAAACCCTGCTGTTTTCACTGATCAATGTTGCCTTGTCTCTACAAAAACATGGTTCGCTGAATTGACTGATGGCACTTTCCTTTCGTTTTCACACAACTTTTGAAGGGCTTTCCTCCTCATGACTGATATGAGTTGAGAGATGCTTTCCTTGTAGTGTTCTTACATGGTTCAACAAAAGGCATTATCTTGATGCTTGCAGGCACAGTTTTGTACAATGCTCCCAATTCATGACACCAGATGTGAGGTGCAAGACGCTTTTATATAGAGTGTTCTCTCCTTGAGTAAAGTAGGTGTCCCTTTCCCTATGCATTTGTAGACACTTTTGAAAATCTTGACATCTTCCTAACAGAAGATGTGACTTGGATGAGGGTGTCCATTCGGTGTTCTGACTGAGATTTGGGTATATTGTTCTTTCCTTAAGGTTCAACGCACGTATTGGACAACGCATATATATTCCTGGGTCACCATGTTACTTCGATGTTGCCTATCAACACTGACCTGGTACTCACAACTACTTAGGACCTCTCCTTATGCTTTCACTCACACTTCTGCATGTACTTCCATCTTCATTACAGAAGATGTGAGTTGGGAGATTTTTTCCAAGGGTGTTCTTACCTGAGCATACAGCATGTTCCTTAGGTTTTCATACAGTTTTGGAACACACATCCATCTTCATGAAGGTAGTTGTGATTTGGAAGGTTGTCTCTAGATGGTGCTCTTTCTTAGTGTTAAGCATATGGCACTTCTCTTACGGTTCAACAGAGATATTTGAAAATCTCTCTTCATACATCAGGATGTTTGAAATCTCTTCCTCTATACAGAACATTGGTGCTCAGAGTCGAGTAAATGGCATTTCTTTACACATTCCCTCACCCTTTAGCCAATGCTTCCAGGGTCATGTGAAAAGATGTTTCAGAGGGTATTCTATGGAGTTCTCTTGTAAAGTTAAGCATACGATAATTCCCTTAAGCTGAGAAACACTCTCTTGTATATGCTTCCAGCTTCATGAAAGAACACGTGCCTTTAAAGATGGATTAGGTACTGTCCTTTTTTGGAGCCATGTCTCTGCCACTTTCCTTATGTTTTCACCACAACGTTGCAAACATTTTCGTCTTCATGACAGAAGCCGTGGTTTGTAAGATGCTATCTACCCAGTGCTCTCACCTACTAAGTTTATGGCACTTTCCTTAAGTTTCAACACATAGGGAAGAAAACCCTGGTTGATCCATTTGTCAGGAGGTGGGTTTGATATCGTTTTCTATCTAGACAGATTTGGTTCTCAGAATTAAGTAGACAGCCCTTTCTCTACGTGCTTGCACACACTCTTGCCAAGGCTTCCATCTTCACAACAGAAGTTGTGAGTTGAGACATGATGTCTATACAGTGTTCTTCTATAGAGTGAGGCAACGCGCTTTATGCATCTCTTTTTGTACACACTTTTTCACATGCTTCCTTTTTCATGCCAGAAGACAGTGAGATGCAGGGCGCCTGGGTGGAACAGCACTTAAGCGTCTGCCTTCAGCCAGGGCGTGATCCCGGCATTGTGGGATCGAGCCCCACATCAGGCTCCTCCGCTGTGAGCCTGCTTCTTCCTCTCCTACTCCCCCTGCTTGTGTTCCCTCTCTCACTGGCTGTTTTGCTGTCAAATTAATAAATGAAATCTTAAAACAAAAGAAAAAGAAGGGTTGCAGATTGGATAAAAAGAAATGACCCATCCATTTGCTGTCTACAAGAGACTCATTTCGAACCCAAAGATGCATTCAGACTGAGAGTAAGGGGATGGCGTACCATCTTTCACGCAAATGGACTTCAAAAGCAAGCTGGGGTAGCAATTCTCATATCAGATAAATTGGATTTTAAACTACAGACTATTGTTAGAGATGCAGAAGGGCACTATATTATTCTTAAAGGAAGTATTGAACAAGTGGATATGACAATTATAAATATATATGCCCCCAACAGGGGAGCAGCAAGATACACAAGCCAACTCTTAACCAGAATAAAGAGACATATAAATAAAAATACATTAATAGTAGGGGACCTCAACACTCCACTCTCAGAAATAGATAGAACACCCTGGCAAAAACTAAGCAAAGAATCAAAGGCTTTGAATGCCATACTTGACAAGTTGGACCTCATAGATATATAAAGAACACTATACCCCAGAACCAAAGAATACTCATTCTATTCTAATGCCCATGGAACATTCTCAAGAATAGACCATGTTCTGGGACACAAAACAGGTCTCAACCGATACCAAAAGATTGAAATTATCCCGTGCATATTCTCAGACCACAACGCTCTGAAATCGAAACTCAACCACAAGGAAAAATTTGGAAGAAACTCAGACACCTGGTGACTAAGAACCATCCTGCTCAGGAATGACTCAATAAACCAGGAAATCAAAAATCAAATTAAACAATTTATGGAGACCAATGGGAATGAAAATACAACAGTCCAAAAACCTATGGGATACTGCAAAGGCAGTCCTAAGGGGGAAATACATAGCCATCCAAGCCTCACTCAAAAGAATAGAAAAATCTAAAATGCAGTTTTTATATTCTCACCTCAAGAAGCTGGAACAGCAACAGAGGGACAGGCCTAATCCATGCACGAGGAAGCAGTTGACAAAATTAGAGCTGAAATCAATCAAGCAGAAACCAGAAGTACAGTAGAGCAGATCAACAGGACTAGAAGCTGGTTCTTGGAGAGAATCAATAAAATTGACAGACCACTGGCAACGCTCATCCAAAAGAAAAGAGAAAGGACCCGAATATTAATATTATGAATGAAAAAGGAGAGGTCACGATGAACACCATTGAAATTGGAAGGATTATTAGAAATTTTTATCAACAGCTATATGCCAATAAACTAAGCAATCTGGAAGAGATGGAATCCTTCCTGGAAACCTATAAACTACCAAGATTGAAAGAGGAAGAAATTGATTTCTTAAACAGGCCAATTAATGATGAAGAAATTGAGTCAGTGATAAACAACCTTCCAAATAACAAAACTCCAGGCCCGGACGGTTTTCCTGGGGAATTCTAACAAACATTCAAAGAAGAAATAATACCTACTCTCCTAAAGCTATTTCAAAAAATAGAAACAGAAGGAAAGCTACCAAACTCATTCTATGAGACCAATATTACCTTGATCCCCAAACCAGGCAAAGACCCCCTCAAAAAGGAGAATTACAGACCGATTTCCCTAATGAATATGGACGCCAAAATCCTCAACAAGATACTTGCTAATAAAATCCAACAGTACATTAAAAGAATTACCCATCACGATCAAGTGGGATTCATACCTGGGATGCAAGCGTGGTTCAATATTCGCAAATCCATCAGCGTGATATATCATATCAACAAGAAAAGACTCAGGAACCATATGATCCTCTCAATCGATGCCGAAAAAGCATTTGACAAAATACAGCATCCTTTCCTGATTAAAACCCTTCAGAGTGTAGGAATAGAGGGTACATTTCTCAATCTCATTAAAGCCATCTGTGAAAAGCCTACTGCAAATATTATTCTCAATGGGGAAAAGCTGGAAGCCTTTCCCTTAAGATCAGGAACTCGACAAGGATGCCCACTCTCGCCACTATTTTTCAACATCGTACTGGAAGTCTTTGCAACAGCAATCAGACGACAAAAAGGGATCAAAGGTATTCAAATCGGCAAAGAAGAAGTCAAAATGTCTCTCTTCGCAGATGACATGATACTCTATGTGGAAAACCCAAAAGAAGCCACTCCCAAACTATTAGAAGTTATAGAGCAATTCAGTAATGTGGTGGGATACAAAATTAATGCTCAGAAATCAGTTGCATTTCTGTACACGAATAACGAGACCGAAGAAAGAGAAATTAGGGAATCCATCCCATTTACAATAGCACCAAAAACCGTACGTTACCTTAGAATTAACCAGAGACGTAAAGGACCTATATTCTAGAAACTATAAATCACTCTTGAAAGACATTAAGGAAGACATAAAAAGATGGAAAGGTATTCCATGCTCAAGGATCAGAAGAATTAATATAGTTAAAATGTCCATGCTACCCAGAGCCATCTACACTTTCAATGCTATCCCGATCAAAATACTGAGGACATTTTTCAAAGAACTGGAACAAATAGTCCTTAAATTTGCATGGAAACAGAAAAAGCCATGAATCTCCAAGGAACTGTTGAAAAGGAAAAATAAAGCTGGGGGCATCACAATGCCAGATTTCGAGCTGTACTACAAAGCTGTGATCACAAAGACAGCATGGTACTGGCACAAAAGCAGACACATAGACCAATGGAACAGAATAGAGAACAGAGAAATGGACCCTCGGCTCTTTGTGCAGCTAATATTTGAGCAAGGAGGAAAAAACATCCGGTGGGGAAAAAAGTCTCTTCAATAAATGGTGCTGGGAAAATTGGACAGCTACATGCAAAAGAATGAAACTTGACCACTATCTCACACCATACCCAAAAATAAACTCCAAATGGATGAAAGACCTCGATGGGAATCCATCAAAATTCTAGAGGAGAACATAGGCAGCAACCTCCACGACATCGGCCAAAACAACCTTTTTCATGATACATCCCCAAAGGCAAGAGAAACAAAAGATACAATGAATTTATGGGACTTCATCAAGATTAAAAGTTTCAGCATAGTCAAGGAAACAAAATCAAAGAGGCATCCCACTGAATGGGAGAATATATTTGCAAATGACACTACAGATAAAGGACTGGTATCCAAGATCTACAAAGATCTTCTCAAACTCAATACACGAGAAACAAATAAACAAATCAAAAAATGGGCAGAAGATATGAACAGACACTTTTCCAATGAAGACATACAAATGGCTAACAGACACATGAAAAAATGTTCAAAATCATTAGCCATCAAAGAAATTCAAATCAAAACCACACTGAGATACCACCTTACACCAGTTAGAATGGCAAAAATAGACAAGGCAAGAAACAACAATTGTTGGAGAGGATGTGGAGAAAGGGGATCCCTCCTACATTGTTGGTGGGAATGCAAGTTGGTACAGCCACTCTGGAAAACAGTGTGGAGGTCCCTTAAAAAGTTAAAAATTGAGCTACCTTATGATCCAGCCATTGCACTACTGGGTGTTTACCCCAAAGATACAGACGTAGTGAAGAGAAGGGCCATATGCACCCCAATGTTCACAGCAGCAATGTCCACAATAGCTAAATCATGGAAGGAGCCGAGATGCCCTTCAACAGATGACTGGATTAAGAAGTTGTGGTCCATACATACAATGGAATATTACTCAGCTATCAGAAAGAACGAGTTCTCAACATTTGCTACAACATGGATGGCACTGGAGGAGCTAATGCTAAGTGAAATAAGTCAAGCAGAGAAAGAGAACTATCATATGATTTCTCTCATCTATGGAACAAAAGAACTAGGAAGATCGGTAGGAGAAGAAAGGGATAAAGAAAGGGGGGGTAATCAGAAGGGGGAATGAAACATGAGAGACTATGGACTATGAGAAACAAACTGAGGGCCTCAGAAGGGAGGGGGGTGGGGGAATGGGATAGATCGGTGATGGGTGGTAAGGAGGGCACGTATTGCATGGTGCACTAGGTGTTATACGCAGCTAATGAATCATCGAGCCTTACATCGGAAACCGGGAATGCACTGTATGTTGACAAACATAATAAAACATTAAAAAAAGAAAAAAAAAGAAAAACTGTGAGATGCAAGATGCTTTCTCTATGGTGTTCTTTCAGAGACTTCAGTATATGGCACTTTCCTTATGTTTTCTTAGACGCCTGTTGAAATGCTTTCATCTTCATGATAGAATACGTGAGGTGAAAGATGGCTTCGATACAATATTCTGTCTTAAATATTCGTTATTGGCCCTTTCCCTATGCTTTTATTCCCACTCTGAAACATTCTTCCATCATCATGACAGACGACGGGAGTTGGAAGACTGTTTCCATGCACTCCTATTACTGAGAGTTACATCTGGGGCTGTTTCCTTAAGTGAACCTTAAGGAAACACATATAGGGAAGCCCTAGTGTCTTCACTGATCAAAGTTGCCGTCTCTCTACACAAACTCTTTAGCTAATTGACTGATTGCACTTTCTTTTTGTTTTCACACAACCTTTTCGAACGGCTTTCATCCTCATGAAAGAAGTGAGTTGAGTGATGCTTTCTGTGTAGTATTATTACAGTTTTAAACGAAGTGCATTATCTTGATGCTCGCAGGCACTGTTTTGCACAATGCTCCCACTTCATGAGAAAAGATGTGAGGTGCAAGATGCTTTTAGATAGAGTATTCTCTCCTAGTGTAAAGTAGGTGACACCTTCCTTATGCATTCGTAGACACTTGAAAAACTTGCGATCATCCTCACAGAAGCTGTGACTTGGAAGATGGTGTCCATTCGGTATTCTGACTGAGATTTGTATATAGTGCCCTTTTCCTTAAGGTTCAAGGCACGTGCTGGACAACGGGTGTATATTCATGGGTCACCATGTTACTTCGATGTTGCCTTCTATCAACACGGAGTTGTTTCTCACAACTACTTAGATAGGACCTCTCCTTATGCTTTCACTTGCACTTCTGCAAGTACTCCCATCTTCATTACAGAAGATGTGAGTTGAAAGATTTTTTTCCAAGGGTGTTCTTACCTGAGTATACAGAATGTTCCTTAGGTTTCATGCAGATTTTGTAACATACATCCACCCTCATGAACTTGATTTGGAAAGTTGTCTCCAGATGGTGCTCTTTAATAGTGCTAAGCGTATGGCACTTCTTTTACCGTTCAACACAGATATTTGAAAAAGCTTCTCTCTTCATGCATGAGGATGTTTGAAGTTTCATTCTCTATACAGAACCTTGGTGCTCAGAGTGGAGTAAACGTCATTTCTTTACAAGTTCCTTTACCCTTGAGCCAATGCTTTCAGCCTCATGAGAAAAGATCTGAGTTTCAGACAGTGTCCTACGGATTTCCCTCATAAAGTTAAGCGTACGATAATTCCCTTATGCTGAGAAACACTTCTGAGAATGCTTCCAACTTCGTAAAAGAAGACGTGCCTTGAAGGATGGATTCGGTACGGTCGTTTCTTGAAGCTAAGTCTCTGCCACTTTCTTTATGCTTTCAGGGCAATGATGCAAATGTTTCCATCTTCATGACAGAAATTGTTGGTTGAAAGATGCTATCTACCCAGTGCTCTCACCTACTATTAAGTTTATGGCACTTTCGTTAAGGTTCAACACACAGGAAAGAAACCCCGGTTGATCCATTTGTCAGGAGGTTGGTTTGATATTGTTTTCTATCTACACAGATTTGGTTCTTAGAATTAAGTAGACGGCACTTCTTTATGAGCTCGCACACATTCTTACCAAGGCTTCCGTCTTCACTACAGAAGTTGTGAGTTGAGACATGGTGTCAATACAGTGTTCCTGTATAGAGTGAAACAACGCGCTTTATGCGTCTGTTTTCACAGACAGGTTTGCACATACTTCCATTTTTATGACAGAAGACTGTGAGATGCAAGATGCTTTCTCTATGGTGTTCTTTCGTGGACTTCAGTATATGGCACTTTCCCTATGTTTTCTTAGACACCTGTGCCAATAGTTTCATCTTCACGACCGAAGATGTCAGGTGAATGATGGCTTTGATACAATGTTCTTCTTGAAGATTGGTTAGTGGCCCTTATGCTTTCATTCCCACTCTGCAACATGCTTCCATCATCATGACAGAGGATGGGAGTTGGAAGACCCTTACCATGCTCTTCTTACTGAGAGTTACGTCTATGGCAGTTTCCTTAAGGTTCAACACACATATTGGAAAACCCTGGTGTCTTCAGTGATCAACGTTACCGTCTCTCTGCACAAACCTGATTCACTGAATGGAGTGATGGCACTTTCTTTTCGTTTTCACACAACATTTTTGATCGGCATCCTCTTTTTTTGGAAATTTTGTTTGGAAATTTTAATATGCCTTTCTCAATATCTGATGGAAAAAGCAGACAAAACATTGGTAACAAATGTGACCTAATTGATGTCTATGTAATATTGCATAATACGTGCAGAATACATTATTTCCAGTGGTCATAGACTATTTACCCAAACAGATGATATGTTGTTCCATGAATCATGTCTACATTTTAACATCCTGAAACTAACTAGATTCTATTCTTAGGCCACCAAGGAATAGAGCCCGAGTCCTCATGAAAAGAAGACCAGGAAATCCCTCCATGTTTAAAAATTCAATGTAACTTTGCTGCATATCCTAAGGGTCAGAGAGGGAATCGCAATGGACATTTTCCACCTTTTCTACATCAGGGCTCACACACAATGGCCCTTTGTCTCTGAAGAGCACTGACTATCCTAACATAGACAGGACTTAAGCCTCCTATCAGAGTTCTGCATGTCCCAGGCACACCTGGCAGCCTTGGCCTGTGCCCACACACACCTCCCTCCAGCTTTCCTTTCTGGTGGCATTGTGTTAAGGTAGTCAACATAGCCATATGGAGATGAGAAGCTCCCCACTCCTAGTGATGATGTTGCTATTGTCCCCACCAAGCTAATAACATGATTTCTGAGAGAATTACAACAAAATAGCAGTTTCTTGACCTTCATGAAAGTGTGAAAATCATCTTGTGAGTCATCTTTTCGAAACACGGTTTCACCATGTGTTCTTTTCTCTGGAAAAGATATAGACCCAATGGTAATTATGGCTCCTGAGCACCTGCTCTTGGGAGAATCCATACTGGCTCTGAGTAGCATTCTCCCTCGTAAACTTCTCAACTGGGGTGTAGATAGAATGAGTCCCATTTTTAGATGGATAGACAAAGGCTCAGAAATGATATGAATTACAGAGGATTTTAGTGTCAGAAACCTAAGTGGGATCTCCAAACTGACTCCAAATCCCTTGTTCTTCCATACAAGGTACCATTTCGCTCTACCCCAGGTCTTCTCAATCTGGAAACCTAGGAAGTATTAGGATTTTCTTGTTGTGTGGCCAAATGGAATGAATTCGGCTGCCTTTTCACCTCTGCCCATCATGATCATGAAGATAATTCTCTCAGTGGAGGACTTTTGAGTCGGAGACTTAAAGATCCCTAGGAATAGAGATACTATACTATTTTTCTGATATTAAAGTGACTGAAAGAACTATGCTTTTTTAATTGATGGAGGCTCTGGTCTGTAGAGTGTCCTGTAAGGTCGGAAATAGTATTTAAAGCAGTTAGCCTCTTCTATAGAGTGAGACATTGCTTCTAAAGATTTCCTAAATATTCCCTTACCTGTGATTATTTATTCCCAACCATCGTAGTGTTTCTATGTTACGATTATGATTTCATTAAGGCCAACGTTGCGGAGAAAGAACTTAGTGTATCCAGGGGCACTTTTGTGTTGTGACAGTGAGCTATTCTGTTGTATTCTGTAGTCCAAGGGAATGGTGCCAGACATCTCTAAGATGTGTAAAATTCTGACTGTAAATGATCTCTATGTTTCAGAGATTTGGGCAGGACAAGGGGAGGAGTCCAGAGACCATGAACGCCTCTGTTACCTGTGTTGACCATGGAGCAGGTAACCTTCTGTAGGGGTCCTTTGATGTCTCTTTACTATTGGAAAGGTGCTTTCATCTCACGTTCCACCATTTGGTAGTGATGATAAGGATAAGAGTAATTTTTATGTCATACCATCTGTGAGGCCTGATCTTGGCCTCCCAGGAAAGCTCTCCTTTAACATTTTACCCAGCTCAAAATGACTGGGCAAACCCTCAAAGCATGGGCCCTATTTCTGCCCCCAGCACTTATTGTCCATATGCATCAAAAAGAAAAAGAGAACCAAAAAATGCCTTTGCCAACATCAAGGTGAGAACACAAAAGAACCTTTCTTGCTCCCATAAGATTAAAGTCATACTGATTTGTACATACTGAAAACATAAGAAAAAGTCTGTCACTTTCTGGAACCTTCTTCCTCATCGTGATGTATAACTGTACGTAGCACAACTCAGAACAAATATATGACCCTGCCCTAAATGTTCCTTCCCTGGAGCACTCCCTTCTTTGTGAAGATTGTGTCTCCCAGGCAGCTGTCTTTGACTTGGGTTTGAATAAAACTCTCTTCCTTCCTCTCTAAAATGTTTTAAAAGGTTCCTTCATTTAGTGTCGACAATAACACTCTGTTTTCAAGTGAAAAATAAATGTTCCTGGTTCACAACCGCGACAGAACAGAAGGCCGGCTTTTCCTTCCTTCCCTGTAGAACTAAGCATGTGTATATAGATTGCAGCACAAATGGGCTCACCCTAGAAGGATGTTTTGAAGGTCTGAGAAGCACTATCCACTCCATGGGTGAGACAAGAAGGCAAAGCTATTCCCGCTTGGACCATTCCTTTTGGCGCTTAAAATTGCCTTGGATATGCATAAAAGCATTGCATTTCCTAAAGCCCAAGGCTGGAACAGTCTGAGAGCAGCTGACCTTGCCAGGAACCAGGCACACCCTTGCAGGAAGGGTTGGTGCAGAAGGGAAGGGGCAGGGCTCTGAGGGTGGTCTGCAGCTAGAGGGGTCCGCGAAAGGGGCTGTGTGTGTGTGTGTGTGTGTGTGTGTGTGTGTGTGTGTGTGTGTGAGTGATTGCAGCCCTGCCCATGATCCCCGTCATGCCTGCTCAGGGCGTTTAGCCAAGGAGGTGCCTCCTGGACCTCTGCACTCCCAGAGTTGTGAGTCATGGGGCCGGTTGCCTGGCATTCAAGGAGTTGGAAGCATCATACTCCCCAAGCAATCACCCCATGGGGGTGGAGCTACGTCTCTGTGTGCAGATCCGGAGCAGCCCAAGGACGCAGACCAGGAGCCAAGGAAGTGGAGTTTTGAGAGAGTGGACCTGTGGAGTTCCTGGCTGGGTGAGTGCATGCTGTGTGGCCATAGGTGGGCTTTCTGGGAGTAGGGGCACCCTGGGTAAGAGGCGGGGTTCTGGAAGGGCATGTTGAGAGAGTTCATCATGGAGACTCAGGTTTCTTTCCTTTTTCCCTTGAAAGTCTCTTCTGCCTAGTATCCGTCAACTGGCCATACACCCCAGACCCAGGAACTCCAGGGCACCCGCTCAGCAAAGCTTTTGTGGGATGGTTCGCAGACATTCCAGGGTTTCCCGTGTTCCCCAGGAAGAGCGAGAGAAAGGACCGCACAGTCCCCAACTTCAGTGCGGTGCCCCTGTCCCCCGACACAGTGCAGGTAATGGACCTTGAGCAGTTCCCCGAGTTCAGCAGGGTATTCCCTGTTCCCTCAGGCACAGGTGTGGCGCTAGGAAGGCCCAGAGCCGTTACCCAACTTCAGCATTGTGCTAGCTGTTTCCTGGGAATGGTGGCAATGGGCTGGGAGATAATTACTACTAAAAGACAAGTCTATGTTTCCCCTTCTCCCAGAAACCACAGCAGGTGTGCAGGCTTTAGGTCCGAGGAGCTGCTTCTCCCCATTTGACAACACTTCTCTGCTCTGGCTCCACGAGACCCGACGTTCTGAACGTCTGCATCTGAGTCAGTGAGGCAGCTTGACACGGGATCCAGCATTCAGAGAAAGCGGCAGGTCCATTTGGAGAAATGTCATATCCACATCAGGACTGGAAGTAAAACCTCTCATTAACCCACCATCTCCTGGGTTTTTCTCTTTTCTCTAGTTGAGCCATGAAGTAAAACTTAAGTAATAGTTGTCAGCGTTCTGAATTTGGTGAAGGAGGTACTTAGTTTCTGAGCTTGGAGCACTTTGCAGGGGATCCCATTTTCTCTGTTCATTGACTGCTTATGAATGTATTTTGAACAGCTGTTTCCTAGAAACACTCTTTCATTAGAAAGGGAAGGTGAGGTTTACTCTTTGTCTATTTTTAAGATATACGTTTGACAGTGTTTATACAGTTGGGCCTAAGATATGGGTGAGTGGCCACCATTTAGTGTTAGATGGCCTTTTGTCGTCACATACAAATATGGATGATGTCTTTCCAATTGTCAAAGGTGATGTTTCATCACTGATTAGTCTTTTCATCCCAAGAGTTACAATGGGGGTCGAGGGAAAATTCAAAATTATTCAGAGCAGCATTTTCCTGTTTAAAATATAGGCTGGTGATGGGTAGTAAGGAGGGCACATATTGCATGGTGCACTGGGTGTTATATGCAACTAATGTATGATCAAAATTTACTGTACTGTATGGAGACTATAACATTATGTAATAAAAAACAATAAAAAAATAAAGGCAAACCTTGTGTATCTATACTAGATGTATCATCTCGATATTTTGAAGAGCCATATTCAATCTGCTGTTTCTTTGGTGGTGGAGTCAGAGGAGAGCCTTTGGGAATTCCTTTCGATAGAGGCATGGTGGTGGCTTCAATTGGATAGGTGACAGGGGCCCTGGGCTGAGTTCTGGAACTGCTTTCCTGATGCTGGGTGAGTCAGGTTATGCCAAAGAGTTTCTGTTTCTTCCCTATGAGATTGACAAAAACCGGCTTCCAACGGAAAAATCTTTCGTAACGTGCAAACATGCTCACAAGTGCCTATGCCAAGGTGAAGTAAATGCCATACACTGATCTGTAAGAGACCACAGTGCCCAGGCACAGTCAGAGCCCTTCCCTCATCCCGGCGGTTATGCTAGCAGAAGTTAAACCCGAACGAACACAGCACAGGACACTTGAGGCAGAAACGGCTTCCGCCGAAAAATATGTTCTTGATGTGGAAAACCTATCCAAAGTGGTTGTAGCAAGGTAAACAGAATGCCACACACTTATGTGTAAGAAACAACATTGCCCAGGCATGGTCTAAGCCCTGACATCGTCACTGTGCTTTAGGTAGCATGAGGGAAACACGAGCCCCAGAGCACTGACCCATTTGGCAAAAAGCCGACTTCCCACGGAAACAGTTTTCCTAAGGTGCAGACCCTATCACAAGTGGTTGTGGCAAGGTAAAGCAAATGCCCTCCACTTCTCTGGAAGAAACCACAGTGCCCAGCCATGTTCTAAGCCCTCCCATCCTCCCTGGGCTTCTGGCAGCAGGAGTGAAAAGAGAGGAGCAGAGCACTGGGACCCGATTGACAAAAACCGGATTCCCACGGGAAAGTCTTTCTCCACGTGCAGACATGCTCCCAGGTGCCTGTGGCAAGGGGAAGGAAATGCCATACACTGACCTGCAAGAGACCACAGGGCCCAGGCACAGTCTGAAACCTTCCCTCACCCGGCGGTTTTGCTAGCAGGAGTTTAACCCCAACGAACACAGCCCGGAGACCCCTGGGGCAAAAACGGCTTCCGACGAACAATAGGCGCCTGCTGTGGAAAACCTATCCCAAGTGGGGGTAGCCAGCTCAACAAAATGCCACACACCCAGGTGTAAGAAACAACATGGCCCAGCCATGGTCTAAGCCCCTCACCTCGTCCCTGTGCTTTGGGGAGCCGGAGGGACAGCCGAGGCCCAAGGCCCTGAGACCCCTTTGCAAAAAGCCGGCTTCCCACGGAGAAAGTTTTCCTGAGGTGCAGACCGTCTCACAAGTGGTTGTGGCAAGGTAAAGCAAATACCCTCCACTTCTCTGGAAGAAACCACAGTGCACAGCCATGTTCTAAGCCCTCCCATCCTCCCTGGGCTTCTGGCAGCAGGAGTGAAAAGAGAGGAGCAGAGCACTGGGACCCGTTTGACAAAAACCGGCTTCCCACGGGAAAGTCTTTCTCCACGTGCAGACATGCTCCCAGGTGCCTGTGGCAAGGGGAAGGAAATGCCATACACTGACCTGGAAGAGACCACAGGGCCCAGGCACAGTCTGAACCCTTCCCTCAACCCGGCGGTTTTGCTAGCAGGAGTTCAACCCCAACGAACACAGCCCGGAGACCCCTGGGGCAAAAACGGCTTCCGACGAACAATAGGCGCTTGCTGTGGAAAACCTATCCCAAGTGGGGGTAGCCAGCTCAACAAAATGCCACACACCCAGGTGTAAGAAACAACATTGCCCAGGCATGGTCTAAGCCCCTCACCTCGTCCCTGTGCTTTGGGGAGCCGGAGGGACACCCGAGGCCCACGGCCCTGAGACCCCTTTGCAAAAAGCCGGCTTCCCACGATGACTGTTTTCCTGAGGTGCAGACCCTATCCCAAGTGGTTGTGGCAAGGTAAAGCAAATGCCCTCCACTTCTCTGGAAGAAACCACAGTGCCCAGCCATGTTCTAAGCCCTCCCATCCTCCCTGGGCTTCTGGCAGCAGGAGTGAAAAGAGAGGAGCAGAGCACTGGGACCCGTTTGACAAAACCCGGCTTCCCACGGGAGAGTCTTTCTCCACGTGCAGACATGCTCCCAGGTGTCTGGGGCAAGGGGAAGGAAATGCCATACACTGACCTGGAAGAGACCACAGGGCCCAGGCACAGTCTGAACCCTTCCCTCAACCCGGCGGTTTTGCTAGCAGGAGTTCGACCCCAACGAACACAGCCCGGAGACCCCTGGGGCAAAAACGGCTTCCGACGAAAAATAGGCGCTTGCTGTGGAACACCTATCCCAAGTGGGGTAGCCAGCTCAACAAAATGCCACACACCCAGGTGTAAGAAACAACATTGCCCAGGCATGGTCTAAGCCCCTCACCTCGTCCCTGTGCTTTGGGGAGCCGGAGGGACACCCGAGGCCCACGGCCCTGAGACCCGTTTGCAAAAAGCCGGCTTCCCACGGAGACAGTTTTCCTGAGGTGCAGACCCTATCCCAAGTGGTTGTGGCAAGGTAAAGCAAATGCCCTCCACTTCTCTGGAAGAAGCCACAGAGCCCAGCCATGTTCTAAACCCTCCCATCCTCCCTGGGCTTCTGGCAGCAGGAGTGAAAAGAGAGGAGCAGAGCACTGGGACCCGTTTGACAAAAACCGGCTTCCCACGGGAAAGTCTTTCTCCACGTGCAGACATGCTCCCAGGTGTCTGGGGCAAGGGGAAGAAAATGCCATACACTAACCTGGAAGAGACCACAGGGCCCAGGCACAGTCTGAACCCTTCCCTCAACCGGGCGGTATTGCTAGCAGGAGTTCAACCCCAACGAACACAGCACGGAGACCCCTGGGGCAAAAACGGCTTCCGACGAACAATAGGCGCTTGCTGTGGAAAACCTATCCCAAGTGGCGGTAGCCAGCTCAACAAAATGCCACACACCCAGGTGTAAGAAACAACATTGCCCAGGCATGGTCTAAGCCCCTCACCTCGTCCCTGTGCTTTCGGGATCCGGAGGGACACCCGAGGCCCACGGCCCTGAGACCCCTTTGCAAAAAGCCGGCTTCCCACGGAAACAGTTTTCCTGAGGTGCAGACCCTATCCCAAGTGGTTGTGGCAAGGTAAAGCAAATGCCCTCCACTTCTCTGGAAGAAACCACAGTGCACAGCCATGTTCTAAGCCCTCCCATCCTCCCTGGGCTTCTGGCAGCAGGAGTGAAAAGAGAGGAGCAGAGCCCTGGGACCCGTTTGACAAAACCCGGATTCCCACGGGAAAGTCTTTCTCCACGTGCAGACATGCACCCAGGTGCCTATGGCAAGGAGAAGGAAATGCCATACACTGACCTGGAAGAGACCACAGGGCCCAGGCACAGTCTGAACCCTTCCCTCAACCCGGCGGTTTTGCTAGCAGGAGTTCAACCCCAACGAACACAGCACGGAGACCCCTGGGGCAAAAACGGCTTCCGACGAACAATAGGTGCTTGCTGTAGAACACCTATCCCAAGTGGGGGTAGCCAGCTCAACAAATGCCACACACACAGCTGTAAGAAACAACATTGCCCAGGCATGGTCTAAGCCCCTCACCTCGTCCCTGTCCTTTGGGGAGCCGGAGGGACAGCCGAGGCCCACGGCCCTGAGACCCCTTTGCAAAAAGCCGGCTTCCCACGGAGACAGTTTTCCTGAGGTGCAGACCCTATTCCAAGTGGTTGTGGCAAGGTAAAGCAAATGCCCTCCACTTCTCTGGAAGAAACCACAGTGCCCAGCCATGTTCTAAGCCCTCCCATCCTCCCTGGGCTTCTGGCAGCAGGAGTGAAAAGAGAGGAGCAGAGCACTGGGACCCGTTTGACAAAAACCAGCTTCCCACGGGAAAGTCTTTCTCCACGTGCAGACATGCACCCAGGTGTCTGGGGCAAGGGGACGGAAATGCCATACACTGACCTGGAAGAGACCACAGGGCCCAGGCACAGTCTAAACCCTTCCCTCAATCCGGCAGTATTGGTAGCAGGAGTTCAACCCCAACGAACACAGCCCCGAGACCACTGAGGCAAAAACGGCTTCCCACGAACAATAGGCGCTTGCTATGGAAAACATATCCCAAGTGGGGGTAGCCAGCTCAACAAAATGCCACACACCCAGGTGTAAGAAACAACATTGCCCATCAATGGTCTAAGCCCCTCACCTCGTCCCTGTGCTTTGGGGAGCCGGAGGGACAGCCGAGGCCCACGGCCCTGAGACCCCTTTGCAAAAAGCCGGCTTCCCACGGAGACAGATTTCCTGAGGTGCAGACCCTATTCCAAGTGGTTGTGGCAAGGTAAAGCAAATGCCCTCCACTTCTCTGGAAGAAACCACAGTGCACAGCCATGTTCTAAGCCCTCCCATCTTCCCTGGGCTTCTGGCAGCAGGAGTGAATAGAGAGGAGCAGAGCCCTAGGACCCGTTTGACAAAACCCGGCTTCCCACGGGAAAGTCTTTCTCCACGTGCAGACATGCACCAGGTGCCTGTGGCAAGGAGAAGGAAATGCCATACACTGACCTGGAAGAGACCACAGGGCCCAGGCACAGTCTGAACCCTTCCCTCAACCCGGCGGTTTTGCTAGCAGGAGTTCAACCCCAAAGAACACAGCCCGGAGACCCCTGGGGCAAAAACGGCTTCCGACGAACAATAGGTGCTTGCTGTGGAACACCTATCCGAAGTGCGGGTAGCCAGCTCAACAAAATGCCACACACCCAGGTGTAAGAAACAACATTGCCCAGGCATGGTCTAAGCCCCTCACCTCGTCCCTGTGCTTTGGGGAGCCGGAGGGACAGCCGAGGCCCACGGCCCTGAGACCCCTTTGCAAAAAGCCGGCTTCCCACGGAGACAGATTTCCTGAGGTGCAGACCCTATCCCAAGTGGTTGTGGCAAGGTAAAGCAAATGCCCTCCACTTCTCTGGAAGAAACCACAGTGCCCAGCCATGTTCTAAGCCCTCCCATCCTCCCTGGGCTTCTGGCAGCAGGAGTGAAAAGAGAGGAGCAGAGCACTGGGACCCGTTTGACAAAACCCGGCTTCCCACGAGAAAGTTTTTCTCCACGTGCAGACATGCACCCAGGTGTCTCTGGCAAGGGGAAGGAAATGCCATACACTGACCTGGAAGAGACCACAGGGCCCAGGCACTGTCTGAACCCTTCCCTCAACCCGGCGGTTTTGCTAGCAGGAGTTCAACCCCAACGAACACAGCCCGGAGACCCCTGGGGCAAAATCGGCTTCCGACGAATAATAGGTGCTTGCTGTGGAACACCTATCCCAAGTGGGGGTAGCCAGCTGAACAAAATGCCACACACCCAGGTGTAAGAAACAACATTGCCTAGGCATGGTCTAAGCCCCTCACCTCGTCCCTCTGCTTTGGGGAGCCGGAGGGACACCCGAGGCCCACGGTCCTGACACCCCTTTGCAAAAAGCCGGCTTCCCACGGAAACAGTTTTCCTGAAGTGCAGACCCTATCCCAAGTGGTTGTGCCAAGGTAAAGCAAATGCCCTCCACTTCTCTGGAAGAAACCACAGTGCCCAGCCATGTTCTAAGCCCTCCCATCCTCCCTGGGCTTCTGGCAGCAGGAGTGAAAAGAGAGGATCAGAGCACTGGGACCCGTTTGACAAAAACCGGCTTCCCACGGGAAAGTCTTTCTCCACGTGCAGACATGCTCCCAGGTGCCTGTGGCAAGGGGAAGGAAATGCCATACACTGACCTGGAAGAGACCACAGGGCCCAAGCACAGTCTGAACCCTTCCCTCAACGCGGCGGTTTTGCTAGCAGGAGTTCAACCCCAACGAACACAGCCCGGAGACCCCTGGGGCAAAAACGGCTTCCGACGAACAATAGGTGCTTGCTGTGGAACACCTATCCCAAGTGGGGGTAGCCAGCTCAACAAAATGCCACACAACCAGGTGTAAGAAACAACATTGCCCAGGCATGGTCTAAGCCCCTCACCTCGTCCCTGTGCTTTGGGGAGCCGGAGGGACAGCCGAGGCACACGGCCCTGAGACCCCTTTGCAAAAAGCCGGCTTCCCACGGAGACAGTTTTCCTGAGGTGCAGACCCTATCCCAAGTGGTTGTGGCAAGGGAAAGCAATTGCCCTCCACTTCTCTGGAAGAAACCACAGTGCCCATCCATGTTCTAAGCCCTCCCATCCTCCCTGGTCTTCTGGCAGCAGGAGTGAAAAGAGAGGAGCAGAGCACGGGGACCCGTTTGACAAAAACCGGCTTCCCACGGGAAAGTCTTTCTCCACGTGCAGACATGCTCCCAGGTGCCTGGGGCAAGGGGAAGGAAATGCCATACACTGACCTGGAAGAGACCACAGGGCCCAGGCACAGTCTGAACCCTTCCCTCAACCGGGCGGTTTTGCTAGCAGGAGTTCAATCCCAACGAACACAGCCCGGAGACCCCTGGGGCAAAAACGGCTTCCGACGATCAGTAGGTGCTTGCTGTGGAACACCTATCCTAAGTGGGGGAAGCCAGCTCAACAAAATGCCACACACCCAGGTGTAAGAAAGAACATTGCCCAGGCTTGGTCTAAGCCCCTCACCTCGTCCCTGTGCTTTGGGGAGCCGGAGGGACACCCGAGGCCCACGGCCCTGAGACCCCTTTGCAAAAAGCCGGCTTCCCATGGAAAGAGTTTTCCTGAGGTGCAGACCCTATCCCAAGTGGTTGTGGCAAGGTAAAGCAAATGCCCTCCACTTCTCTGGAAGAAACCACAGTGCCCAGCCATGTTCTAAGCCCTCCCATCCTCCCTGGGCTTCTGGCAGCAGGAGTGAAAAGAGAGGAGCAGAGCACTGGGACCCGTTTGACAAAACCCGGCTTCCCACGGGAAAGTCTTTCTCCACGTGCAGACATGCTCCCAGGTGCCTGTAGCAAGGGGAAGGAAATGCCATACACAGAACTGGAAGAGACCACAGGGCCCAGGCACAGTCTGAATCCTTCCCTCAACCCGGCGGTTTTGCTAGCAGGAGTTCAACCCCAACGAACACAGCCCGGAGACCCCTGGGGCCAAAACGCCTTCCTACGAACAATAGGTGCTTGCTGTGGAACACCTATTCCAAGTGGGGGTAGCCAGCTCAACAAAATGCCACACACCCAGTGTAAGAAACAACATTGCCCAGGCATGGTCTAAGCCCCTCACCTCGTCCCTGTGCTTTGGGGAGCCGGAGGGACAGCCGAGGCACACGGCCCTGAGCCCCCTTTGCAAAAAGCCGGCTTCCCACGGAAACAGTTTTCCTGAGGTGCACACCCTATCCCAAGTGGTTGTGGCAAGGTAAAGCAAATGCCCTCCACATCTCTGGAAGAAACCACACTGCCCAGCCATGTTCTAAGCCCTCCCATCCTCCCTGGGCTTCTGGCAGCAGGAGTGAAAAGAGAGGAGCAGAACACTGGGACCCGTTTGACAAAACCCGGCTTCCCACGGGAAAGTCTTTCTCCACGTGCAGACATGCTCCCAGGTGCCTGGGGCAAGGGGAAGGAAATGCCATACACTGACCTGGAAGAGACCACAGGGCCCAGGCACAGTCTGAACCCTTCCCTCAACCCGGCGGTTTTGCTAGCAGGAGTTCAATCCCAACGAACACAGCCCGGGAACCCCTGGGGCAAAAACGGCTTCCGACGATCAGTAGGTGCTTGCTGTGGAACACCTATCCTAAGTGGGGGAAGCCAGCTCAACAAAATGCCACACACCCAGGTGTAAGAAACAACATTGCCCAGGCTTGGTCTAAGCCCCTCACCTCGTCCCTGTGCTTTGGGGATCCGGAGGGACACCCGAGGCCCACGGCCCTGAGACCCCTTTGCAAAAAGCCGGCTTCCCATGGAAAGAGTTTCCTGAGGTGCAGACCCTATCCCAAGTGGTTGTGGCAAGGTAAAGCAAATGCCCTCCACTTCTCTGGAAGAAACCACAGTGCCCAGCCATGTTCTAAGCCCTCCCATCCTCCCTGGGCTTCTGGCAGCAGGAGTGAAAAGAGAGGAGCAGAGCACTGGGACCCGTTTGACAAAACCCGGCTTCCCACGGGAAAGTCTTTCTCCACATGCAGACATGCTCCCAGGTGCCTGTGGCAAGGGGAAGGAAATGCCATACACAGAACTGGAAGAGACCACAGGGCCCAGGCACAGTCTGAATCCTTCCCTCAACCCGGCGGTTTTGCTAGCAGGAGTTCAACCCCAACGAACACAGCCCGGAGACCCCTGGGGCCAAAACGGCTTCCGACGAACAATAGGTGCTTGCTGTGGAACACCTATCCCAAGTGGGGGTAGCCAGCTCAACAAAATGCCACACACCCAGTGTAAGAAACAACATTGCCCAGGCATGGTCTAAGCCCCTCACCTCGTCCCTGTGCTTTGGGGAGCCGGAGGGACAGCCGAGGCACACGGCCCTGAGACCCCTTTGCAAAAAGCCGGCTTCCCACGGAGACAGTTTTCTTGAGGTGCAGACCCTATCCCAAGTGGTTGTGGCAAGGTAAAGCAAATGCCCTCCACTTCTCTGGAAGAAACCACAGTGCCCAGCCATGTTCTAAGCCCTCCCATCCTCCCTTGGCTTCTGGCAGCAGGTGTGAAAAGAGAGGAGCAGAGCACGGGGACCCGTTTGACAAAACCCGGCTTCCCACGGGAAAGTCTTTCTCCACGTGCAGACATGCTCCCAGGTGCCTGGGGCAAGGGGAAGGAAATGCCATACACTGACCTGGAAGAGACCACAGGGCCCAGGCACAGTCTGAACCCTTCCCTCAACCCGGCGGTTTTGCTAGCAGGAGTTCAACCCCAACAAACACAGCCCGGAGACCCCTGGGGCAAAAACGGCTTCCGACGATCAATAGGTACTTGCTGTGGAACACCTATCCCAAGTGGGGGAAGCCAGCTCAACAAAATGCCACACACCCAGGTGTAAGAAACAACATTGCCCAGGCTTGGTCTAAGCCCCTCACCTCGTCCCTGTGCTTTGGGGAGCCGGAGGGACAGCCGAGGCCCAGGACCCTGAGACCCCTTTGCAAAAAGCCGGCTTCCCATGGAAAGAGTTTTCCTGAGGTGCAGACCCTATCCCAAGTGGTTGTGGCAAGGTAAAGCAAATGCCCTCCACTTCTCTGGAAGAAACCACAGTGCCCAGCAATGTTCTAAGCCCTCCCATCCTCCCTGGGCTTCTGACAGCAGGAGTGAAAAGAGAGGAGCAGAGCACTGGGACCCGTTTGACAAAACCCGGCTTCCCACGGGAAAGCTTTCTCCACGTGCAGACATGCTCCCAGGTGCCTGGGGCAAGGGGAAGGAAATGCCATACACTGACCTGGAAGAGACCACAGGGCCCAGGCACAGTCTGAACCCTTCCCTCAACCCGGCGGTTTTGCTAGCAGGAGTTCAACCCCAACGAACACAGCCCGGAGACCCCTGGGGTAAAAACGGCTTCCGACGAACAATAGGTGCTTGCTGTGGAACACCTATCCCAACTGGGGGTAGCCAGCTCAACAAAATGCCACACACCCAGGTGTAAGAAACAACATTGCCCAGGCATGGTCTAAGCCCCTCACCTCGTCCCTGTGCTTTGGGGAGCCGGAGGGACAGCCGAGGCACAGGGCCCTGAGACCCCTTTGCAAAAAGCCGGCTTCCCACGGAGACAGTTTTCCTGAGGTGCAGACCCTATCCCAAGTGGTTGTGGCAAGGTAAAGCAAATGCCCTCCACTTCTCTGGAAGAAACCACAGTGCCCAGCCATGTTCTAAGCCCTCCCATCCTCCCTGGGCTTCTGGCAGCAGGAGTGAAAAGAGAGGAGCAGAGCACGGGGACCCATTTGACAAAAACCGGCTTCCCACGGGAAAGTCTTTCTCCACGTGCAGACATGCTCCCAGGTGCCTGTGGCAAGGGGAAGGAAATGCCATACACTGACCTGGAAGAGACCACAGGGCCCAGGCACAGTCTGAACCCTTCCCTCAACCCGGCGGTTTTGCTAGCAGGAGTTCAACCCCAACGAACATAGCCCGGAGACCCCTGGGGCAAAAACGGCTTCCGACGAACAATAGGTGCTTGCTGTGGAACACCTATCCCAAGTGGGGGAAGCCAGCTCAACAAAATGCCACACAACCAGGTGTAAGAAACAACATTGCCCAGGCATGGTCTAAGCCCCTCACCTCGTCCCTGTGCTTTGGGAAGCCGGAGGGACAGCCGAGGCACACGGCCCTGAGACCCCTTTGCAAAAAGCCGGCTTCCCACGGAGACAGTTTTCCTGAGGTGCAGACCCTATCCCAAGTGGTTGTGGCAAGGTAAGGCAATTGCCCTCCACTTCTCTGGAAGAAACCACAGTGACCAGCCATGTTCTAAGCCCTCCCATCCTCCCTGGTTTTCTGGCAGCAGGAGTGAAAAGAGAGGAGCAGAGCACAGGGACCCGTTTGACAAAAACCGGCTTCCCACGGGAAAGTCTTTCTCCACGTGCAGACATGCTCCCAGGTGCCTGTGGCAAGGGGAAGGAAATGCCATACACAGAACTGGAAGAGACCACAGGGCCCAGGCACAGTCTGAATCCTTCCCTCAACCCGGCGGTTTTGCTAGCAGGAGTTCAACCCCAACGAACACAGCCCGGAGACCCCTGGGGCCAAAACGGCTTCCGACGAACAATAGGTGCTTGCTGTGGAACACCTATCCCAAGTGGGGGTAGCCAGCTCAACAAAATGCCACACACCCAGTGTAAGAAACAACATTGCCCAGGCATGGTCTAAGCCCCTCACCTCGTCCCTGTGCTTTGGGGAGCCGGAGGGACAGCCGAGGCACACGGCCCTGAGACCCCTTTGCAAAAAGCCGGCTTCCCACGGAGACAGTTTTCCGGAGGTGCAGACCCTATCCCAAGTGGTTGTGGCAAGGTAAAGCAAATGCCCTCCACTTCTCTGGAAGAAACCACAGTGCCCAGCCATGTTCTAAGCCCTCCCATCCTCCCTGGGCTTCTGGCAGCAGGAGTGAAAAGAGAGGAGCAGAGCACCGGGACCCGTTTGACAAAAACCGGCTTCCCACGGGAAAGTCTTTCTCCACGTGCAGACATGCTCCCAGGTGCCTGGGGCAAGGGGAAGGAAATGCCATACACTGACCTGGAAGAGACAACAGGGCCCAGGCACACTCTGAACCCTTCCCTCAACGGGGCGGTTTTGCTAGCAGGAGTTCAACCCCAACGAACACAGCCCGGAGACCCCTGGGGCAAAAACGGCTTCCGACGAACAATAGGTGCTTGCTGTGGAACACCTATCCCAAGTGGGGGTAGCCAGCTCAACAAAATGCCACACAGCCAGGTGTAAGAAACAACATTGCCCAGGCATGGTCTAAGCCCCTCACCTCGTCCCTTTGCTTCGGGGAGCCGGAGGGACAGCCGAGGCACACGGCCCTGAGACCCCTTTGCAAAAAGCCGGCTTCCCACGGAGACAGTTTTCCTGAGGTGCAGACCCTATCCCAAGTGGTTGTGGCAAGGTAAAGCAATTGCCCTCCACTTCTCTGGAAGAAACCACAGTGCCCATCCATGTTCTAAGCCCTCCCATCCTCCCTGGGCTTCTGGCAGCAGGAGTGAAAAGAGAGGAGCAGAGCACGGGGACCCGTTTGACAAAAACCGGCTTCCCACGGGAAAGTCTTTCTCCACGTGCAGACATGCTCCCAGGTGCCTGGGGCAAGGGGAAGGAAATGCCATACACTGACCTGGAAGAGACAACAGGACCCAGGCACATTCTGAACCCTTCCCTCAACCCGGCGGTTTTGCTAGCAGGAGTTCAACCCCAACGAACACAGCCCGGGAGACCCCTGGGGCAAAAACGGCTTCCGACGAACAATAGGTGCTTGCTGTAGTACACCTATCCCAAGTGGGGGTAGCCAGCTCAACAAAATGCCACACACCCAGGTGTAAGAAACAACATTGCCCAGGCATGGTCTAAGCCCCTCACCTCGTCCCTGTGCTTTGGGGAGCCGGAGGGACAGCCGAGGCACACGGCCCTGAGACCCCTTTGCAAAAAGCCGGCTTCCCACGGAGACAGTTTTCCTGAGGTGCAGACCCTATCCCAAGTGGTTGTGGCAAGGTAAAGCAAATGCCCTCCACTTCTCTGGAAGAAACCACAGTGCCCAGCCATGTTCTAAGCCCTCCCATCCTCCCTGGGCTTCTGGCAGCAGGAGTGAAAAGAGAGGATCAGAGCACTGGGACCCGTTTGACAAAACCCGGCTTCCCACGGGAAAGTCTTTCTCCACGTGCAGACATGCTCCCAGGTGCCTGTGGCAAGGGGAAGGAAATGCCATACACTGACCTGGAAGAGACCACAGGGCCCAAGCACAGTCTGAACCCTTCCCTCAACCCGGCGGTTTTGCTAGCAGGAGTTCAACCCCAACGAACACAGCCCGGAGACCCCTGGGGCAAAAACGGCTTCCGACGAACAATAGGCGCTTGCTGTGGAAAACCAATCCCAAGTGGGGGTAGCCAGCTCAACAAAATGCCACACACCCAGGTGTAAGAAACAACATTGCCCAGGCATGGTCTAAGCCCCTCACCTCGTCCCTGTGCTTTGGGGAGCCGGAGGGACAGCCGAGGCCCACGGCCCTGAGACCCCTTTGCAAAAAGCCGGCTTCCCACGGAGACAGTTTTCCTGAGGTGCAGACCCTATCCCAAGTGGTTGTGGCAAGGTAAAGCAAATGCCCTCCACTTCTCTGGAAGAAACCACAGTGCCCAGCCATGTTCTAAGCCCTCCCATCCTCCCTGGGCTTCTGGCAGCAGGAGTGAAAAGAGAGGAGCAGAGCACTGGGACCCGTTTGACAAAAACCGGCTTCCCACGGGAAAGTCTTTCTCCACGTGCAGACATGCTCCCAGGTGCCTGTGGCAAGGGGAAGGAAATGCCATACACTGACCTGGAAGAGACCACAGGGCCCAGGCACAGTCTGAACCCTTCCCTCAACCCGGCGGTTTTGCTAGCAGGAGTTCAACCCCAACGAACACAGCCCGGAGACCCCTGGGGCAAAAACGGCTTCCGACGAACAATAGGTCCTTGCTGGGGAACACCTATCCCAAGTGGGGGTAGCCAGCTCAAAAAAATGCCACACACCCAGTGTAAGAAACAACATTGCCCAGGCATGGTCTAAGCCCCTCACCTCGTCCCTGTGCTTTGGGGAGCCGGAGGGACACACGAGGCCCACGGCCCTGAGACCCCTTTGCAAAAAGCCGGCTTCCCACGGAGACAGTTTTCCTGAGGTGCAGACCCTATCCCAAGTGGTTGTGGCAAGGTAAAGCAAATGCCCTCCACTTCTCTGGCAGAAACCACAGTGCCCAGCCATGTTCTAAGCCCTCCCATCCTCCCTGGGCTTCTGGCAGCAGGAGTGAAAAGAGAGGAGCAGAGCACGGGGACCCGTTTGACAAAACCCGGCTTCCCACGGGAAAGTCGTTCTCCACGTGCAGACATGCTCCCAGGTGCCTGGGGCAAGGGGAAGGAAATGCCATACACTGACCTGGAAGAGACAACAGGGCCCAGGCACAGTCTGAACCCTTCCCTCAACCCGGCGGTTTTGCTAGCAGGAGTTCAACCCCAACGAACACAGCCCGGAGACCCCTGGGGCAAAAACGGCTTCCGACGAACAATAGGTGCTTGCTGGGGAACACCTATCCCAAGTGGGGGTAGCCAGCTCAACAAAATGCCACACACCCAGGTGTAAGAAACAACATTGCCCAGGCATGGTCTAAGCCCCTCACCTCGTCCCTGTGCTTTGGGGAGCCGGAGGGACAGCCGAGGCACACGGCCCTGAGACCCCTTTGCAAAAAGCCGGCTTCCCACGGAGACAGTTTTCCTGAGGTGCAGACCCTATCCCAAGTGGTTGTGGCAAGGTAAAGCAAATGCCCTCCACTTCTCCGGAAGAAACCACAGTGCCCAGCCATGTTCTAAGCCCTCCCATCCTCCCTGGGCTTCTGGCAGCAGGAGTGAAAAGAGAGGATCAGAGCACTGGGACCCGTTTGACAAAAACCGGCTTCCCACGGGAAAGTCTTTCTCCACGTGCAGACATGCTCCCAGGTGCCTGTGGCAAGGGGAAGAAAATGCCATACACTGACCTGGAAGAAACCACAGGGCCCAAGCACAGTCTGAACCCTTCCCTCAACCCGGCGGTTTTGCTAGCAGGAGTTCAACCCCAACGAACACAGCCCGGAGACCCCTGAGGCAAAAACGGCTTCCTACGAACAATAGGCGCTTGCTGTGGAAAACCAATCCCAAGTGGGGGTAGCCAGCTCAACAAAATGCCACACCACCAGGTGTAAGAAACAACATTGCCCAGGCATGGTCTAAGCCCCTCACCTCGTCCGTGTGCTTTGGGGAGCCGGAGGGACAGCCGAGGCACACGGCCCTGAGACCCCTTTGCAAAAAGCCGGCTTCCCACGGAGACAGTTTTCCTGAGGTGCAGACCCTATCCCAAGTGGTTGTGGCAAGGTAAAGCAATTGCCCTCCACTTCTCTGGAAGAAACCACAGTGCCCATCCATGTTCTAAGCCCTCCCATCCTCCCTGGGCTTCTGGCAGCAGGAGTGAAAAGAGAGGAGCAGAGCACGGGGACCCGTTTGACAAAAACCGGCTTCCCACGGGAAAGTCTTTCTCCACGTGCAGACATGCTCCCAGGTGCCTGGGGCAAGGGGAAGGAAATGCCATACACTGACCTGGAAGAGACCACAGGGCCCAGGCACAGTCTGAACCCTTCCCTCAACCCGGCGGTTTTGCTAGCAGGAGTTCAAACCCAACGAACATAGCCCGGAGACCCCTGGAGCAAAAACGTCTTCCGACGAACAATAGGTGCTTGCTGTGGAACACCTATCCCAAGTGGGGGAAGCCAGCTCAACAAAATGCCACACAACCAGGTGTAAGAAACAACATTGCCCAGGCATGGTCTAAGCCCCTCACCTCGTCCCTGTGCTTTGGGGAGCCGGAGGGACAGCCGAGGCACACGGCCCTGAGACCCCTTTGCAAAAAGCCGGCTTCCCACGGAGACAGTTTTCCTGAGGTGCAGACCCTATCCCAAGTGGTTGTGGCAAGGTAAAGCAATTGCCCTCCACTTCTCTGGAAGAAACCACAGTGCCCATCCATGTTCTAAGCCCTCCCATCCTCCCTGGGCTTCTGGCAGCAGGAGTGAAAAGAGAGGAGCAGAGCACGGGGACCCGTTTGACAAAAACCGGCTTCCCACGGGAAAGTCTTTCTCCACGTGCAGACATGCTCCCAGGTGCCTGGGGCAAGGGGAAGGAAATGCCATACACTGACCTGGAAGAGACAACAGGGCCCAGGCACAGTCTGAACCCTTCCCTCAACCCGGCGGTTTTGCTAGCAGGAGTTCAACCCCAACGAACACAAGCCGGAGACCCCTGGGGCAAAAACGGCTTCCGACGAACAATAGGTGCTTGCTGTGGAACACCTATCCCAAGTGGGGGTAGCCAGCTCAACAAAATGCCACACACCCAGGTGTAAGAAACAACATTGCCCAGGCATGGTCTAAGCCCCTCACCTCGTCCCTGTGCTTCGGGGAGCCGGAGGGACAGCCGAGGCAAACGGCCCTGAGACCCCTTTGCAAAAAGCCGGCTTCCCACGGAGACAGTTTTCCTGAGGTGCAGACCCTATCCCAAGTGGTTGTGGCAAGGTAAAGCAAATGCCCTCCACTTCTCTGGAAGAAACCACAGTGCCCAGCCATGTTCTAAGCCCTCCCATCCTCCCTGGGCTTCTGGGAGCAGGAGTGAAAAGAGAGGAGCAGAGCACGGGGACCCGTTTGACAAAAACCGGCTTCCCACGGGAAAGTCTTTCTCCACGTGCAGACATGCTCCCAGGTGCCTGGGGCAAGGGGAAGGAAATGCCATACACTGACCTGGAAGAGACCACAGGGCCCAGGCACAGTCTGAACCCTTCCCTCAACCCGGCGATTTTGCTAGCAGGAGTTCAACCCCAACGAACACAGCCCGGAGACCCCTGGGGCAAAAACGGCTTCCGACGAACAATAGGTGCTTGCTGGGGAACACCTATCCCAAGTGGGGGTAGCCAGCTCAACAAAATGCCACACACCCAGGTGTAAGAAACAACATTGCCCAGGCATGGTCTAAGCCCCTCACCTCGTCCCTGTGCTTTGGGGAGCCGAAGGGACTGCCGAGGCACACGGCCCTGAGACCCCTTTGCAAAAAGCCAGCTTCCCACGGAGACAGTTTTCCTGAGGTGCAGACCCTATCCCAAGTGGTTGTGGCAAGGTAAAGCAAATGCCCTCCACTTCTCTGGAAGAAACCACAGTGCCCAGCCATGTTCTAAGCCCTGCCATCCTCCCTGGGCTTTTGGCAGCAGGAGTGAAAAGAGAGGAGCAGAGCACTGGGACCCGTTTGACAAAAACCGGCTTCCCACGGGAAAGTCTTTCTCCACGTGCAGACATGCTCCCAGGTGCCTGGGGCAAGGGGAAGGAAATGCCATACACTGACCTGGAAGAGACCACAGGGCCCAAGCACAGTCTGAACCCTTCCCTCAACCCGGCGGTTTTGCTAGCACGAGTTCAACCCCAACGAACACAGCCCGGAGACCCCTGGTGCAAAAAAGGCTTCGGACGATCAATAAGTGCTTGCTGTGGAACACCTATCCCAAGTGGGGGTAGCCAGCTCAACAAAATGCCACACACCCAGGTGTAAGAAACAACATTGCACAGGGTTGGTCTAAGCCCCTCACCTCGTCCCTGTGCTTTGGGGAGCCAGAGGGACAGCCGAGGCACACGGCCCTGAGACCCCTTTGCAAAAAGCCGGCTTCCCACGGAGACAGTTTTCCTGAGGTGCAGACCCTATCCCAAGTGGTTGTGGCAAGGTAAAGCAAATGCCCTCCACTTCTCTGGAAGAAACCACAGTGCCCAGCCATGTTCTAGGCCCTCCCATCCTCCCTGGGCTTCTGGCAGCAGGAGTGAAAAGAGAGGAGCAGAGCACTGGGACCCGTTTGACAAAACCCGGCTTCCCACGGTAAAGTCTTTCTCCACGTGCAGACATGCTCCCAGGTGCCTGTGGCAAGGGGAAGGAAATGCCATACACTGACCTGGAAGAGACCACAGGGCCCAGGCACAGTCTGAACCCTTCCCTCAATCCGGCGGTTTTGCTAGCAGGAGTTCAACCCCAACGAACACAGCCCGGAGACCCCTGGGGCAAAAACGGCTTCCGACGAACAATAGGTGTTTGCTGTGGAACACCTATCCCAAGTGGGGGTAGCCAGCTCAACAAAATGCCACACACCCAGGTGTAAGAAACAACATTGCCCAGGCATGGTCTAAGCCCCTCACCTCATCCCTGTGCTTTGGGGAGCCGGAGGGACAGCGAGGCCCACGGCCCTGAGACCCCTTTGCAAAAAGCCGGCTTCCCACGGAAACAGTTTTCCTGAGGTGCACACCCTATCCCAAGTGGTTGTGGCAAGGTAAAGCAAATGCCCTCCACTTCTCTGGAAGAAACCACAGTGCCCAGCCATGTTCTAAGCCCTCCCATCCTCCCTGGGCTTCTGGCAGCAGGAGTGAAAAGAGAGGAGCAGAGCACTGGGACCCGTTTGACAAAAACCGGCTTCCCACGGGAAAGTCTTTCTCCACGTGCAGACATGCTCCCAGGTGCCTGGGGCAAGGGGAAGGAAATGCCATACACTGACCTGGAAGAGACCACAGGGCCCAAGCACAGTCTGAACCCTTCTCTCAACCCGGCGGTTTTGCTAGCAGGAGTTCAACCCCAACGAACACAGCCCGGAGACCCCTGGGGCAAAAAAGGCTTCCGACGATCAATAGGTGCTTGCTGTGGAACACCTATCCCAAGGGGGGGAAGCCAGCTCAACAAAATGCCACACACCCAGGTGTAAGAAACAACATTGCACAGGCTTGGTCTAAGCCCCTCACCTCGTCCCTGTGCTTTGGGGAGCCGGAGGGACAGCCGAGGCACACGGCCCTGAGACCCCTTTGCAAAAAGCCGGCTTCCCACGGAGAGAGTTTTCCTGAGGTGCAGACCCTATCCGAAGTGGTTGTGGCAAGGTAAAGCAAATGCCCTCCACTTCTCTGGAAGAAACCGCAATGCCCAGCCATGTTCTAAGCCCTCCCATCCTCCCTGGGCTTCTGGCAGCAGGAGTGAAAAGAGAGGAGCAGAGCACTGGGACCCGTTTGACAAAACCCGGCTTCCCACGGGAAAGTCTTTCTCCACGTGCAGACATGCTCCAAGGTGCCTGGGACAAGGGGAAGGAAATGCCATACACTGACCTGGAAGAGACCACAGGGCCCAAGCACAGTCTGAACCCTTCCCTCAACCCGGCGGTTTTGCTAGCAGGAGTTCAACCCCAACGAACACAGCCCGGGGACCCCTGGGGCAAAAACGACTTCCGACGAACAATAGGTGCTTGCTGTGGAACACCTATCCCAAGTGGGGGTAGCCAGCTCAACAAAATGCCACACACCCAGGTGTAAGAAACAACATTGCCCAGGCATGGTCTAAGCCCCTCACCTCGTCCCTGTGCTTTGGGGAGCCGAAGGGACTGCCGAGGCACACGGCCCTGAGACCCCTTTGCAAAAAGCCAGCTTCCCACGGAGACAGTTTTCCTGAGGTGCAGACCCTATCCCAAGTGGTTGTGGCAAGGTAAAGCAAATGCCCTCCACTTCTCTGGAAGAAACCACAGTGCCCAGCCATGTTCTAAGCCCTGCCATCCTCCCTGGGCTTTTGGCAGCAGGAGTGAAAAGAGAGGAGCAGAGCACTGGGACCCGTTTGACAAAAACCGGCTTCCCACGGGAAAGTCTTTCTCCACGTGCAGACATGCTCCCAGGTGCCTGTGGCAAGGGGAAGGAAATGCCATACACTGACCTGGAAGAGACCACAGGGCCCAGGCACAGTCTGAACCCTTCCCTCAACCCGGCGGTTTTGCTAGCAGGAGTTCAACCCCAACGAACACAGCCCGGAGACCCCTGGGGCAAAAACGGCTTCCGACGAACAATAGGTGTTTGCTGTGGAACACCTATCCCAAGTGGGGGTAGCCAGCTCAACAAAATGCCACACACCCAGGTGTAAGAAACAACATTGCCCAGGCATGGTCTAAGCCCCTCACCTCGTCCCTGTGCTTTGGGGAGCCGGAGGGACAGCGAGGCCCACGGCCCTGAGACCCCTTTGCAAAAAGCCGGCTTCCCACGGAAACAGTTTTCCTGAGGTGCACACCCTATCCCAAGTGGTTGTGGCAAGGTAAAGCAAATGCCCTCCACTTCTCTGGAAGAAACCACAGTGCCCAGCCATGTTCTAAGCCCTCCCATCCTCCCTGGGCTTCTGGCAGCAGGAGTGAAAAGAGAGGAGCAGAGCACTGGGTCCCGTTTGACAAAACCCGGCTTCCCACGGGAAAGTCTTTCTCCACGTGCAGACATGCTCCCAGGTGCCTGTGGCAAGGGGAAGGAAATGCCATACACTGACCTGGAAGAGACCACAGGGCCCAGGCACAGTCTGAACCCTTCCCTCAACCCGGCGGTTTTGCTAGCAGGAGTTCAACCCCAACGAACACAGCCCGGAGACCCCTGGGGCAAAAACGGCTTCCGACGAACAATAGGTGCTTGCTGTGGAACACCTATCCCAAGTGGGGGTAGCCAGCTCAACAAAATGCCACACACTCAGGTGTAAGAAACAAAATTGCCCAGGCATGGTCTAAGCCCCTCACCTCGTCCCTGTGCTTTGGGGAGCCGGAGGGACAGCCGAGGCACTCGGCCCTGAGACCCCTTTGCAAAAAGCCGGCTTCCCACGGAGACAGTTTTCCTGAGGTGCAGACCCTATCCCAAGTGGTTGTGGCAAGGTAAAGCAAATGCCCTCCACTTCTCTGGAATAACCACAGTGCCCAGCCATGTTCTAAGCCCTCCCATCCTCCCTGGGCTTCTGGCAGCAGGAGTGAAAAGAGAGGAGCAGAGCACGGGGTCCCGTTTGACAAAACCCGGCTTCCCACGGGAAAGTCTTTCTCCACGTGCAGACATGCTCCCAGGTGCCTGGGGCAAGGGGAAGGAAATGCCATACACTGACCTGGAAGAGACCACAGGGCCCAGGCACAGTCTGAACCCTTCCCTCAACCCGGCGGTTTTGCTAGCAGGAGTTCAACCCCAACGAACACAGCCCGGAGACCCCTGGGGCAAAAACGGCTTCCGACGAACAATAGGTGCTTGCTGTGGAACACCTATCCCAAGTGGGGGTAGCCAGCTCAACAAAATGCCACACACCCAGGTGTAAGAAACAACATTGCCCAGGCATGGTCTAAGCCCCTCACCTCGTCCCTGTGCTTTGGGGAGCCGGAGGGACAGCGAGGCCCACGGCCCTGAGACCCCTTTGCAAAAAGCCGGCTTCCCACGGAAACAGTTTTCCTGAGGTGCAGACCCTATCCCAAGTGGTTGTGGCAAGGTAAAGCAAATGCCCTCCACTTCTCTGGAAGAAACCACAGTGCCCAGCCATGTTCTAAGCCCTCCCATCCTCCCTGGGCTTCTGGCAGCAGGAGTGAAAAGAGAGGAGCAGAGCACTGGGTCCCGTTTGACAAAACCCGGCTTCCCACGGGAAAGTCTTTCTCCACGTGCAGACATGCTCCCAGGTGCCTGGGGCAAGGGGAAGGAAATGCCATACACTGACCTGGAAGAGACCACAGGGCCCAGGCACAGTCTGAACCCTTCCCTCAACCCGGCGGTTTTGCTAGCAGGAGTTCAACCCCAACGAACACAGCCCGGAGACCCCTGGGGCAAAAACGGCTTCCGACGAACAATAGGTGCTTGCTGTGGAACACCTATCCCAAGTGGGGGTAGCCAGCTCAACAAAATGCCACACACCCAGGTGTAAGAAACAACATTGCCCAGGCATGGTCTAAGCCCCTCACCTCGTCCCTGTGCTTTGGGGAGCCGGAGGGACAGCGAGGCCCACGGCCCTGAGACCCCTTTGCAAAAAGCCGGCTTCCCACGGAAACAGTTTTCCTGAGGTTCACACCCTATCCAAAGTGGTTGTGGCAAGGTAAAGCAAATGCCCTCCACTTCTCTAGAAGAAACCACAGTGCCCAGCCATGTTCTAAGCCCTCCCATCCTCCCTGGGCTTCTGGCAGCAGGAGTGAAAAGAGAGGAGCAGAGCACTGGGTCCCGTTTGACAAAACCCGGCTTCCCACGGGAAAGTCTTTCTCCACGTGCAGACATGCTCCCAGGTGCCTGGGGCAAGGGGAAGGAAATGCCATACACTGACCTGGAAGAGACCACAGGGCCCAGGCACAGTCTGAACCCTTCCCTCAACCCGGCGGTTTTGCTAGCAGGAGTTCAACCCCAACGAACACAGCCCGGAGACCCCTGGGGCAAAAACGGCTTCCGACGAACAATAGGTGCTTGCTGTGGAACACCTATCCCAAGTGGGGGTAGCCAGCTCAACAAAATGCCACACACCCAGGTGTAAGAAACAACATTGCCCAGGCATGGTCTAAGCCCCTCACCTCGTCCCTGTGCTTTGGGGAGCCGGAGGGACAGCCGAGGCACTCGGCCCTGAGACCCCTTTGCAAAAAGCCGGCTTCCCACGGAGACAGTTTTCCTGAGGTGCAGACCCTATCCCAAGTGGTTGTGGCAAGGTAAAGCAAATGCCCTCCACTTCTCTGGAAGAAACCACAGTGCCCAGCCATGTTCTACGCCCTCCCATCCTCCCTGGGCTTCTGGCAGCAGGAGTGAAAAGAGAGGAGCAGAGCAATGGGACCCGTTTGACAAAACCCGGCTTCCCACGGGAAAGTCTTTCTCCACGTGCAGACATGCTCCCAGGTGCCTGTGGCAAGGGGAAGGAAATGCCATACACTGACCTGGAAGAGACCACAGGGCCCAGGCACAGTCTGAACCCTTCCCTCAACCCGGCGGTTTTGCTAGCAGGAGTTCAACCCCAACGAACACAGCCCGGAGACCCCTGGGGCAAAAACGGCTTCCGACGAACAATAGGTGCTTGCTGTGGAACACCTATCCCAAGTGGGGGTAGCCAGCTCAACAAAATGCCACACACCCAGGTGTAAGAAACAACATTGCCCAGGCATGGTCTAAGCCCCTCACCTCGTCCCTGTGCTTTGGGGAGCCGGAGGGACAGCGAGGCCCACGGCCCTGAGACCCCTTTGCAAAAAGCCGGCTTCCCACGGAAACAGTTTTCCTGAGGTGCACACCCTATCCCAAGTGGTTGTGGCAAGGTAAAGCAAATGCCCTCCACTTCTCTGGAAGAAACCACAGTGCCCAGCCATGTTCTAAGCCCTCCCATCCTCCCTGGGCTTCTGGCAGCAGGAGTGAAAAGAGAGGAGCAGAGCACTGGGACCCGTTTGACAAAACCCGGCTTCCCACGGGAAAGTCTTTCTCCACGTGCAGACATGCTCCCAGGTGCCTGGGGCAAGGGGAAGGAAATGCCATACACTGACCTGGAAGAGACCACAGGGCCCAGGCACAGTCTGAACCCTTCCCTCAACCCGGCGGTTTTGCTAGCAGGAGTTCAACCCCAACGAACACAGCCCGGAGACCCCTGGGGCAAAAACGGCTTCCGTCGAACAATAGGTGCTTGCTGTGGAACACCTATCCCAAGTGGGGGTAGCCAGCTCAACAAAATGCCACACACCCAGGTGTAAGAAACAACATTGCCCAGGCATGGTCTAAGCCCCTCACCTCGTCCCTGTGCTTTGGGGAGCCGGAGGGACAGCGAGGCCCACGGCCCTGAGACCCCTTTGCAAAAAGCCGGCTTCCCACGGAAACAGTTTTCCTGAGGTGCACACCCTATCCCAAGTGGTTGTGGCAAGGTAAAGCAAATGCCCTCCACTTCTCTGGAAGAAACCACAGTGCCCAGCCATGTTCTAAGCCCTCCCATCCTCCCTGGGCTTCTGGCAGCAGGAGTGAAAAGAGAGGAGCAGAGCACTGGGACCCGTTTGACAAAACCCGGCTTCCCACGGGAAAGTCTTTCTCCACGTGCAGACATGCTCCCAGGTGCCTGGGGCAAGGGGAAGGAAATGCCATACACTGACCTGGAAGAGACCACAGGGCCCAGGCACAGTCTGAACCCTTCCCTCAACCCGGCGGTTTTGCTAGCAGGAGTTCAACCCCAACGAACACAGCCCGGAGACCCCTGGGGCAAAAACGGCTTCCGTCGAACAATAGGTGCTTGCTGTGGAACACCTATCCCAAGTGGGGGTAGCCAGCTCAACAAAATGCCACACACCCAGGTGTAAGAAACAACATTGCCCAGGCATGGTCTAAGCCCCTCACCTCGTCCCTGTGCTTTGGGGAGCCGGAGGGACAGCGAGGCCCACGGCCCTGAGACCCCTTTGCAAAAAGCCGGCTTCCCACGGAAACAGTTTTCCTGAGGTGCACACCCTATCCCAAGTGGTTGTGGCAAGGTAAAGCAAATGCCCTCCACTTCTCTGGAAGAAACCACAGTGCCCAGCCATGTTCTAAGCCCTCCCATCCTCCCTGGGCTTCTGGCAGCAGGAGTGAAAAGAGAGGAGCAGAGCACTGGGACCCGTTTGACAAAACCCGGCTTCCCACGGGAAAGTCTTTCTCCACGTGCAGACATGCTCCCAGGTGCCTGGGGCAAGGGGAAGGAAATGCCATACACTGACCTGGAAGAGACCACAGGGCCCAGGCACAGTCTGAACCCTTCCCTCAACCCGGCGGTTTTGCTAGCAGGAGTTCAACCCCAACGAACACAGCCCGGAGACCCCTGGGGCAAAAACGGCTTCCGTCGAACAATAGGTGCTTGCTGTGGAACACCTATCCCAAGTGGGGGTAGCCAGCTCAACAAAATGCCACACACCCAGGTGTAAGAAACAACATTGCCCAGGCATGGTCTAAGCCCCTCACCTCGTCCCTGTGCTTTGGGGAGCCGGAGGGACAGCGAGGCCCACGGCCCTGAGACCCCTTTGCAAAAAGCCGGCTTCCCACGGAAACAGTTTTCCTGAGGTGCACACCCTATCCCAAGTGGTTGTGGCAAGGTAAAGCAAATGCCCTCCACTTCTCTGGAAGAAACCACAGTGCCCAGCCATGTTCTAAGCCCTCCCATCCTCCCTGGGCTTCTGGCAGCAGGAGTGAAAAGAGAGGAGCAGAGCACTGGGACCCGTTTGACAAAACCCGGCTTCCCACGGGAAAGTCTTTCTCCACGTGCAGACATGCTCCCAGGTGCCTGTGGCAAGGGGAAGGAAATGCCATACACTGACCTGGAAGAGACCACAGGGCCCAGGCACAGTCTGAACCCTTCCCTCAACCCGGCGGTTTTGCTAGCAGGAGTTCAACCCCAACGAACACAGCCCGGAGACCCCTGGGGCAAAAACGGCTTCCGACGAACAATAGGTGTTTGCTGTGGAACACCTATCCCAAGTGGGGGTAGCCAGCTCAACAAAATGCCACACACCCAGGTGTAAGAAACAACATTGCCCAGGCATGGTCTAAGCCCCTCACCTCGTCCCTGTGCTTTGGGGAGCCGGAGGGACAGCGAGGCCCACGGCCCTGAGACCCCTTTGCAAAAAGCCGGCTTCCCACGGAAACACTTTTCCTGAGGTGCACACCCTATCCCAAGTGGTTGTGGCAAGGTAAAGCAAATGCCCTCCACTTCTCTGGAAGAAACCACAGTGCCTAGCCATGTTCTAAGCCCTCCCATCCTCCCTGGGCTTCTGGCAGCAGGATTGAAAAGAGACTAGCAGAGCACTGGGTCCCGTTTGACAAAACCCGGCTTCCCACGGGAAAGTCTTTCTCCACGTGCAGACATGCTCCCAGGTGCCTGGGGCAAGGGGAAGGAAATGCCATACACTGACCTGGAAGAGACCACAGGGCCCAGGCACAGTCTGAACCCTTCCCTCAACCCGGCGGTTTTGCTAGCAGGAGTTCAACCCCAACGAACACAGCCCGGAGACCCCTGGGGCAAAAACGGCTTCCGACGAACAATAGGTGCTTGCTGTGGAACACCTATCCCAAGTGGGGGTAGCCAGCTCAACAAAATGCCACACACTCAGGTGTAAGAAACAAAATTGCCCAGGCATGGTCTAAGCCCCTCACCTCGTCCCTGTGCTTTGGGGAGCCGGAGGGACAGCCGAGGCACTCGGCCCTGAGACCCCTTTGCAAAAAGCCGGCTTCCCACGGAGACAGTTTTCCTGAGGTGCAGACCCTATCCCAAGTGGTTGTGGCAAGGTAAAGCAAATGCCCTCCACTTCTCTGGAAGAAACCACAGTGCCCAGCCATGTTCTAAGCCCTCCCATCCTCCCTGGGCTTCTGGCAGCAGGAGTGAAAAGAGAGGAGCAGAGCACTGGGTCCCGTTTGACAAAACCCGGCTTCCCACGGGAAAGTCTTTCTCCACGTGCAGACATGCTCCCAGGTGCCTGGGGCAAGGGGAAGGAAATGCCATACACTGACCTGGAAGAGACCACAGGGCCCAGGCACAGTCTGAACCCTTCCCTCAACCCGGCGGTTTTGCTAGCAGGAGTTCAACCCCAACGAACACAGCCCGGAGACCCCTGGGGCAAAAACGGCTTCCGACGAACAATAGGTGCTTGCTGTGGAACACCTATCCCAAGTGGGGGTAGCCAGCTCAACAAAATGCCACACACCCAGGTGTAAGAAACAACATTGCCCAGGCATGGTCTAAGCCCCTCACCTCGTCCCTGTGCTTTGGGGAGCCGGAGGGACAGCGAGGCCCACGGCCCTGAGACCCCTTTGCAAAAAGCCGGCTTCCCACGGAAACAGTTTTCCTGAGGTGCAGACCCTATCCCAAGTGGTTGTGGCAAGGTAAAGCAAATGCCCTCCACTTCTCTGGAAGAAACCACAGTGCCCAGCCATGTTCTAGGCCCTGCCATCCTCCCTGGGCTTCTGGCAGCAGGAGTGAAAAGAGAGGCGCAGAGCACTGGGACCCGTTTGACAAAACCCGGCTTCCCACGGGAAAGTCTTTCTCCACGTGCAGACATGCTCCCAGGTGCCTGTGGCAAGGGGAAGGAAATGCCATACACTGACCTGGAAGAGACCACAGGGCCCAGGCACAGTCTGAACCCTTCCCTCAACCCGGCGGTTTTGCTAGCAGGAGTTCAACCCCAACGAACACAGCCCGGAGACCCCTGGGGCAAAAACGGCTTCCGACGAACAATAGGTGCTTGCTGTGGAACACCTATCCCAAGTGGGGGTAGCCAGCTCAACAAAATGCCACACACCCAGGTGTAAGAAACAACATTGCCCAGGCATGGTCTAAGCCCCTCACCTCGTCCCTGTGCTTTGGGGAGCCGGAGGGACAGCGAGGCCCACGGCCCTGAGACCCCTTTGCAAAAAGCCGGCTTCCCACGGAAACAGTTTTCCTGAGGTGCACACCCTATCCCAAGTGGTTGTGGCAAGGTAAAGCAAATGCCCTCCACTTCTCTGGAAGAAACCACAGTGCCCAGCCATGTTCTAAGCCCTCCCATCCTCCCTGGGCTTCTGGCAGCAGGAGTGAAAAGAGAGGAGCAGAGCACTGGGTCCCGTTTGACAAAACCCGGCTTCCCACGGAAAGTCTTTCTCCACGTGCAGACATGCTCCCAGGTGCCTGGGGCAAGGGGAAGGAAATGCCATACACTGACCTGGAAGAGACCACAGGGCCCAGGCACAGTCTGAACCCTTCCCTCAACCCGGCGGTTTTGCTAGCAGGAGTTCAACCCCAACGAACACAGCCCGGAGACCCCTGGGGCAAAAACGGCTTCCAACGAACAATAGGTGCTTGCTGTGGAACACCTATCCCAAGTGGGGGTAGCCAGCTCAACAAAATGCCACACACCCAGGTGTAAGAAACAACATTGCCCAGGCATGGTCTAAGCCCCTCACCTCGTCCCTGTGCTTTGGGGAGCCGGAGGGACAGCGAGGCCCACGGCCCTGAGACCCCTTTGCAAAAAGCCGGCTTCCCACGGAAACAGTTTTCCTGAGGTGCACACCCTATCCCAAGTGGTTGTGGCAAGGTAAAGCAAATGCCCTCCACTTCTCTGGAAGAAACCACAGTGCCCAGCCATGTTCTAAGCCCTCCCATCCTCCCTGGGCTTCTGGCAGCAGGAGTGAAAAGAGAGGAGCAGAGCACTGGGTCCCGTTTGACAAAACCCGGCTTCCCACGGGAAAGTCTTTCTCCACGTGCAGACATGCTCCCAGGTGCCTGGGGCAAGGGGAAGGAAATGCCATACACTGACCTGGAAGAGACCACAGGGCCCAGGCACAGTCTGAACCCTTCCCTCAACCCGGCGGTTTTGCTAGCAGGAGTTCAACCCCAACGAACACAGCCCGGAGACCCCTGGGGCAAAAACGGCTTCCGACGAACAATAGGTGCTTGCTGTGGAACACCTATCCCAAGTGGGGGTAGCCAGCTCAACAAAATGCCACACACCCAGGTGTAAGAAACAACATTGCCCAGGCATGGTCTAAGCCCCTCACCTCGTCCCTGTGCTTTGGGGAGCCGGAGGGACAGCGAGGCCCACGGCCCTGAGACCCCTTTGCAAAAAGCCGGCTTCCCACGGAAACAGTTTTCCTGAGGTGCACACCCTATCCCAAGTGGTTGTGGCAAGGTAAAGCAAATGCCCTCCACTTCTCTGGAAGAAACCACAGTGCCCAGCCATGTTCTAAGCCCTCCCATCCTCCCTGGGCTTCTGGCAGCAGGAGTGAAAAGAGAGGAGCAGAGCACTGGGTCCCGTTTGACAAAACCCGGCTTCCCACGGAAAGTCTTTCTCCACGTGCAGACATGCTCCCAGGTGCCTGGGGCAAGGGGAAGGAAATGCCATACACTGACCTGGAAGAGACCACAGGGCCCAGGCACAGTCTGAACCCTTCCCTCAACCCGGCGGTTTTGCTAGCAGGAGTTCAACCCCAACGAACACAGCCCGGAGACCCCTGGGGCAAAAACGGCTTCCAACGAACAATAGGTGCTTGCTGTGGAACACCTATCCCAAGTGGGGGTAGCCAGCTCAACAAAATGCCACACACCCAGGTGTAAGAAACAACATTGCCCAGGCATGGTCTAAGCCCCTCACCTCGTCCCTGTGCTTTGGGGAGCCGGAGGGACAGCGAGGCCCACGGCCCTGAGACCCCTTTGCAAAAAGCCGGCTTCCCACGGAAACAGTTTTCCTGAGGTGCACACCCTATCCCAAGTGGTTGTGGCAAGGTAAAGCAAATGCCCTCCACTTCTCTGGAAGAAACCACAGTGCCCAGCCATGTTCTAAGCCCTCCCATCCTCCCTGGGCTTCTGGCAGCAGGAGTGAAAAGAGAGGAGCAGAGCACTGGGTCCCGTTTGACAAAACCCGGCTTCCCACGGGAAAGTCTTTCTCCACGTGCAGACATGCTCCCAGGTGCCTGGGGCAAGGGGAAGGAAATGCCATACACTGACCTGGAAGAGACCACAGGGCCCAGGCACAGTCTGAACCCTTCCCTCAACCCGGCGGTTTTGCTAGCAGGAGTTCAACCCCAACGAACACAGCCCGGAGACCCCTGGGGCAAAAACGGCTTCCGACGAACAATAGGTGCTTGCTGTGGAACACCTATCCCAAGTGGGGGTAGCCAGCTCAACAAAATGCCACACACCCAGGTGTAAGAAACAACATTGCCCAGGCATGGTCTAAGCCCCTCACCTCGTCCCTGTGCTTTGGGGAGCCGGAGGGACAGCGAGGCACTCGGCCCTGAGACCCCTTTGCAAAAAGCCGGCTTCCCACGGAGACAGTTTTCCTGAGGTGCAGACCCTATCCCAAGTGGTTGTGGCAAGGTAAAGCAAATGCCCTCCACTTCTCTGGAAGAAACCACAGTGCCCAGCCATGTTCTAGGCCCTCCCATCCTCCCTGGGCTTCTGGCAGCAGGAGTGAAAAGAGAGGAGCAGAGCACTGGGACCCGTTTGACAAAACCCGGCTTCCCACGGGAAAGTCTTTCTCCACGTGCAGACATGCTCCCAGGTGCCTGGGGCAAGGGGAAGGAAATGCCATACACTGACCTGGAAGAGACCACAGGGCCCAGGCACAGTCTGAACCCTTCCCTCAACCCGGCGGTTTTGCTAGCAGGAGTTCAACCCCAACGAACACAGCCCGGAGACCCCTGGGGCAAAAACGGCTTCCGTCGAACAATAGGTGCTTGCTGTGGAACACCTATCCCAAGTGGGGGTAGCCAGCTCAACAAAATGCCACACACCCAGGTGTAAGAAACAACATTGCCCAGGCATGGTCTAAGCCCCTCACCTCGTCCCTGTGCTTTGGGGAGCCGGAGGGACAGCGAGGCCCACGGCCCTGAGACCCCTTTGCAAAAAGCCGGCTTCCCACGGAAACAGTTTTCCTGAGGTGCACAACCTATCCCAAGTGGTTGTGGCAAGGTAAAGCAAATGCCCTCCACTTCTGTGGAAGAAACCACAGTGCCCAGCCATGTTCTAAGCCCTCCCATCCTCCCTGGGCTTCTGGCAGCAGGAGTGAAAAGAGAGGAGCAGAGCACTGGGTCCCGTTTGACAAAACCCGGCTTCCCACGGGAAAGTCTTTCTCCACGTGCAGACATGCTCCCAGGTGCCTGGGGCAAGGGGAAGGAAATGCCATACACTGACCTGGAAGAGACCACAGGGCCCAGGCACAGTCTGAACCCTTCCCTCAACCCGGCGGTTTTGCTAGCAGGAGTTCAACCCCAACGAACACAGCCCGGAGACGCCTGGGGCAAAAACGGCTTCCGTCGAACAATAGGTGCTTGCTGTGGAACACCTATCCCAAGTGGGGGTAGCCAGCTCAACAAAATGCCACACACCCAGGTGTAAGAAAAAACATTGCCCAGGCATGGTCTAAGACCCTCACCTCGTCCCTGTGCTTTGGGGAGCCGGAGGGACAGCCGAGGCTCACGGCCCTGAGACCCCTTTGCAAAAAGCCGGCTTCCCACGGAGACAGTTTTCCTGAGGTGCAGACCCTATCCCAAGTGGTTGTGGCAAGGTAAAGCAAATGCCCTTCACTTCTCTGGAAGAAACCACAGTGCCCAGCCATGTTCTAGGCCCTCCCATCCTCCCTGGGCTTCTGGCAGCAGGAGTGAAAAGAGAGGCGCAGAGCACTGGGACCCGTTTGACAAAACCCGTCTTCCCACGGGAAAGTCTTTCTCCACGTGCAGACATGCTCCCAGGTGCCTGTGGCAAGGGGAAGGAAATGCCATACACTGACCTGGAAGAGACCACAGGGCCCAGGCACAGTCTGAACCCTTCCCTCAACCCGGCGGTTTTGCTAGCAGGAGTTCAACCCCAACGAACACAGCCCGGAGACCCCTGGGGCAAAAACGGCTTCCGACGAACAATAGGTGCTTGCTGTGGAACACCTATCCCAAGTGGGGGTAGCCAGCTCAACAAAATGCCACACACCCAGGTGTAAGAAACAACATTGCCCAGGCATGGTCTAAGCCCCTCACCTCGTCCCTGTGCTTTGGGGAGCCGGAGGGACAGCCGAGGCCCACGGCCCTGAGACCCCTTTGCAAAAAGCCGGCTTCCCACGGAGACAGTTTTCCTGAGGTGCAGACCCTATCCCAAGTGGTTGTGGCAAGGTAAAGCAAATGCCCTCCACTTCTCTGGAAGAAACCACAGTGCCCAGCCATGTTCTAGGCCCTCCCATCCTCCCTGGGCTTCTGGCAGCAGGAGTGAAAAGAGAGGAGCAGAGCACTGGGACCCGTTTGACAAAACCCGGCTTCCCACGGGAAAGTCTTTCTCCACGTGCAGACATGCTCCCAGGTGCCTGTGGCAAGGGGAAGGAAATGCCATACACTGACCTGGAAGAGACCACAGGGCCCAGGCACAGTCTGAACCCTTCCCTCAACCCGGCGGTTTTGCTAGCAGGAGTTCAACCCCAACGAACACAGCCCGGAGACCCCTGGGGCAAAAACGGCTTCCGACGAACAATAGGTGCTTGCTGTGGAACACCTATCCCAAGTGGGGGTAGCCAGCTCAACAAAATGCCACACACCCAGGTGTAAGAAACAACATTGCCCAGGCATGGTCTAAGCCCCTCACCTCGTCCCTGTGCTTTGGGGAGCCGGAGGGACAGCCGAGGCCCACGGCCCTGAGACCCCTTTGCAAAAAGCCGGCTTCCCACGGAAACAGTTTTCCTGAGGTGCACACCCTATCCCAAGTGGTTGTGGCAAGGTAAAGCAAATGCCCTCCACTTCTGTGGAAGAAACCACAGTGCCCAGCCATGTTCTAAGTCCTCCCATTCTCCCTGGGCTTCTGGCAGCAGGAGTGAAAAGAGAGGAGCAGAGCACTGGGTCCCGTTTGACAAAACCCGGCTTCCCACGGGAAAGTCTTTCTCCACGTGCAGACATGCTCCCAGGTGCCTGGGGCAAGGGGAAGGAAATGCCATACACTGACCTGGAAGAGACCACAGGGCCCAGGCACAGTCTGAACCCTTCCCTCAACCCGGCGGTTTTGCTAGCAGGAGTTCAACCCCAACGAACACAGCCCGGAGACCCCTGGGGCAAAAACGGCTTCCGACGAACAATAGGTGCTTGCTGTGGAACACCTATCCCAAGTGGGGGTAGCCAGCTCAACAAAATGCCACACACCCAGGTGTAAGAAACAACATTGCCCAGGCATGGTCTAAGCCCCTCACCTCGTCCCTGTGCTTTGGGGAGCCGGAGGGACAGCGAGGCCCACGGCCCTGAGACCCCTTTGCAAAAAGCCGGCTTCCCACGGAAACAGTTTTCCTGAGGTGCAGACCCTATCCCAAGTGGTTGTGGCAAGGTAAAGCAAATGCCCTCCACTTCTCTGGAAGAAACCACAGTGCCCAGCCATGTTCTAAGCCCTCCCATCCTCCCTGGGCTTCTGGCAGCAGGAGTGAAAAGAGACGAGCAGAGCACTGGGTCCCGTTTGACAAAACCCGGCTTCCCACGGGAAAGTCTTTCTCCACGTGCAGACATGCTCCCAGGTGCCTGGGGCAAGGGGAAGGAAATGCCATACACTGACCTGGAAGAGACCACAGGGCCCAGGCACAGTCTGAACCCTTCCCTCAACCCGGCGGTTTTGCTAGCAGGAGTTCAACCCCAACGAACACAGCCCGGAGACCCCTGGGGCAAAAACGGCTTCCGACGAACAATAGGTGCTTGCTGTGGAACACCTATCCCAAGTGGGGGTAGCCAGCTCAACAAAATGCCACACACCCAGGTGTAAGAAACAACATTGCCCAGGCATGGTCTAAGCCCCTCACCTCGTCCCTGTGCTTTGGGGAGCCGGAGGGACAGCCGAGGCACTCGGCCCTGAGACCCCTTTGCAAAAAGCCGGCTTCCCACGGAGACAGTTTTCCTGAGGTGCAGACCCTATCCCAAGTGGTTGTGGCAAGGTAAAGAAAATGCCCTCCACTTCTCTGGAAGAAACCACAGTGAGCAGCCATGTTCTAGGCCCTCCCATCCTCCCTGGGCTTCTGGCAGCAGGAGTGAAAAGAGAGGAGCAGAGCACTGGGACCCGTTTGACAAAACCCGGCTTCCCACGGGAAAGTCTTTCTCCACGTGCAGACATGCTCCCAGGTGCCTGTGGCAAGGGCAAGGAAATGCCATACACTGACCTGGAAGAGACCACAGGGCCCAGGCACAGTCTGAACCCTTCCCTCAACCCGGCGGTTTTGCTAGCAGGAGTTCAACCCCAACGAACACAGCCCGGAGACCCCTGGGGCAAAAACGGCTTCCAACGAACAATAGGTGCTTGCTGTGGAACACCTATCCCAAGTGGGGGTAGCCAGCTCAACAAAATGCCACACACCCAGGTGTAAGAAACAACATTGCCCAGGCATGGTCTAAGCCCCTCACCTCGTCCCTGTGCTTTGGGGAGCCGGAGGGACAGCCGAGGCCCACGGCCCTGAGACCCCTTTGCAAAAAGCCGGCTTCCCACGGAAACAGTTTTCCTGAGGTGCACACCCTATCCCAAGTGGTTGTGGCAAGGTAAAGCAAATGCCCTCCACTTCTGTGGAAGAAACCACAGTGCCCAGCCATGTTCTAAGCCCTCCCATCCTCCCTGGGCTTCTGGCAGCAGGAGTGAAAAGAGAGGAGCAGAGCACTGGGTCCCGTTTGACAAAACCCGGCTTCCCACGGGAAAGTCTTTCTCCACGTGCAGACATGCTCCCAGGTGCCTGGGGCAAGGGGAAGGAAATGCCATACACTGACCTGGAAGAGACCACAGGGCCCAGGCACAGTCTGAACCCTTCCCTCAACCCGGCGGTTTTGCTAGCAGGAGTTCAACCCCAACGAACACAGCCCGGAGACCCCTGGGGCAAAAACTGCTTCCGACGAACAATAGGTGCTTGCTGTGGAACACCTATCCCAAGTGGGGGTAGCCAGCTCAACAAAATGCCACACACCCAGGTGTAAGAAAAAACATTGCCCAGGCATGGTCTAAGACCCTCACCTCGTCCCTGTGCTTTGGGGAGCCGGAGGGACAGCCGAGGCTCACGGCCCTGAGACCCCTTTGCAAAAAGCCGGCTTCCCACGGAGACAGTTTTCCTGAGGTGCAGACCCTATCCCAAGTGGTTGTGGCAAGGTAAAGCAAATGCCCTTCACTTCTCTGGAAGAAACCACAGTGCCCAGCCATGTTCTAGGCCCTCCCATCCTCCCTGGGCTTCTGGCAGCAGGAGTGAAAAGAGAGGCGCAGAGCACTGGGACCCGTTTGACAAAACCCGTCTTCCCACGGGAAAGTCTTTCTCCACGTGCAGACATGCTCCCAGGTGCCTGTGGCAAGGGGAAGGAAATGCTATACACTGACCTGGAAGAGACCACAGGGCCCAGGCACAGTCTGAACCCTTCCCTCAACCCGGCGGTTTTGCTAGCAGGAGTTCAACCCCAACGAACACAGCCCGGAGACCCCTGGGGCAAAAACGGCTTCCGACGAACAATAGGTGCTTGCTGTGGAACACCTATCCCAAGTGGGGGTAGCCAGCTCAACAAAATGCCACACACCCAGGTGTAAGAAACAACATTGCCCAGGCATGGTCTAAGCCCCTCACCTCGTCCCTGTGCTTTGGGGAGCCGGAGGGACAGCGAGGCCCACGGCCCTGTGACCCCTTTGCGAAAAGCCGGCTTCCCACGGAGACAGTTTTCCTGAGGTGCACACCCTATCCCAAGTGGTTGTGGCAAGGTAAAGCAAATGCCCTCCACTTCTCTGGAAGAAACCACAGTGCCCAGCCATGTTCTAGGCCCTCCCATCCTCCCTGGGCTTCTGGCAGCAGGAGTGAAAAGAGAGGAGCAGAGCACTGGGTCCCGTTTGACAAAACCCGGCTTCCCACGGGAAAGTCTTTCTCCACGTGCAGACATGCTCCCAGGTGCCTGGGGCAAGGGGAAGGAAATGCCATACACTGACCTGGAAGAGACCACAGGGCCCAGGCACAGTCTGAACCCTTCCCTCAACCCGGCGGTTTTGCTAGCAGGAGTTCAACCCCAACGAACACAGCCCGGAGACGCCTGGGGCAAAAACGGCTTCCGTCGAACAATAGGTGCTTGCTGTGGAACACCTATCCCAAGTGGGGGTAGCCAGCTCAACAAAATGCCACACACCCAGGTGTAAGAAAAAACATTGCCCAGGCATGGTCTAAGACCCTCACCTCGTCCCTGTGCTTTGGGGAGCCGGAGGGACAGCCGAGGCTCACGGCCCTGAGACCCCTTTGCAAAAAGCCGGCTTCCCACGGAGACAGTTTTCCTGAGGTGCAGACCCTATCCCAAGTGGTTGTGGCAAGGTAAAGCAAATGCCCTTCACTTCTCTGGAAGAAACCACAGTGCCCAGCCATGTTCTAGGCCCTCCCATCCTCCCTGGGCTTCTGGCAGCAGGAGTGAAAAGAGAGGCGCAGAGCACTGGGACCCGTTTGACAAAACCCGTCTTCCCACGGGAAAGTCTTTCTCCACGTGCAGACATGCTCCCAGGTGCCTGTGGCAAGGGGAAGGAAATGCCATACACTGCCCTGGAAGAGACCACAGGGCCCAGGCACAGTCTGAACCCTTCCCTCAACCCGGCGGTTTTGCTAGCAGGAGTTCAACCCCAACGAACACAGCCCGGAGACCCCTGGGGCAAAAACGGCTTCCGACGAACAATAGGTGCTTGCTGTGGAACACCTATCCCAAGTGGGGGTAGCCAGCTCAACAAAATGCCACACACCCAGGTGTAAGAAACAACATTGCCCAGGCATGGTCTAAGCCCCTCACCTCGTCCCTGTGCTTTGGGGAGCCGGAGGGACAGCCGAGGCCCACGGCCCTGAGACCCCTTTGCAAAAAGCCGGCTTCCCACGGAAACAGTTTTCCTGAGGTGCACACCCTATCCCAAGTGGTTGTGGCAAGGTAAAGCAAATGCCCTCCACTTCTGTGGAAGAAACCACAGTGCCCAGCCATGTTCTAAGCCCTCCCATCCTCCCTGGGCTTCTGGCAGCAGGAGTGAAAAGAGAGGAGCAGAGCACTGGGTCCCGTTTGACAAAACCCGGCTTCCCACGGGAAAGTCTTTCTCCACGTGCAGACATGCTCCCAGGTGCCTGGGGCAAGGGGAAGGAAATGCCATACACTGACCTGGAAGAGACCACAGGGCCCAGGCACAGTCTGAACCCTTCCCTCAACCCGGCGGTTTTGCTAGCAGGAGTTCAACCCCAACGAACACAGCCCGGAGACCCCTGGGGCAAAAACTGCTTCCGACGAACAATAGGTGCTTGCTGTGGAACACCTATCCCAAGTGGGGGTAGCCAGCTCAACAAAATGCCACACACCCAGGTGTAAGAAAAAACATTGCCCAGGCATGGTCTAAGACCCTCACCTCGTCCCTGTGCTTTGGGGAGCCGGAGGGACAGCCGAGGCTCACGGCCCTGAGACCCCTTTGCAAAAAGCCGGCTTCCCACGGAGACAGTTTTCCTGAGGTGCAGACCCTATCCCAAGTGGTTGTGGCAAGGTAAAGCAAATGCCCTTCACTTCTCTGGAAGAAACCACAGTGCCCAGCCATGTTCTAGGCCCTCCCATCCTCCCTGGGCTTCTGGCAGCAGGAGTGAAAAGAGAGGCGCAGAGCACTGGGACCCGTTTGACAAAACCCGTCTTCCCACGGGAAAGTCTTTCTCCACGTGCAGACATGCTCCCAGGTGCCTGTGGCAAGGGGAAGGAAATGCTATACACTGACCTGGAAGAGACCACAGGGCCCAGGCACAGTCTGAACCCTTCCCTCAACCCGGCGGTTTTGCTAGCAGGAGTTCAACCCCAACGAACACAGCCCGGAGACCCCTGGGGCAAAAACGGCTTCCGACGAACAATAGGTGCTTGCTGTGGAACACCTATCCCAAGTGGGGGTAGCCAGCTCAACAAAATGCCACACACCCAGGTGTAAGAAACAACATTGCCCAGGCATGGTCTAAGCCCCTCACCTCGTCCCTGTGCTTTGGGGAGCCGGAGGGACAGCGAGGCCCACGGCCCTGTGACCCCTTTGCGAAAAGCCGGCTTCCCACGGAGACAGTTTTCCTGAGGTGCAGACCCTATCCCAAGTGGTTGTGGCAAGGTAAAGCAAATGCCCTCCACTTCTCTGGAAGAAACCACAGTGCCCAGCCATGTTCTAGGCCCTCCCATCCTCCCTGGGCTTCTGGCAGCAGGAGTGAAAAGAGAGGAGCAGAGCACTGGGTCCCGTTTGACAAAACCCGGCTTCCCACGGGAAAGTCTTTCTCCACGTGCAGACATGCTCCCAGGTGCCTGTGGCAAGGGCAAGGAAATGCCATACACTGACCTGGAAGAGACCACAGGGCCCAGGCACAGTCTGAACCCTTCCCTCAACCCGGCGGTTTTGCTAGCAGGAGTTCAACCCCAACGAACACAGCCCGGAGACCCCTGGGGCAAAAACGGCTTCCGACGAACAATAGGTGCTTGCTGTGGAACACCTATCCCAAGTGGGGGTAGCCAGCTCAACAAAATGCCACACACCCAGGTGTAAGAAACAACATTGCCCAGGCATGGTCTAAGCCCCTCACCTCGTCCCTGTGCTTTGGGGAGCCGGAGGGACAGCCGAGGCCCACGGCCCTGAGACCCCTTTGCAAAAAGCCGGCTTCCCACGGAAACAGTTTTCCTGAGGTGCACAACCTATCCCAAGTGGTTGTGGCAAGGTAAAGCAAATGCCCTCCACTTCTGTGGAAGAAACCACAGTGCCCAGCCATGTTCTAAGCCCTCCCATCTTCCCTGGGCTTCTGGCAGCAGGAGTGAAAAGAGAGGAGCAGAGCACTGGGTCCCGTTTGACAAAACCCGGCTTCCCACGGGAAAGTCTTTCTCCACGTGCAGACATGCTCCCAGGTGCCTGGGGCAAGGGGAAGGAAATGCCATACACTGACCTGGAAGAGACCACAGGGCCCAGGCACAGTCTGAACCCTTCCCTCAACCCGGCGGTTTTGCTAGCAGGAGTTCAACCCCAACGAACACAGCCCGGAGACGCCTGGGGCAAAAACGGCTTCCGTCGAACAATAGGTGCTTGCTGTGGAACACCTATCCCAAGTGGGGGTAGCCAGCTCAACAAAATGCCACACACCCAGGTGTAAGAAACAACATTGCCCAGGCATGGTCTAAGCCCCTCACCTCGTCCCTGTGCTTTGGGGAGCCGGAGGGACAGCCGAGGCCCACGGCCCTGAGACCCCTTTGCAAAAAGCCGGCTTCCCACGGAAACAGTTTTCCTGAGGTGCACACCCTATCCCAAGTGGTTGTGGCAAGGTAAAGCAAATGCCCTCCACTTCTGTGGAAGAAACCACAGTGCCCAGCCATGTTCTAAGCCCTCCCATCCTCCCTGGGCTTCTGGCAGCAGGAGTGAAAAGAGAGGAGCAGAGCACTGGGTCCCGTTTGACAAAACCCGGCTTCCCACGGGAAAGTCTTTCTCCACGTGCAGACATGCTCCCAGGTGCCTGGGGCAAGGGGAAGGAAATGCCATACACTGACCTGGAAGAGACCACAGGGCCCAGGCACAGTCTGAACCCTTCCCTCAACCCGGCGGTTTTGCTAGCAGGAGTTCAACCCCAACGAACACAGCCCGGAGACCCCTGGGGCAAAAACTGCTTCCGACGAACAATAGGTGCTTGCTGTGGAACACCTATCCCAAGTGGGGGTAGCCAGCTCAACAAAATGCCACACACCCAGGTGTAAGAAAAAACATTGCCCAGGCATGGTCTAAGACCCTCACCTCGTCCCTGTGCTTTGGGGAGCCGGAGGGACAGCCGAGGCTCACGGCCCTGAGACCCCTTTGCAAAAAGCCGGCTTCCCACGGAGACAGTTTTCCTGAGGTGCAGACCCTATCCCAAGTGGTTGTGGCAAGGTAAAGCAAATGCCCTTCACTTCTCTGGAAGAAACCACAGTGCCCAGCCATGTTCTAGGCCCTCCCATCCTCCCTGGGCTTCTGGCAGCAGGAGTGAAAAGAGAGGCGCAGAGCACTGGGACCCGTTTGACAAAACCCGTCTTCCCACGGGAAAGTCTTTCTCCACGTGCAGACATGCTCCCAGGTGCCTGTGGCAAGGGGAAGGAAATGCTATACACTGACCTGGAAGAGACCACAGGGCCCAGGCACAGTCTGAACCCTTCCCTCAACCCGGCGGTTTTGCTAGCAGGAGTTCAACCCCAACGAACACAGCCCGGAGACCCCTGGGGCAAAAACGGCTTCCGACGAACAATAGGTGCTTGCTGTGGAACACCTATCCCAAGTGGGGGTAGCCAGCTCAACAAAATGCCACACACCCAGGTGTAAGAAACAACATTGCCCAGGCATGGTCTAAGCCCCTCACCTCGTCCCTGTGCTTTGGGGAGCCGGAGGGACAGCGAGGCCCACGGCCCTGTGACCCCTTTGCGAAAAGCCGGCTTCCCACGGAGACAGTTTTCCTGAGGTGCAGACCCTATCCCAAGTGGTTGTGGCAAGGTAAAGCAAATGCCCTCCACTTCTCTGGAAGAAACCACAGTGCCCAGCCATGTTCTAGGCCCTCCCATCCTCCCTGGGCTTCTGGCAGCAGGAGTGAAAAGAGAGGAGCAGAGCACTGGGTCCCGTTTGACAAAACCCGGCTTCCCACGGGAAAGTCTTTCTCCACGTGCAGACATGCTCCCAGGTGCCTGGGGCAAGGGGAAGGAAATGCCATACACTGACCTGGAAGAGACCACAGGGCCCAGGCACAGTCTGAACCCTTCCCTCAACCCGGCGGTTTTGCTAGCAGGAGTTCAACCCCAACGAACACAGCCCGGAGACGCCTGGGGCAAAAACGGCTTCCGTCGAACAATAGGTGCTTGCTGTGGAACACCTATCCCAAGTGGGGGTAGCCAGCTCAACAAAATGCCACACACCCAGGTGTAAGAAAAAACATTGCCCAGGCATGGTCTAAGACCCTCACCTCGACCCTGTGCTTTGGGGAGCCGGAGGGACAGCCGAGGCTCACGGCCCTGAGACCCCTTTGCAAAAAGCCGGCTTCCCACGGAGACAGTTTTCCTGAGGTGCAGACCCTATCCCAAGTGGTTGTGGCAAGGTAAAGCAAATGCCCTTCACTTCTCTGGAAGAAACCACAGTGCCCAGCCATGTTCTAGGCCCTCCCATCCTCCCTGGGCTTCTGGCAGCAGGAGTGAAAAGAGAGGCGCAGAGCACTGGGACCCGTTTGACAAAACCCGTCTTCCCACGGGAAAGTCTTTCTCCACGTGCAGACATGCTCCCAGGTGCCTGTGGCAAGGGGAAGGAAATGCCATACACTGCCCTGGAAGAGACCACAGGGCCCAGGCACAGTCTGAACCCTTCCCTCAACCCGGCGGTTTTGCTAGCAGGAGTTCAACCCCAACGAACACAGCCCGGAGACCCCTGGGGCAAAAACGGCTTCCGACGAACAATAGGTGCTTGCTGTGGAACACCTATCCCAAGTGGGGGTAGCCAGCTCAACAAAATGCCACACACCCAGGTGTAAGAAACAACATTGCCCAGGCATGGTCTAAGCCCCTCACCTCGTCCCTGTGCTTTGGGGAGCCGGAGGGACAGCCGAGGCCCACGGCCCTGAGACCCCTTTGCAAAAAGCCGGCTTCCCACGGAAACAGTTTTCCTGAGGTGCACACCCTATCCCAAGTGGTTGTGGCAAGGTAAAGCAAATGCCCTCCACTTCTGTGGAAGAAACCACAGTGCCCAGCCATGTTCTAAGCCCTCCCATCCTCCCTGGGCTTCTGGCAGCAGGAGTGAAAAGAGAGGAGCAGAGCACTGGGTCCCGTTTGACAAAACCCGGCTTCCCACGGGAAAGTCTTTCTCCACGTGCAGACATGCTCCCAGGTGCCTGGGGCAAGGGGAAGGAAATGCCATACACTGACCTGGAAGAGACCACAGGGCCCAGGCACAGTCTGAACCCTTCCCTCAACCCGGCGGTTTTGCTAGCAGGAGTTCAACCCCAACGAACACAGCCCGGAGACCCCTGGGGCAAAAACTGCTTCCGACGAACAATAGGTGCTTGCTGTGGAACACCTATCCCAAGTGGGGGTAGCCAGCTCAACAAAATGCCACACACCCAGGTGTAAGAAAAAACATTGCCCAGGCATGGTCTAAGACCCTCACCTCGTCCCTGTGCTTTGGGGAGCCGGAGGGACAGCCGAGGCTCACGGCCCTGAGACCCCTTTGCAAAAAGCCGGCTTCCCACGGAGACAGTTTTCCTGAGGTGCAGACCCTATCCCAAGTGGTTGTGGCAAGGTAAAGCAAATGCCCTTCACTTCTCTGGAAGAAACCACAGTGCCCAGCCATGTTCTAGGCCCTCCCATCCTCCCTGGGCTTCTGGCAGCAGGAGTGAAAAGAGAGGCGCAGAGCACTGGGACCCGTTTGACAAAACCCGTCTTCCCACGGGAAAGTCTTTCTCCACGTGCAGACATGCTCCCAGGTGCCTGTGGCAAGGGGAAGGAAATGCTATACACTGACCTGGAAGAGACCACAGGGCCCAGGCACAGTCTGAACCCTTCCCTCAACCCGGCGGTTTTGCTAGCAGGAGTTCAACCCCAACGAACACAGCCCGGAGACCCCTGGGGCAAAAACGGCTTCCGACGAACAATAGGTGCTTGCTGTGGAACACCTATCCCAAGTGGGGGTAGCCAGCTCAACAAAATGCCACACACCCAGGTGTAAGAAACAACATTGCCCAGGCATGGTCTAAGCCCCTCACCTCGTCCCTGTGCTTTGGGGAGCCGGAGGGACAGCGAGGCCCACGGCCCTGTGACCCCTTTGCGAAAAGCCGGCTTCCCACGGAGACAGTTTTCCTGAGGTGCAGACCCTATCCCAAGTGGTTGTGGCAAGGTAAAGCAAATGCCCTCCACTTCTCTGGAAGAAACCACAGTGCCCAGCCATGTTCTAGGCCCTCCCATCCTCCCTGGGCTTCTGGCAGCAGGAGTGAAAAGAGAGGAGCAGAGCACTGGGTCCCGTTTGACAAAACCCGGCTTCCCACGGGAAAGTCTTTCTCCACGTGCAGACATGCTCCCAGGTGCCTGTGGCAAGGGCAAGGAAATGCCATACACTGACCTGGAAGAGACCACAGGGCCCAGGCACAGTCTGAACCCTTCCCTCAACCCGGCGGTTTTGCTAGCAGGAGTTCAACCCCAACGAACACAGCCCGGAGACCCCTGGGGCAAAAACGGCTTCCGACGAACAATAGGTGCTTGCTGTGGAACACCTATCCCAAGTGGGGGTAGCCAGCTCAACAAAATGCCACACACCCAGGTGTAAGAAACAACATTGCCCAGGCATGGTCTAAGCCCCTCACCTCGTCCCTGTGCTTTGGGGAGCCGGAGGGACAGCCGAGGCCCACGGCCCTGAGACCCCTTTGCAAAAAGCCGGCTTCCCACGGAAACAGTTTTCCTGAGGTGCACAACCTATCCCAAGTGGTTGTGGCAAGGTAAAGCAAATGCCCTCCACTTCTGTGGAAGAAACCACAGTGCCCAGCCATGTTCTAAGCCCTCCCATCCTCCCTGGGCTTCTGGCAGCAGGAGTGAAAAGAGAGGAGCAGAGCACTGGGTCCCGTTTGACAAAACCCGGCTTCCCACGGGAAAGTCTTTCTCCACGTGCAGACATGCTCCCAGGTGCCTGGGGCAAGGGGAAGGAAATGCCATACACTGACCTGGAAGAGACCACAGGGCCCAGGCACAGTCTGAACCCTTCCCTCAACCCGGCGGTTTTGCTAGCAGGAGTTCAACCCCAACGAACACAGCCCGGAGACGCCTGGGGCAAAAACGGCTTCCGTCGAACAATAGGTGCTTGCTGTGGAACACCTATCCCAAGTGGGGGTAGCCAGCTCAACAAAATGCCACACACCCAGGTGTAAGAAACAACATTGCCCAGGCATGGTCTAAGCCCCTCACCTCGTCCCTGTGCTTTGGGGAGCCGGAGGGACAGCCGAGGCCCACGGCCCTGAGACCCCTTTGCAAAAAGCCGGCTTCCCACGGAAACAGTTTTCCTGAGGTGCACACCCTATCCCAAGTGGTTGTGGCAAGGTAAAGCAAATGCCCTCCACTTCTGTGGAAGAAACCACAGTGCCCAGCCATGTTCTAAGCCCTCCCATCCTCCCTGGGCTTCTGGCAGCAGGAGTGAAAAGAGAGGAGCAGAGCACTGGGTCCCGTTTGACAAAACCCGGCTTCCCACGGGAAAGTCTTTCTCCACGTGCAGACATGCTCCCAGGTGCCTGGGGCAAGGGGAAGGAAATGCCATACACTGACCTGGAAGAGACCACAGGGCCCAGGCACAGTCTGAACCCTTCCCTCAACCCGGCGGTTTTGCTAGCAGGAGTTCAACCCCAACGAACACAGCCCGGAGACCCCTGGGGCAAAAACTGCTTCCGACGAACAATAGGTGCTTGCTGTGGAACACCTATCCCAAGTGGGGGTAGCCAGCTCAACAAAATGCCACACACCCAGGTGTAAGAAAAAACATTGCCCAGGCATGGTCTAAGACCCTCACCTCGTCCCTGTGCTTTGGGGAGCCGGAGGGACAGCCGAGGCTCACGGCCCTGAGACCCCTTTGCAAAAAGCCGGCTTCCCACGGAGACAGTTTTCCTGAGGTGCAGACCCTATCCCAAGTGGTTGTGGCAAGGTAAAGCAAATGCCCTTCACTTCTCTGGAAGAAACCACAGTGCCCAGCCATGTTCTAGGCCCTCCCATCCTCCCTGGGCTTCTGGCAGCAGGAGTGAAAAGAGAGGCGCAGAGCACTGGGACCCGTTTGACAAAACCCGTCTTCCCACGGGAAAGTCTTTCTCCACGTGCAGACATGCTCCCAGGTGCCTGTGGCAAGGGGAAGGAAATGCTATACACTGACCTGGAAGAGACCACAGGGCCCAGGCACAGTCTGAACCCTTCCCTCAACCCGGCGGTTTTGCTAGCAGGAGTTCAACCCCAACGAACACAGCCCGGAGACCCCTGGGGCAAAAACGGCTTCCGACGAACAATAGGTGCTTGCTGTGGAACACCTATCCCAAGTGGGGGTAGCCAGCTCAACAAAATGCCACACACCCAGGTGTAAGAAACAACATTGCCCAGGCATGGTCTAAGCCCCTCACCTCGTCCCTGTGCTTTGGGGAGCCGGAGGGACAGCGAGGCCCACGGCCCTGTGACCCCTTTGCGAAAAGCCGGCTTCCCACGGAGACAGTTTTCCTGAGGTGCAGACCCTATCCCAAGTGGTTGTGGCAAGGTAAAGCAAATGCCCTCCACTTCTCTGGAAGAAACCACAGTGCCCAGCCATGTTCTAGGCCCTCCCATCCTCCCTGGGCTTCTGGCAGCAGGAGTGAAAAGAGAGGAGCAGAGCACTGGGTCCCGTTTGACAAAACCCGGCTTCCCACGGGAAAGTCTTTCTCCACGTGCAGACATGCTCCCAGGTGCCTGTGGCAAGGGCAAGGAAATGCCATACACTGACCTGGAAGAGACCACAGGGCCCAGGCACAGTCTGAACCCTTCCCTCAACCCGGCGGTTTTGCTAGCAGGAGTTCAACCCCAACGAACACAGCCCGGAGACCCCTGGGGCAAAAACGGCTTCCGACGAACAATAGGTGCTTGCTGTGGAACACCTATCCCAAGTGGGGGTAGCCAGCTCAACAAAATGCCACACACCCAGGTGTAAGAAACAACATTGCCCAGGCATGGTCTAAGCCCCTCACCTCGTCCCTGTGCTTTGGGGAGCCGGAGGGACAGCCGAGGCCCACGGCCCTGAGACCCCTTTGCAAAAAGCCGGCTTCCCACGGAAACAGTTTTCCTGAGGTGCACAACCTATCCCAAGTGGTTGTGGCAAGGTAAAGCAAATGCCCTCCACTTCTGTGGAAGAAACCACAGTGCCCAGCCATGTTCTAAGCCCTCCCATCCTCCCTGGGCTTCTGGCAGCAGGAGTGAAAAGAGAGGAGCAGAGCACTGGGTCCCGTTTGACAAAACCCGGCTTCCCACGGGAAAGTCTTTCTCCACGTGCAGACATGCTCCCAGGTGCCTGGGGCAAGGGGAAGGAAATGCCATACACTGACCTGGAAGAGACCACAGGGCCCAGGCACAGTCTGAACCCTTCCCTCAACCCGGCGGTTTTGCTAGCAGGAGTTCAACCCCAACGAACACAGCCCGGAGACGCCTGGGGCAAAAACGGCTTCCGTCGAACAATAGGTGCTTGCTGTGGAACACCTATCCCAAGTGGGGGTAGCCAGCTCAACAAAATGCCACACACCCAGGTGTAAGAAAAAACATTGCCCAGGCATGGTCTAAGACCCTCACCTCGTCCCTGTGCTTTGGGGAGCCGGAGGGACAGCCGAGGCTCACGGCCCTGAGACCCCTTTGCAAAAAGCCGGCTTCCCACGGAGACAGTTTTCCTGAGGTGCAGACCCTATCCCAAGTGGTTGTGGCAAGGTAAAGCAAATGCCCTTCACTTCTCTGGAAGAAACCACAGTGCCCAGCCATGTTCTAGGCCCTCCCATCCTCCCTGGGCTTCTGGCAGCAGGAGTGAAAAGAGAGGCGCAGAGCACTGGGACCCGTTTGACAAAACCCGTCTTCCCACGGGAAAGTCTTTCTCCACGTGCAGACATGCTCCCAGGTGCCTGTGGCAAGGGGAAGGAAATGCCATACACTGACCTGGAAGAGACCACAGGGCCGAGGCACAGTCTGAACCCTTCCCTCAACCCGGCGGTTTTGCTAGCAGGAGTTCAACCCCAACGAACACAGCCCGGAGACCCCTGGGGCAAAAACGGCTTCCGACGAACAATAGGTGCTTGCTGTGGAACACCTATCCCAAGTGGGGGTAGCCAGCTCAACAAAATGCCACACACACAGGTGTAAGAAACAACATTGCCCAGGCATGGTCTAAGCCCCTCACCTCGTCCCTGTGCTTTGGGGAGCCGGAGGGACAGCCGAGGCCCACGGCCCTGAGACCCCTTTGCAAAAAGCCGGCTTCCCACGGAGACAGTTTTCCTGAGGTGCAGACCCTATCCCAAGTGGTTGTGGCAAGGTAAAGCAAATGCCCTCCACTTCTCTGGAAGAAACCACAGTGCCCAGCCATGTTCTAGGCCCTCCCATCCTCCCTGGGCTTCTGGCAGCAGGAGTGAAAAGAGAGGAGCAGAGCACTGGGACCCGTTTGACAAAACCCGGCTTCCCACGGGAAAGTCTTTCTCCATGTGCAGACATGCTCCCAGGTGCCTGTGGCAAGGGGAAGGAAATGCCATACACTGACCTGGAAGAGACCACAGGGCCCAGGCACAGTCTGAACCCTTCCCTCAACCCGGCGGTTTTGCTAGCAGGAGTTCAACCCCAACGAACACAGCCCGGAGACCCCTGGGGCAAAAACGGCTTCCGACTAACAATAGGTGCTTGCTGTGGAACACCTATCCCAAGTGGGGGTAGCCAGCTCAACAAAATGCCACACACCCAGGTGTAAGAAACAACATTGCCCAGGCATGGTCTAAGCCCCTCACCTCGTCCCTGTGCTTTGGGGAGCCGGAGGGACAGCCGAGGCCCACGGCCCTGAGACCCCTTTGCAAAAAGCCGGCTTCCCACGGAAACAGTTTTCCTGAGGTTCACACCCTATCCCAAGTGGTTGTGGCAAGGTAAAGCAAATGCCCTCCACTTCTGTGGAAGAAACCACAGTGCCCAGCCATGTTCTAAGCCCTCCCATTCTCCCTGGGCTTCTGGCAGCAGGAGTGAAAAGAGAGGAGCAGAGCACTGGGTCCCGTTTGACAAAACCCGGCTTCCCACGGGAAAGTCTTTCTCCACGTGCAGACATGCTCCCGGGTGCCTGGGGCAAGGGGAAGGAAATGCCATACACTGACCTGGAAGAGACCACAGGGCCCAGGCACAGTCTGAACCCTTCCCTCAACCCGGCGGTTTTGCTAGCAGGAGTTCAACCCCAACGAACACAGCCCGGAGACCCCTGGGGCAAAAACGGCTTCCGACGAACAATAGGTGCTTGCTGTGGAACACCTATCCCAAGTGGGGGTAGCCAGCTCAACAAAATGCCACACACCCAGGTGTAAGAAACAACATTGCCCAGGCATGGTCTAAGCCCCTCACCTCGTCCCTGTGCTTTGGGGAGCCGGAGGGACAGCGAGGCCCATGGCCCTGAGACCCCTTTGCAAAAAGCCGGCTTCCCACGGAGACAGTTTTCCTGAGGTGCAGACCCTATCCCAAGTGGTTGTGGCAAGGTAAAGCAAATGCCCTCCACTTCTCTGGAAGAAACCACAGTGCCCAGCCATGTTCTAAGCCCTCCCATCCTCCCTGGGCATCTGGCAGCAGGAGTGAAAAGAGAGGAGCAGAGCACTGGGTTCCGTTTGACAAAACCCGGCTTCCCACGGGAAAGTCTTTCTCCACGTGCAGACATGCTCCCAGGTGCCTGGGGCAAGGGGAAGGAAATGCCATACACTGACCTGGAAGAGACCACAGGGCCCAGGCACAGTCTGAACCCTTCCCTCAACCCGGCGGTTTTGGTAGCAGGAGTTCAACCCCAACGAACACAGCCCGGAGACGCCTGGGGCAAAAACGGCTTCCGACGAACAATAGGTGCTTGCTGTGGAACACCTATCCCAAGTGGGGGTAGCCAGCTCAACAAAATGCCACACACCCAGGTGTAAGAAACAACATTGCCCAGGCATGGTCTAAGCCCCTCACCTCGTCCCTGTGCTTTGGGGAGCCGGAGGGACAGCCGAGGCCCACGGCCCTGAGACCCCTTTGCAAAAAGCCGGCTTCCCACGGAAACAGTTTTCCTGAGGTTCACACCCTATCCCAAGTGGTTGTGGCAAGGTAAAGCAAATGCCCTCCACTTCTGTGGAAGAAACCACAGTGCCCAGCCATGTTCTAAGTCCTCCCATTCTCCCTGGGCTTCTGGCAGCAGGAGTGAAAAGAGAGGAGCAGAGCACTGGGTCCCGTTTGACAAAACCCGGCTTCCCACGGGAAAGTCTTTCTCCACGTGCAGACATGCTCCCAGGTGCCTGGGGTAAGGGGAAGGAAATGCCATACACTGACCTGGAAGAGACCACAGGGCCCAGGCACAGTCTGAACCCTTCCCTCAACCCGGCGGTTTTGCTAGCAGGAGTTCAACCCCAACGAACACATCCCGGAGACCCCTGGGGCAAAAACGGCTTCCGACGAACAATAGGTGCTTGCTGTGGAACACCTATCCCAAGTGGGGGTAGCCAGCTCAACAAAATGCCACACACCCAGGTGTAAGAAACAACATTGCCCAGGCATGGTCTAAGCCCCTCACCTCGTCCCTGTGCTTTGGGGAGCCGGAGGGACAGCGAGGCCCATGGCCCTGAGACCCTTTGCAAAAAGCCGGCTTCCCACGGAGACAGTTTTCCTGAGGTGCAGACCCTATCCCAAGTGGTTGTGGCAAGGTAAAGCAAATGCCCTCCACTTCTCTGGAAGAAACCACAGTGCCCAGCCATGTTCTAAGCCCTCCCATCCTCCCTGGGCTTCTGGCAGCAGGAGTGAAAAGAGAGGAGCAGAGCACTGGGTCCCGTTTGACAAAACCCGGCTTCCCACGGGAAAGTCTTTCTCCACGTGCAGACATGCTCCCAGGTGCCTGGGGCAAGGGGAAGGAAATGCCATACACTGACCTGGAAGAGACCACAGGGCCCAGGCACAGTCTGAACCCTTCCCTCAACCCGGCGGTTTTGCTAGCAGGAGTTCAACCCCAACGAACACAGCCCGGAGACCCCTGGGGCAAAAACGGCTTCCGACGAACAATAGGTGCTTGCTGTGGAACACCTATCCCAAGTGGGGGTAGCCAGCTCAACAAAATGCCACACACCCAGGTGTAAGAAACAACATTGCCCAGGCATGGTCTAAGCCCCTCACCTCGTCCCTGTGCTTTGGGGAGCCGGAGGGACAGCCGAGGCACTCGGCCCTGAGACCCCTTTGCAAAAAGCCGGCTTCCCACGGAGACAGTTTTCCTGAGGTGCAGACCCTATCCCAAGTGGTTGTGGCAAGGTAAAGAAAATGCCCTCCACTTCTCTGGAAGAAACCACAGTGAGCAGCCATGTTCTAGGCCCTCCCATCCTCCCTGGGCTTCTGGCAGCAGGAGTGAAAAGAGAGGAGCAGAGCACTGGGACCCGTTTGACAAAACCCGGCTTCCCACGGGAAAGTCTTTCTCCACGTGCAGACATGCTCCCAGGTGCCTGTGGCAAGGGCAAGGAAATGCCATACACTGACCTGGAAGAGACCACAGGGCCCAGGCACAGTCTGAACCCTTCCCTCAACCCGGCGGTTTTGCTAGCAGGAGTTCAACCCCAACGAACACAGCCCGGAGACCCCTGGGGCAAAAACGGCTTCCGACGAACAATAGGTGCTTGCTGTGGAACACCTATCCCAAGTGGGGGTAGCCAGCTCAACAAAATGCCACACACCCAGGTGTAAGAAACAACATTGCCCAGGCATGGTCTAAGCCCCTCACCTCGTCCCTGTGCTTTGGGGAGCCGGAGGGACAGCCGAGGCCCACGGCCCTGAGACCCCTTTGCAAAAAGCCGGCTTCCCACGGAAACAGTTTTCCTGAGGTGCACACCCTATCCCAAGTGGTTGTGGCAAGGTAAAGCAAATGCCCTCCACTTCTGTGGAAGAAACCACAGTGCCCAGCCATGTTCTAAGCCCTCCCATCCTCCCTGGGCTTCTGGCAGCAGGAGTGAAAAGAGAGGAGCAGAGCACTGGGTCCCGTTTGACAAAACCCGGCTTCCCACGGGAAAGTCTTTCTCCACGTGCAGACATGCTCCCAGGTGCCTGGGGCAAGGGGAAGGAAATGCCATACACTGACCTGGAAGAGACCACAGGGCCCAGGCACAGTCTGAACCCTTCCCTCAACCCGGCGGTTTTGCTAGCAGGAGTTCAACCCCAACGAACACAGCCCGGAGACCCCTGGGGCAAAAACTGCTTCCGACGAACAATAGGTGCTTGCTGTGGAACACCTATCCCAAGTGGGGGTAGCCAGCTCAACAAAATGCCACACACCCAGGTGTAAGAAAAAACATTGCCCAGGCATGGTCTAAGACCCTCACCTCGTCCCTGTGCTTTGGGGAGCCGGAGGGACAGCCGAGGCTCACGGCCCTGAGACCCCTTTGCAAAAAGCCGGCTTCCCACGGAGACAGTTTTCCTGAGGTGCAGACCCTATCCCAAGTGGTTGTGGCAAGGTAAAGCAAATGCCCTTCACTTCTCTGGAAGAAACCACAGTGCCCAGCCATGTTCTAGGCCCTCCCATCCTCCCTGGGCTTCTGGCAGCAGGAGTGAAAAGAGAGGCGCAGAGCACTGGGACCCGTTTGACAAAACCCGTCTTCCCACGGGAAAGTCTTTCTCCACGTGCAGACATGCTCCCAGGTGCCTGTGGCAAGGGGAAGGAAATGCTATACACTGACCTGGAAGAGACCACAGGGCCCAGGCACAGTCTGAACCCTTCCCTCAACCCGGCGGTTTTGCTAGCAGGAGTTCAACCCCAACGAACACAGCCCGGAGACCCCTGGGGCAAAAACGGCTTCCGACGAACAATAGGTGCTTGCTGTGGAACACCTATCCCAAGTGGGGGTAGCCAGCTCAACAAAATGCCACACACCCAGGTGTAAGAAACAACATTGCCCAGGCATGGTCTAAGCCCCTCACCTCGTCCCTGTGCTTTGGGGAGCCGGAGGGACAGCGAGGCCCACGGCCCTGTGACCCCTTTGCGAAAAGCCGGCTTCCCACGGAGACAGTTTTCCTGAGGTGCAGACCCTATCCCAAGTGGTTGTGGCAAGGTAAAGCAAATGCCCTCCACTTCTCTGGAAGAAACCACAGTGCCCAGCCATGTTCTAGGCCCTCCCATCCTCCCTGGGCTTCTGGCAGCAGGAGTGAAAAGAGAGGAGCAGAGCACTGGGTCCCGTTTGACAAAACCCGGCTTCCCACGGGAAAGTCTTTCTCCACGTGCAGACATGCTCCCAGGTGCCTGGGGCAAGGGGAAGGAAATGCCATACACTGACCTGGAAGAGACCACAGGGCCCAGGCACAGTCTGAACCCTTCCCTCAACCCGGCGGTTTTGCTAGCAGGAGTTCAACCCCAACGAACACAGCCCGGAGACGCCTGGGGCAAAAACGGCTTCCGTCGAACAATAGGTGCTTGCTGTGGAACACCTATCCCAAGTGGGGGTAGCCAGCTCAACAAAATGCCACACACCCAGGTGTAAGAAAAAACATTGCCCAGGCATGGTCTAAGACCCTCACCTCGTCCCTGTGCTTTGGGGAGCCGGAGGGACAGCCGAGGCTCACGGCCCTGAGACCCCTTTGCAAAAAGCCGGCTTCCCACGGAGACAGTTTTCCTGAGGTGCAGACCCTATCCCAAGTGGTTGTGGCAAGGTAAAGCAAATGCCCTTCACTTCTCTGGAAGAAACCACAGTGCCCAGCCATGTTCTAGGCCCTCCCATCCTCCCTGGGCTTCTGGCAGCAGGAGTGAAAAGAGAGGCGCAGAGCACTGGGACCCGTTTGACAAAACCCGTCTTCCCACGGGAAAGTCTTTCTCCACGTGCAGACATGCTCCCAGGTGCCTGTGGCAAGGGGAAGGAAATGCCATACACTGCCCTGGAAGAGACCACAGGGCCCAGGCACAGTCTGAACCCTTCCCTCAACCCGGCGGTTTTGCTAGCAGGAGTTCAACCCCAACGAACACAGCCCGGAGACCCCTGGGGCAAAAACGGCTTCCGACGAACAATAGGTGCTTGCTGTGGAACACCTATCCCAAGTGGGGGTAGCCAGCTCAACAAAATGCCACACACCCAGGTGTAAGAAACAACATTGCCCAGGCATGGTCTAAGCCCCTCACCTCGTCCCTGTGCTTTGGGGAGCCGGAGGGACAGCCGAGGCCCACGGCCCTGAGACCCCTTTGCAAAAAGCCGGCTTCCCACGGAAACAGTTTTCCTGAGGTGCACACCCTATCCCAAGTGGTTGTGGCAAGGTAAAGCAAATGCCCTCCACTTCTGTGGAAGAAACCACAGTGCCCAGCCATGTTCTAAGCCCTCCCATCCTCCCTGGGCTTCTGGCAGCAGGAGTGAAAAGAGAGGAGCAGAGCACTGGGTCCCGTTTGACAAAACCCGGCTTCCCACGGGAAAGTCTTTCTCCACGTGCAGACATGCTCCCAGGTGCCTGGGGCAAGGGGAAGGAAATGCCATACACTGACCTGGAAGAGACCACAGGGCCCAGGCACAGTCTGAACCCTTCCCTCAACCCGGCGGTTTTGCTAGCAGGAGTTCAACCCCAACGAACACAGCCCGGAGACCCCTGGGGCAAAAACTGCTTCCGACGAACAATAGGTGCTTGCTGTGGAACACCTATCCCAAGTGGGGGTAGCCAGCTCAACAAAATGCCACACACCCAGGTGTAAGAAAAAACATTGCCCAGGCATGGTCTAAGACCCTCACCTCGTCCCTGTGCTTTGGGGAGCCGGAGGGACAGCCGAGGCTCACGGCCCTGAGACCCCTTTGCAAAAAGCCGGCTTCCCACGGAGACAGTTTTCCTGAGGTGCAGACCCTATCCCAAGTGGTTGTGGCAAGGTAAAGCAAATGCCCTTCACTTCTCTGGAAGAAACCACAGTGCCCAGCCATGTTCTAGGCCCTCCCATCCTCCCTGGGCTTCTGGCAGCAGGAGTGAAAAGAGAGGCGCAGAGCACTGGGACCCGTTTGACAAAACCCGTCTTCCCACGGGAAAGTCTTTCTCCACGTGCAGACATGCTCCCAGGTGCCTGTGGCAAGGGGAAGGAAATGCTATACACTGACCTGGAAGAGACCACAGGGCCCAGGCACAGTCTGAACCCTTCCCTCAACCCGGCGGTTTTGCTAGCAGGAGTTCAACCCCAACGAACACAGCCCAGAGACCCCTGGGGCAAAAACGGCTTCCGACGAACAATAGGTGCTTGCTGTGGAACACCTATCCCAAGTGGGGGTAGCCAGCTCAACAAAATGCCACACACCCAGGTGTAAGAAACAACATTGCCCAGGCATGGTCTAAGCCCCTCACCTCGTCCCTGTGCTTTGGGGAGCCGGAGGGACAGCGAGGCCCACGGCCCTGTGACCCCTTTGCGAAAAGCCGGCTTCCCACGGAGACAGTTTTCCTGAGGTGCAGACCCTATCCCAAGTGGTTGTGGCAAGGTAAAGCAAATGCCCTCCACTTCTCTGGAAGAAACCACAGTGCCCAGCCATGTTCTAGGCCCTCCCATCCTCCCTGGGCTTCTGGCAGCAGGAGTGAAAAGAGAGGAGCAGAGCACTGGGTCCCGTTTGACAAAACCCGGCTTCCCACGGGAAAGTCTTTCTCCACGTGCAGACATGCTCCCAGGTGCCTGTGGCAAGGGCAAGGAAATGCCATACACTGACCTGGAAGAGACCACAGGGCCCAGGCACAGTCTGAACCCTTCCCTCAACCCGGCGGTTTTGCTAGCAGGAGTTCAACCCCAACGAACACAGCCCGGAGACCCCTGGGGCAAAAACGGCTTCCGACGAACAATAGGTGCTTGCTGTGGAACACCTATCCCAAGTGGGGGTAGCCAGCTCAACAAAATGCCACACACCCAGGTGTAAGAAACAACATTGCCCAGGCATGGTCTAAGCCCCTCACCTCGTCCCTGTGCTGTGGGGAGCCGGAGGGACAGCGAGGCCCACGGCCCTGAGACCCCTTTGCAAAAAGCCGGCTTCCCACGGAAACAGTTTTCCTGAGGTGCACACCCTATCCCAAGTGGTTGTGGCAAGGTAAAGCAAATGCCCTCCACTTCTCTGGAAGAAACCACAGTGCCCAGCCATGTTCTAAGCCCTCCCATCCTCCCTGGGCTTCTGGCAGCAGGAGTGAAAAGAGAGGAGCAGAGCACTGGGTCCCGTTTGACAAAACCCGGCTTCCCACGGGAAAGTCTTTCTCCACGTGCAGACATGCTCCCAGGTGCCTGGGGCAAGGGGAAGGAAATGCCATACACTGACCTGGAAGAGACCACAGGGCCCAGGCACAGTCTGAAACCTTCCCTCAACCCGGCGGTTTTGCTAGCAGGAGTTCAACCCCAACGAACACAGCCCGGAGACGCCTGGGGCAAAAACGGCTTCCGTCGAACAATAGGTGCTTGCTGTGGAACACCTATCCCAAGTGGGGGTAGCCAGCTCAACAAAATGCCACACACCCAGGTGTAAGAAAAAACATTGCCCAGGCATGGTCTAAGACCCTCACCTCGTCCCTGTGCTTTGGGGAGCCGGAGGGACAGCCGAGGCTCACGGCCCTGAGACCCCTTTGCAAAAAGCCGGCTTCCCACGGAGACAGTTTTCCTGAGGTGCAGACCCTATCCCAAGTGGTTGTGGCAAGGTAAAGCAAATGCCCTTCACTTCTCTGGAAGAAACCACAGTGCCCAGCCATGTTCTAGGCCCTCCCATCCTCCCTGGGCTTCTGGCAGCAGGAGTGAAAAGAGAGGCGCAGAGCACTGGGACCCGTTTGACAAAACCCGTCTTCCCACGGGAAAGTCTTTCTCCACGTGCAGACATGCTCCCAGGTGCCTGTGGCAAGGGGAAGGAAATGCCATACACTGACCTGGAAGAGACCACAGGGCCCAGGCACAGTCTGAACCCTTCCCTCAACCCGGCGGTTTTGCTAGCAGGAGTTCAACCCCAACGAACACAGCCCGGAGACCCCTGGGGCAAAAACGGCTTCCGACGAACAATAGGTGCTTGCTGTGGAACACCTATCCCAAGTGGGGGTAGCCAGCTCAACAAAATGCCACACACACAGGTGTAAGAAACAACATTGCCCAGGCATGGTCTAAGCCCCTCACCTCGTCCCTGTGCTTTGGGGAGCCGGAGGGACAGCCGAGGCCCACGGCCCTGAGACCCCTTTGCAAAAAGCCGGCTTCCCACGGAGACAGTTTTCCTGAGGTGCAGACCCTATCCCAAGTGGTTGTGGCAAGGTAAAGCAAATGCCCTCCACTTCTCTGGAAGAAACCACAGTGCCCAGCCATGTTCTAGGCCCTCCCATCCTCCCTGGGCTTCTGGCAGCAGGAGTGAAAAGAGAGGAGCAGAGCACTGGGACCCGTTTGACAAAACCCGGCTTCCCACGGGAAAGTCTTTCTCCATGTGCAGACATGCTCCCAGGTGCCTGTGGCAAGGGGAAGGAAATGCCATACACTGACCTGGAAGAGACCACAGGGCCCAGGCACAGTCTGAACCCTTCCCTCAACCCGGCGGTTTTGCTAGCAGGAGTTCAACCCCAACGAACACAGCCCGGAGACCCCTGGGGCAAAAACGGCTTCCGACTAACAATAGGTGCTTGCTGTGGAACACCTATCCCAAGTGGGGGTAGCCAGCTCAACAAAATGCCACACACCCAGGTGTAAGAAACAACATTGCCCAGGCATGGTCTAAGCCCCTCACCTCGTCCCTGTGCTTTGGGGAGCCGGAGGGACAGCCGAGGCCCACGGCCCTGAGACCCCTTTGCAAAAAGCCGGCTTCCCACGGAAACAGTTTTCCTGAGGTTCACACCCTATCCCAAGTGGTTGTGGCAAGGTAAAGCAAATGCCCTCCACTTCTGTGGAAGAAACCACAGTGCCCAGCCATGTTCTAAGCCCTCCCATTCTCCCTGGGCTTCTGGCAGCAGGAGTGAAAAGAGAGGAGCAGAGCACTGGGTCCCGTTTGACAAAACCCGGCTTCCCACGGGAAAGTCTTTCTCCACGTGCAGACATGCTCCCGGGTGCCTGGGGCAAGGGGAAGGAAATGCCATACACTGACCTGGAAGAGACCACAGGGCCCAGGCACAGTCTGAACCCTTCCCTCAACCCGGCGGTTTTGCTAGCAGGAGTTCAACCCCAACGAACACAGCCCGGAGACCCCTGGGGCAAAAACGGCTTCCGACGAACAATAGGTGCTTGCTGTGGAACACCTATCCCAAGTGGGGGTAGCCAGCTCAACAAAATGCCACACACCCAGGTGTAAGAAACAACATTGCCCAGGCATGGTCTAAGCCCCTCACCTCGTCCCTGTGCTTTGGGGAGCCGGAGGGACAGCGAGGCCCATGGCCCTGAGACCCCTTTGCAAAAAGCCGGCTTCCCACGGAGACAGTTTTCCTGAGGTGCAGACCCTATCCCAAGTGGTTGTGGCAAGGTAAAGCAAATGCCCTCCACTTCTCTGGAAGAAACCACAGTGCCCAGCCATGTTCTAAGCCCTCCCATCCTCCCTGGGCATCTGGCAGCAGGAGTGAAAAGAGAGGAGCAGAGCACTGGGTCCCGTTTGACAAAACCCGGCTTCCCACGGGAAAGTCTTTCTCCACGTGCAGACATGCTCCCAGGTGCCTGGGGCAAGGGGAAGGAAATGCCATACACTGACCTGGAAGAGACCACAGGGCCCAGGCACAGTCTGAACCCTTCCCTCAACCCGGCGGTTTTGGTAGCAGGAGTTCAACCCCAACGAACACAGCCCGGAGACGCCTGGGGCAAAAACGGCTTCCGACGAACAATAGGTGCTTGCTGTGGAACACCTATCCCAAGTGGGGGTAGCCAGCTCAACAAAATGCCACACACCCAGGTGTAAGAAACAACATTGCCCAGGCATGGTCTAAGCCCCTCACCTCGTCCCTGTGCTTTGGGGAGCCGGAGGGACAGCCGAGGCACTCGGCCCTGAGACCCCTTTGCAAAAAGCCGGCTTCCCACGGAGACAGTTTTCCTGAGGTGCAGACCCTATCCCAAGTGGTTGTGGCAAGGTAAAGAAAATGCCCTCGACTTCTCTGGAAGAAACCACAGTGAGCAGCCATGTTCTAGGCCCTCCCATCCTCCCTGGGCTTCTGGCAGCAGGAGTGAAAAGAGAGGAGCAGAGCACTGGGACCCGTTTGACAAAACCCGGCTTCCCACGGGAAAGTCTTTCTCCACGTGCAGACATGCTCCCAGGTGCCTGTGGCAAGGGCAAGGAAATGCCATACACTGACCTGGCAGAGACCACAGGGCCCAGGCACAGTCTGAACCCTTCCCTCAACCCGGCGGTTTTGCTAGCAGGAGTTCAACCCCAACGAACACAGCCCGGAGACCCCTGGGGCAAAAACTGCTTCCGACGAACAATAGGTGCTTGCTGTGGAACACCTATCCCAAGTGGGGGTAGCCAGCTCAACAAAATGCCACACACCCAGGTGTAAGAAACAACATTGCCCAGGCATGGTCTAAGACCCTCACCTCGTCCCTGTGCTTTGGGGAGCCGGAGGGACAGCCGAGGCTCACGGCCCTGAGACCCCTTTGCAAAAAGCCGGCTTCCCACGGAGACAGTTTTCCTGAGGTGCAGACCCTATCCCAAGTGGTTGTGGCAAGGTAAAGCAAATGCCCTTCACTTCTCTGGAAGAAACCACAGTGCCCAGCCATGTTCTAGGCCCTCCCATCCTCCCTGGGCTTCTGGCAGCAGGAGTGAAAAGAGAGGCGCAGAGCACTGGGACCCGTTTGACAAAACCCGGCTTCCCACGGGAAAGTCTTTCTCCACGTGCAGACATGCTCCCAGGTGCCTGTGGCAAGGGGAAGGAAATGCTATACACTGACCTGGAAGAGACCACAGGGCCCAGGCACAGTCTGAACCCGTCCCTCAACCCGGCGGTTTTGCTAGCAGGAGTTCAACCCCAACGAACACAGCCCGGAGACGCCTGGGGCAAAAACGGCTTCCGACGAACAATAGGTGCTTGCTGTGGAACACCTATCCCAAGTGGGGGTAGCCAGCTCAACAAAATGCCACACACCCAGGTGTAAGAAACAACATTGCCCAGGCATGGTCTAAGCCCCTCACCTCGTCCCTGTGCTTTGGGGAGCCGGAGGGACAGCGAGGCCCACGGCCCTGAGACCCCTTTGCAAAAAGCCGGCTTCCCACGGAGACAGTTTTCCTGAGGTGCAGACCCTATCCCAAGTGGTTGTGGCAAGGTAAAGCAAATGCCCTCCACTTCTCTGGAAGAAACCACAGTGCCCAGCCATGTTCTAGGCCCTCCCATCCTCCCTGGGCTTCTGGCAGCAGGAGTGAAAAGAGAGGAGCAGAGCACTGGGTCCCGTTTGACAAAACCCGGCTTCCCACGGGAAAGTCTTTCTCCACGTGCAGACATGCTCCCAGGTGCCTGTGGCAAGGGGAAGGATATGCCATACACTGACCTGGAAGAGACCACAGGGCCCAGGCACAGTCTGAACCCTTCCCTCAACCCGGCGGTTTTGCTAGCAGGAGTTCAACCCCAACGAACACAGCCCGGAGACCCCTGGGGCAAAAACGGCTTCCGACGAACAATAGGTGCTTGCTGTGGAACACCTATCCCAAGTGGGGGTAGCCAGCTCAACAAAATGCCACACACCCAGGTGTAAGAAACAACATTGCCCAGGCATGGTCTAAGCCCCTCACCTCGTCCCTGTGCTGTGGGGAGCCGGAGGGACAGCGAGGCCCACGGCCCTGAGACCCCTTTGCAAAAAGCCGGCTTCCCACGGAAACAGTTTTCCTGAGGTGCACACCCTATCCCAAGTGGTTGTGGCAAGGTAAAGCAAATGCCCTCCACTTCTCTGGAAGAAACCACAGTGCCCAGCCATGTTCTAAGCCCTCCCATCCTCCCTGGGCTTCTGGCAGCAGGAGTGAAAAGAGAGGAGCAGAGCTCTGGGTCCCGTTTGACAAAACCCGGCTTCCCACGGGAAAGTCTTTCTCCACGTGCAGACATGCTCCCAGGTGCCTGGGGCAAGGGGAAGGAAATGCCATACACTGACCTGGAAGAGACCACAGGGCCCAGGCACAGTCTGAACCCTTCCCTCTACCCGGCGGTTTTGCTAGCAGGAGTTCAACCCCAACGAACACAGCCCGGAGACCCCTGGGGCAAAAACGGCTTCCGACGAACAATAGGTGCTTGCTGTGGAACACCTATCCCAAGTGGGGGTAGCCAGCTCAACAAAATGCCACACACCCAGGTGTAAGAAACAACATTGCCCAGGCATGGTCTAAGCCCCTCACCTCGTCCCTGTGCTTTGGGGAGCCGGAGGGACAGCGAGGCCCACGGCCCTGAGACCCCTTTGCAAAAAGCCGGCTTCCCACGGAAACAGTTTTCCTGAGGTGCACACCCTATCCCAAGTGGTTGTGGCAAGGTAAAGCAAATGCCCTCCACTTCTCTGGAAGAAACCATAGTGCCCAGCCATGTTCTAAGCCCTCCCATCCTCCCTGGGCTTCTGGCAGCAGGAGTGAAAAGAGAGGAGCAGAGCACTGGGTCCCGTTTGACAAAACCCGGCTTCCCACGGGAAAGTCTTTCTCCACGTGCAGACATGCTCCCAGGTGCCTGTGGCAAGGGGAAGGAAATGCCATACACTGACCTGGAAGAGACCACAGGGCCCAGGCACAGTCTGAACCCTTCCCTCAACCCGGCGGTTTTGCTAGCAGGAGTTCAACCCCAACGAACACAGCCCGGAGACGCCTGGGGCAAAAACGGCTTCCGACGAACAATAGGTGCTTGCTGTGGAACACCTATCCCAAGTGGGGGTAGCCAGCTCAACAAAATGCCACACACCCAGGTGTAAGAAACAACATTGCCCAGGCATGGTCTAAGCCCCTCACCTCGTCCCTGTGCTTTGGGGAGCCGGAGGGACAGCCGAGGCACTCGGCCCTGAGACCCCTTTGCAAAAAGCCGGCTTCCCACGGAGACAGTTTTCCTGAGGTGCAGACCCTATCCCAAGTGGTTGTGGCAAGGTAAAGAAAATGCCCTCCACTTCTCTGGAAGAAACCACAGTGAGCAGCCATGTTCTAGGCCCTCCCATCCTCCCTGGGCTTCTGGCAGCAGGAGTGAAAAGAGAGGAGCAGAGCACTGGGACCCGTTTGACAAAACCCGGCTTCCCACGGGAAAGTCTTTCTCCACGTGCAGACATGCTCCCAGGTGCCTGTGGCAAGGGCAAGGAAATGCCATACACTGACCTGGAAGAGACCACAGGGCCCAGGCACAGTCTGAACCCTTCCCTCAACCCGGCGGTTTTGCTAGCAGGAGTTCAACCCCAACGAACACAGCCCGGAGACCCCTGGGGCAAAAACGGCTTCCGACGAACAATAGGTGCTTGCTGTGGAACACCTATCCCAAGTGGGGGTAGCCAGCTCAACCAAATGCCACACACCCAGGTGTAAGAAACAACATTGCCCAGGCATGGTCTAAGCCCCTCACCTCGTCCCTGTGCTTTGGGGAGCCGGAGGGACAGCGAGGCCCATGGCCCTGAGACCCCTTTGCAAAAAGCCGGCTTCCCACGGAGACAGTTTTCCTGAGGTGCAGACCCTATCCCAAGTGGTTGTGGCAAGGTAAAGCAAATGCCCTCCACTTCTCTGGAAGAAACCACAGTGCCCAGCCATGTTCTAAGCCCTCCCATCCTCCCTGGGCTTCTGGCAGCAGGAGTGAAAAGAGAGGAGCAGAGCACTGGGTCCCGTTTGACAAAACCCGGCTTCCCACGGGAAAGTCTTTCTCCACGTGCAGACATGCTCCCAGGTGCCTGTGGCAAGGGGAAGGAAATGCCATACACTGACCTGGAAGAGACCACAGGGCCCAGGCACAGTCTGAACCCTTCCCTCAACCCGGCGGTTTTGCTAGCAGGAGTTCAACCCCAACGAACACAGCCCGGAGACGCCTGGGGCAAAAACGGCTTCCGTCGAACAATAGGTGCTTGCTGTGGAACACCTATCCCAAGTGGGGGTAGCCAGCTCAACAAAATGCCACACACCCAGGTGTAAGAAAAAACATTGCCCAGGCATGGTCTAAGACCCTCACCTCGTCCCTGTGCTTTGGGGAGCCGGAGGGACAGCCGAGGCTCACGGCCCTGAGACCCCTTTGCAAAAAGCCGGCTTCCCACGGAGACAGTTTTCCTGAGGTGCAGACCCTATCCCAAGTGGTTGTGGCAAGGTAAAGCAAATGCCCTTCACTTCTCTGGAAGAAACCACAGTGCCCAGCCATGTTCTAGGCCCTCCCATCCTCCCTGGGCTTCTGGCAGCAGGAGTGAAAAGAGAGGCGCAGAGCACTGGGACCCGTTTGACAAAACCCGTCTTCCCACGGGAAAGTCTTTCTCCACGTGCAGACATGCTCCCAGGTGCCTGTGGCAAGGGGAAGGAAATGCCATACACTGACCTGGAAGAGACCACAGGGCCCAGGCACAGTCTGAACCCTTCCCTCAACCCGGCGGTTTTGCTAGCAGGAGTTCAACCCCAACGAACACAGCCCGGAGACCCCTGGGGCAAAAACGGCTTCCGACGAACAATAGGTGCTTGCTGTGGAACACCTATCCCAAGTGGGGGTAGCCAGCTCAACAAAATGCCACACACACAGGTGTAAGAAACAACATTGCCCAGGCATGGTCTAAGCCCCTCACCTCGTCCCTGTGCTTTGGGGAGCCGGAGGGACAGCCGAGGCCCACGGCCCTGAGACCCCTTTGCAAAAAGCCGGCTTCCCACGGAGACAGTTTTCCTGAGGTGCAGACCCTATCCCAAGTGGTTGTGGCAAGGTAAAGCAAATGCCCTCCACTTCTCTGGAAGAAACCACAGTGCCCAGCCATGTTCTAGGCCCTCCCATCCTCCCTGGGCTTCTGGCAGCAGGAGTGAAAAGAGAGGAGCAGAGCACTGGGACCCGTTTGACAAAACCCGGCTTCCCACGGGAAAGTCTTTCTCCATGTGCAGACATGCTCCCAGGTGCCTGTGGCAAGGGGAAGGAAATGCCATACACTGACCTGGAAGAGACCACAGGGCCCAGGCACAGTCTGAACCCTTCCCTCAACCCGGCGGTTTTGCTAGCAGGAGTTCAACCCCAACGAACACAGCCCGGAGACCCCTGGGGCAAAAACGGCTTCCGACTAACAATAGGTGCTTGCTGTGGAACACCTATCCCAAGTGGGGGTAGCCAGCTCAACAAAATGCCACACACCCAGGTGTAAGAAACAACATTGCCCAGGCATGGTCTAAGCCCCTCACCTCGTCCCTGTGCTTTGGGGAGCCGGAGGGACAGCCGAGGCCCACGGCCCTGAGACCCCTTTGCAAAAAGCCGGCTTCCCACGGAAACAGTTTTCCTGAGGTTCACACCCTATCCCAAGTGGTTGTGGCAAGGTAAAGCAAATGCCCTCCACTTCTGTGGAAGAAACCACAGTGCCCAGCCATGTTCTAAGCCCTCCCATTCTCCCTGGGCTTCTGGCAGCAGGAGTGAAAAGAGAGGAGCAGAGCACTGGGTCCCGTTTGACAAAACCCGGCTTCCCACGGGAAAGTCTTTCTCCACGTGCAGACATGCTCCCGGGTGCCTGGGGCAAGGGGAAGGAAATGCCATACACTGACCTGGAAGAGACCACAGGGCCCAGGCACAGTCTGAACCCTTCCCTCAACCCGGCGGTTTTGCTAGCAGGAGTTCAACCCCAACGAACACAGCCCGGAGACCCCTGGGGCAAAAACGGCTTCCGACGAACAATAGGTGCTTGCTGTGGAACACCTATCCCAAGTGGGGGTAGCCAGCTCAACAAAATGCCACACACCCAGGTGTAAGAAACAACATTGCCCAGGCATGGTCTAAGCCCCTCACCTCGTCCCTGTGCTTTGGGGAGCCGGAGGGACAGCGAGGCCCATGGCCCTGAGACCCCTTTGCAAAAAGCCGGCTTCCCACGGAGACAGTTTTCCTGAGGTGCAGACCCTATCCCAAGTGGTTGTGGCAAGGTAAAGCAAATGCCCTCCACTTCTCTGGAAGAAACCACAGTGCCCAGCCATGTTCTAAGCCCTCCCATCCTCCCTGGGCATCTGGCAGCAGGAGTGAAAAGAGAGGAGCAGAGCACTGGGTCCCGTTTGACAAAACCCGGCTTCCCACGGGAAAGTCTTTCTCCACGTGCAGACATGCTCCCAGGTGCCTGGGGCAAGGGGAAGGAAATGCCATACACTGACCTGGAAGAGACCACAGGGCCCAGGCACAGTCTGAACCCTTCCCTCAACCCGGCGGTTTTGGTAGCAGGAGTTCAACCCCAACGAACACAGCCCGGAGACGCCTGGGGCAAAAACGGCTTCCGACGAACAATAGGTGCTTGCTGTGGAACACCTATCCCAAGTGGGGGTAGCCAGCTCAACAAAATGCCACACACCCAGGTGTAAGAAACAACATTGCCCAGGCATGGTCTAAGCCCCTCACCTCGTCCCTGTGCTTTGGGGAGCCGGAGGGACAGCCGAGGCACTCGGCCCTGAGACCCCTTTGCAAAAAGCCGGCTTCCCACGGAGACAGTTTTCCTGAGGTGCAGACCCTATCCCAAGTGGTTGTGGCAAGGTAAAGAAAATGCCCTCGACTTCTCTGGAAGAAACCACAGTGAGCAGCCATGTTCTAGGCCCTCCCATCCTCCCTGGGCTTCTGGCAGCAGGAGTGAAAAGAGAGGAGCAGAGCACTGGGACCCGTTTGACAAAACCCGGCTTCCCACGGGAAAGTCTTTCTCCACGTGCAGACATGCTCCCAGGTGCCTGTGGCAAGGGCAAGGAAATGCCATACACTGACCTGGCAGAGACCACAGGGCCCAGGCACAGTCTGAACCCTTCCCTCAACCCGGCGGTTTTGCTAGCAGGAGTTCAACCCCAACGAACACAGCCCGGAGACCCCTGGGGCAAAAACTGCTTCCGACGAACAATAGGTGCTTGCTGTGGAACACCTATCCCAAGTGGGGGTAGCCAGCTCAACAAAATGCCACACACCCAGGTGTAAGAAAAAACATTGCCCAGGCATGGTCTAAGACCCTCACCTCGTCCCTGTGCTTTGGGGAGCCGGAGGGACAGCCGAGGCTCACGGCCCTGAGACCCCTTTGCAAAAAGCCGGCTTCCCACGGAGACAGTTTTCCTGAGGTGCAGACCCTATCCCAAGTGGTTGTGGCAAGGTAAAGCAAATGCCCTTCACTTCTCTGGAAGAAACCACAGTGCCCAGCCATGTTCTAGGCCCTCCCATCCTCCCTGGGCTTCTGGCAGCAGGAGTGAAAAGAGAGGCGCAGAGCACTGGGACCCGTTTGACAAAACCCGGCTTCCCACGGGAAAGTCTTTCTCCACGTGCAGACATGCTCCCAGGTGCCTGTGGCAAGGGGAAGGAAATGCTATACACTGACCTGGAAGAGACCACAGGGCCCAGGCACAGTCTGAACCCGTCCCTCAACCCGGCGGTTTTGCTAGCAGGAGTTCAACCCCAACGAACACAGCCCGGAGACGCCTGGGGCAAAAACGGCTTCCGACGAACAATAGGTGCTTGCTGTGGAACACCTATCCCAAGTGGGGGTAGCCAGCTCAACAAAATGCCACACACCCAGGTGTAAGAAACAACATTGCCCAGGCATGGTCTAAGCCCCTCACCTCGTCCCTGTGCTTTGGGGAGCCGGAGGGACAGCGAGGCCCACGGCCCTGAGACCCCTTTGCAAAAAGCCGGCTTCCCACGGAGACAGTTTTCCTGAGGTGCAGACCCTATCCCAAGTGGTTGTGGCAAGGTAAAGCAAATGCCCTCCACTTCTCTGGAAGAAACCACAGTGCCCAGCCATGTTCTAGGCCCTCCCATCCTCCCTGGGCTTCTGGCAGCAGGAGTGAAAAGAGAGGAGCAGAGCACTGGGTCCCGTTTGACAAAACCCGGCTTCCCACGGGAAAGTCTTTCTCCACGTGCAGACATGCTCCCAGGTGCCTGTGGCAAGGGGAAGGATATGCCATACACTGACCTGGAAGAGACCACAGGGCCCAGGCACAGTCTGAACCCTTCCCTCAACCCGGCGGTTTTGCTAGCAGGAGTTCAACCCCAACGAACACAGCCCGGAGACCCCTGGGGCAAAAACGGCTTCCGACGAACAATAGGTGCTTGCTGTGGAACACCTATCCCAAGTGGGGGTAGCCAGCTCAACAAAATGCCACACACCCAGGTGTAAGAAACAACATTGCCCAGGCATGGTCTAAGCCCCTCACCTCGTCCCTGTGCTGTGGGGAGCCGGAGGGACAGCGAGGCCCACGGCCCTGAGACCCCTTTGCAAAAAGCCGGCTTCCCACGGAAACAGTTTTCCTGAGGTGCACACCCTATCCCAAGTGGTTGTGGCAAGGTAAAGCAAATGCCCTCCACTTCTCTGGAAGAAACCACAGTGCCCAGCCATGTTCTAAGCCCTCCCATCCTCCCTGGGCTTCTGGCAGCAGGAGTGAAAAGAGAGGAGCAGAGCACTGGGTCCCGTTTGACAAAACCCGGCTTCCCACGGGAAAGTCTTTCTCCACGTGCAGACATGCTCCCAGGTGCCTGGGGCAAGGGCAAGGAAATGCCATACACTGACCTGGAAGAGACCACAGGGCCCAGGCACAGTCTGAACCCTTCCCTCAACCCGGCGGTTTTGCTAGCAGGAGTTCAACCCCAACGAACACAGCCCGGAGACGCCTGGGGCAAAAACGGCTTCCGACGAACAATAGGTGCTTGCTGTGGAACACCTATCCCAAGTGGGGGTAGCCAGCTCAACAAAATGCCACACACCCAGGTGTAAGAAACAACATTGCCCAGGCATGGTCTAAGCCCCTCACCTCGTCCCTGTGCTTTGGGGAGCCGGAGGGACAGCCGAGGCACTCGGCCCTGAGACCCCTTTGCAAAAAGCCGGCTTCCCACGGAGACAGTTTTCCTGAGGTGCAGACCCTATCCCAAGTGGTTGTGGCAAGGTAAAGAAAATGCCCTCCACTTCTCTGGAAGAAACCACAGTGAGCAGCCATGTTCTAGGCCCTCCCATCCTCCCTGGGCTTCTGGCAGCAGGAGTGAAAAGAGAGGAGCAGAGCACTGGGACCCGTTTGACAAAACCCGGCTTCCCACGGGAAAGTCTTTCTCCACGTGCAGACATGCTCCCAGGTGCCTGTGGCAAGGGCAAGGAAATGCCATACACTGACCTGGAAGAGACCACAGGGCCCAGGCACAGTCTGAACCCTTCCCTCAACCCGGCGGTTTTGCTAGCAGGAGTTCAACCCCAACGAACACAGCCCGGAGACCCCTGGGGCAAAAACGGCTTCCGACGAACAATAGGTGCTTGCTGTGGAACACCTATCCCAAGTGGGGGTAGCCAGCTCAACAAAATGCCACACACCCAGGTGTAAGAAACAACATTGCCCAGGCATGGTCTAAGCCCCTCACCTCGTCCCTGTGCTTTGGGGAGCCGGAGGGACAGCCGAGGCCCACGGCCCTGAGACCCCTTTGCAAAAAGCCGGCTTCCCACGGAAACAGTTTTCCTGAGGTGCACACCCTATCCCAAGTGGTTGTGGCAAGGTAAAGCAAATGCCCTCCACTTCTGTGGAAGAAACCACAGTGCCCAGCCATGTTCTAAGTCCTCCCATTCTCCCTGGGCTTCTGGCAGCAGGAGTGAAAAGAGAGGAGCAGAGCACTGGGTCCCGTTTGACAAAACCCGGCTTCCCACGGGAAAGTCTTTCTCCACGTGCAGACATGCTCCCAGGTGCCTGGGGCAAGGGGAAGGAAATGCCATACACTGACCTGGAAGAGACCACAGGGCCCAGGCACAGTCTGAACCCTTCCCTCAACCCGGCGGTTTTGCTAGCAGGAGTTCAACCCCAACGAACACATCCCGGAGACCCCTGGGGCAAAAACGGCTTCCGACGAACAATAGGTGCTTGCTGTGGAACACCTATCCCAAGTGGGGGTAGCCAGCTCAACCAAATGCCACACACCCAGGTGTAAGAAACAACATTGCCCAGGCATGGTCTAAGCCCCTCACCTCGTCCCTGTGCTTTGGGGAGCCGGAGGGACAGCGAGGCCCATGGCCCTGAGACCCCTTTGCAAAAAGCCGGCTTCCCACGGAGACAGTTTTCCTGAGGTGCAGACCCTATCCCAAGTGGTTGTGGCAAGGTAAAGCAAATGCCCTCCACTTCTCTGGAAGAAACCACAGTGCCCAGCCATGTTCTAAGCCCTCCCATCCTCCCTGGGCTTCTGGCAGCAGGAGTGAAAAGAGAGGAGCAGAGCACTGGGTCCCGTTTGACAAAACCCGGCTTCCCACGGGAAAGTCTTTCTCCACGTGCAGACATGCTCCCAGGTGCCTGGGGCAAGGGGAAGGAAATGCCATACACTGACCTGGAAGAGACCACAGGGCCCAGGCACAGTCTGAACCCTTCCCTCAACCCGGCGGTTTTGCTAGCAGGAGTTCAACCCCAACGAACACAGCCCGGAGACCCCTGGGGCAAAAACGGCTTCGGACGAACAATAGGTGCTTGCTGTGGAACACCTATCCCAAGTGGGGGTAGCCAGCTCAACAAAATGCCACACACCCAGGTGTAAGAAACAACATTGCCCAGGCATGGTCTAAGCCCCTCACCTCGTCCCTGTGCTTTGGGGAGCCGGAGGGACAGCCGAGGCACTCGGCCCTGAGACCCCTTTGCAAAAAGCCGGCTTCCCACGGAGACAGTTTTCCTGAGGTGCAGACCCTATCCCAAGTGGTTGTGGCAAGGTAAAGAAAATGCCCTCCACTTCTCTGGAAGAAACCACAGTGAGCAGCCATGTTCTAGGCCCTCCCATCCTCCCTGGGCTTCTGGCAGCAGGAGTGAAAAGAGAGGAGCAGAGCACTGGGACCCGTTTGACAAAACCCGGCTTCCCACGGGAAAGTCTTTCTCCACGTGCAGACATGCTCCCAGGTGCCTGTGGCAAGGGCAAGGAAATGCCATACACTGACCTGGAAGAGACCACAGGGCCCAGGCACAGTCTGAACCCTTCCCTCAACCCGGCGGTTTTGCTAGCAGGAGTTCAACCCCAACGAACACAGCCCGGAGACCCCTGGGGCAAAAACGGCTTCCGACGAACAATAGGTGCTTGCTGTGGAACACCTATCCCAAGTGGGGGTAGCCAGCTCAACAAAATGCCACACACCCAGGTGTAAGAAACAACATTGCCCAGGCATGGTCTAAGCCCCTCACCTCGTCCCTGTGCTTTGGGGAGCCGGAGGGACAGCCGAGGCCCACGGCCCTGAGACCCCTTTGCAAAAAGCCGGCTTCCCACGGAAACAGTTTTCCTGAGGTGCACACCCTATCCCAAGTGGTTGTGGCAAGGTAAAGCAAATGCCCTCCACTTCTCTGGAAGAAACCACAGTGCCCAGCCATGTTCTAAGCCCTCCCATCCTCCCTGGGCTTCTGGCAGCAGGAGTGAAAAGAGAGGAGCAGAGCACTGGGTCCCGTTTGACAAAACCCGGCTTCCCACGGGAAAGTCTTTCTCCACGTGCAGACATGCTCCCAGGTGCCTGGGGCAAGGGGAAGGAAATGCCATACACTGACCTGGAAGAGACCACAGGGCCCAGGCACAGTCTGAACCCTTCCCTCAACCCGGCGGTTTTGCTAGCAGGAGTTCAACCCCAACGAACACAGCCCGGAGACCCCTGGGGCAAAAACTGCTTCCGACGAACAATAGGTGCTTGCTGTGGAACACCTATCCCAAGTGGGGGTAGGCAGCTCAACAAAATGCCACACACCCAGGTGTAAGAAAAAACATTGCCCAGGCATGGTCTAAGACCCTCACCTCGTCCCTGTGCTTTGGGGAGCTGGAGGGACAGCCGAGGCTCACGGCCCTGAGACCCCTTTGCAAAAAGCCGGCTTCCCACGGAGACAGTTTTCCTGAGGTGCAGACCCTATCCCAAGTGGTTGTGGCAAGGTAAAGCAAATGCCCTTCACTTCTCTGGAAGAAACCACAGTGCCCAGCCATGTTCTAGGCCCTCCCATCCTCCCTGGGCTTCTGGCAGCAGGAGTGAAAAGAGAGGCGCAGAGCACTGGGACCCGTTTGACAAAACCCGTCTTCCCACGGGAAAGTCTTTCTCCACGTGCAGACATGCTCCCAGGTGCCTGTGGCAAGGGGAAGGAAATGCTATACACTGACCTGGAAGAGACCACAGGGCCCAGGCACAGTCTGAACCCTTCCCTCAACCCGGCGGTTTTGCTAGCAGGAGTTCAACCCCAACGAACACAGCCCGGAGACCCCTGGGGCAAAAACGGCTTCCGACGAACAATAGGTGCTTGCTGTGGAACACCTATCCCAAGTGGGGGTAGCCAGCTCAACAAAATGCCACACACCCAGGTGTAAGAAACAACATTGCCCAGGCATGGTCTAAGCCCCTCACCTCGTCCCTGTGCTTTGGGGAGCCGGAGGGACAGCGAGGCCCACGGCCCTGTGACCCCTTTGCGAAAAGCCGGCTTCCCACGGAGACAGTTTTCCTGAGGTGCAGACCCTATCCCAAGTGGTTGTGGCAAGGTAAAGCAAATGCCCTCCACTTCTCTGGAAGAAACCACAGTGCCCAGCCATGTTCTAGGCCCTCCCATCCTCCCTGGGCTTCTGGCAGCAGGAGTGAAAAGAGAGGAGCAGAGCACTGGGTCCCGTTTGACAAAACCCGGCTTCCCACGGGAAAGTCTTTCTCCACGTGCAGACATGCTCCCAGGTGCCTGTGGCAAGGGGAAGGATATGCCATACACTGACCTGGAAGAGACCACAGGGCCCAGGCACAGTCTGAACCCTTCCCTCAACCCGGCGGTTTTGCTAGCAGGAGTTCAACCCCAACGAACACAGCCCGGAGACCCCTGGGGCAAAAACGGCTTCCGACGAACAATAGGTGCTTGCTGTGGAACACCTATCCCAAGTGGGGGTAGCCAGCTCAACAAAATGCCACACACCCAGGTGTAAGAAACAACATTGCCCAGGCATGGTCTAAGCCCCTCACCTCGTCCCTGTGCTTTGGGGAGCCGGAGGGACAGCGAGGCCCACGGCCCTGAGACCCCTTTGCAAAAAGCCGGCTTCCCACGGAAACAGTTTTCCTGAGGTGCACACCCTATCCCAAGTGGTTGTGGCAAGGTAAAGCAAATGCCCTCCACTTCTCTGGAAGAAACCACAGTGCCCAGCCATGTTCTAAGCCCTCCCATCCTCCCTGGGCTTCTGGCAGCAGGAGCGAAAAGAGAGGAGCAGAGCACTGGGACCCGTTTGACAAAACCCGGCTTCCCACGGGAAAGTCTTTCTCCACGTGCAGACATGCTCCCAGGTGCCTGGGGCAAGGGGAAGGAAATGCCATACACTGACCTGGAAGAGACCACAGGGCCCAGGCACAGTCTGAACCCTTCCCTCAACCCGGCGGTTTTGCTAGCAGGAGTTCAACCCCAACGAACACAGCCCGGAGACCCCTGGGGCAAAAACGGCTTCCGTCGAACAATAGGTGCTTGCTGTGGAACACCTATCCCAAGTGGGGGTAGCCAGCTCAACAAAATGCCACACACCCAGGTGTAAGAAACAACATTGCCCAGGCATGGTCTAAGCCCCTCACCTCGTCCCTGTGCTTTGGGGAGCCGGAGGGACAGCGAGGCCCACGGCCCTGAGACCCCTTTGCAAAAAGCCGGCTTCCCACGGAAACAGTTTTCCTGAGGTGCACACCCTATCCCAAGTGGTTGTGGCAAGGTAAAGCAAATGCCCTCCACTTCTCTGGAAGAAACCACAGTGCCCAGCCATGTTCTAAGCCCTCCCATCCTCCCTGGGCTTCTGGCAGCAGGAGTGAAAAGAGAGGAGCAGAGCACTGGGTCCCGTTTGACAAAACCCGGCTTCCCACGGGAAAGTCTTTCTCCACGTGCAGACATGCTCCCAGGTGCCTGTGGCAAGGGCAAGGAAATGCCATACACTGACCTGGAAGAGACCACAGGGCCCAGGCACAGTCTGAACCCTTCCCTCAACCCGGCGGTTTTGCTAGCAGGAGTTCAACCCCAACGAACACAGCCCGGAGACCCCTGGGGCAAAAACGGCTTCCGACGAACAATAGGTGCTTGCTGTGGAACACCTATCCCAAGTGGGGGTAGCCAGCTCAACAAAATGCCACACACCCAGGTGTAAGAAACAACATTGCCCAGGCATGGTCTAAGCCCCTCACCTCGTCCCTGTGCTTTGGGGAGCCGGAGGGACAGCCGAGGCCCACGGCCCTGAGACCCCTTTGCAAAAAGCCGGCTTCCCACGGAAACAGTTTTCCTGAGGTGCACAACCTATCCCAAGTGGTTGTGGCAAGGTAAAGCAAATGCCCTCCACTTCTGTGGAAGAAACCACAGTGCCCAGCCATGTTCTAAGCCCTCCCATCCTCCCTGGGCTTCTGGCAGCAGGAGTGAAAAGAGAGGAGCAGAGCACTGGGTCCCGTTTGACAAAACCCGGCTTCCCACGGGAAAGTCTTTCTCCACGTGCAGACATGCTCCCAGGTGCCTGGGGCAAGGGGAAGGAAATGCCATACACTGACCTGGAAGAGACCACAGGGCCCAGGCACAGTCTGAACCCTTCCCTCAACCCGGCGGTTTTGCTAGCAGGAGTTCAACCCCAACGAACACAGCCCGGAGACGCCTGGGGCAAAAACGGCTTCCGTCGAACAATAGGTGCTTGCTGTGGAACACCTATCCCAAGTGGGGGTAGCCAGCTCAACAAAATGCCACACACCCAGGTGTAAGAAAAAACATTGCCCAGGCATGGTCTAAGACCCTCACCTCGTCCCTGTGCTTTGGGGAGCCGGAGGGACAGCCGAGGCTCACGGCCCTGAGACCCCTTTGCAAAAAGCCGGCTTCCCACGGAGACAGTTTTCCTGAGGTGCAGACCCTATCCCAAGTGGTTGTGGCAAGGTAAAGCAAATGCCCTTCACTTCTCTGGAAGAAACCACAGTGCCCAGCCATGTTCTAGGCCCTCCCATCCTCCCTGGGCTTCTGGCAGCAGGAGTGAAAAGAGAGGCGCAGAGCACTGGGACCCGTTTGACAAAACCCATCTTCCCACGGGAAAGTCTTTCTCCACGTGCAGACATGCTCCCAGGTGCCTGTGGCAAGGGGAAGGAAATGCCATACACTGACCTGGAAGAGACCACAGGGCCCAGGCACAGTCTGAACCCTTCCCTCAACCCGGCGGTTTTGCTAGCAGGAGTTCAACCCCAACGAACACAGCCCGGAGACCCCTGGGGCAAAAACGGCTTCCGACGAACAATAGGTGCTTGCTGTGGAACACCTATCCCAAGTGGGGGTAGCCAGCTCAACAAAATGCCACACACACAGGTGTAAGAAACAACATTGCCCAGGCATGGTCTAAGCCCCTCACCTCGTCCCTGTGCTTTGGGGAGCCGGAGGGACAGCCGAGGCCCACGGCCCTGAGACCCCTTTGCAAAAAGCCGGCTTCCCACGGAGACAGTTTTCCTGAGGTGCAGACCCTATCCCAAGTGGTTGTGGCAAGGTAAAGCAAATGCCCTCCACTTCTCTGGAAGAAACCACAGTGCCCAGCCATGTTCTAGGCCCTCCCATCCTCCCTTGGCTTCTGGCAGCAGGAGTGAAAAGAGAGGAGCAGAGCACTGGGACCCGTTTGACAAAACCCGGCTTCCCACGGGAAAGTCTTTCTCCACGTGCAGACATGCTCCCAGGTGCCTGTGGCAAGGGGAAGGAAATGCCATACACTGACCTGGAAGAGACCACAGGGCCCAGGCACAGTCTGAACCCTTCCCTCAACCCGGCTGTTTTGCTAGCAGGAGTTCAACCCCAACGAACACAGCGCGGAGACCCCTGGGGCAAAAACGGCTTCCGACGAACAATAGGTGCTTGCTGTGGAACACCTATCCCAAGTGGGGGTAGCCAGCTCAACAAAATGCCACACACCCAGGTGTAAGAAACAACATTGCCCAGGCATGGTCTAAGCCCCTCACCTCGTCCCTGTGCTTTGGGGAGCCGGAGGGACAGCGAGGCCCACGGCCCTGAGACCCCTTTGCAAAAAGCCGGCTTCCCACGGAAACAGTTTTCCTGAGGTGCACACCCTATCCCAAGTGGTTGTGGCAAGGTAAAGCAAATGCCCTCCACTTCTCTGGAAGAAACCACAGTGCCCAGCCATGTTCTAAGCCCTCCCATCCTCCCTGGGCTTCTGGCAGCAGGAGTGAAAAGAGAGGAGCAGAGCACTGGGACCCGTTTGACAAAACCCGGCTTCCCACGGGAAAGTCTTTCTCCACGTGCAGACATGCTCCCAGGTGCCTGGGGCAAGGGGAAGGAAATGCCATACACTGACCTGGAAGAGACCACAGGGCCCAGGCACAGTCTGAACCCTTCCCTCAACCCGGCGGTTTTGCTAGCAGGAGTTCAACCCCAACGAACACAGCCCGGAGACCCCTGGGGCAAAAACGGCTTCCGTCGAACAATAGGTGCTTGCTGTGGAACACCTATCCCAAGTGGGGGTAGCCAGCTCAACAAAATGCCACACACCCAGGTGTAAGAAACAACATTGCCCAGGCATGGTCTAAGCCCCTCACCTCGTCCCTGTGCTTTGGGGAGCCGGAGGGACAGCGAGGCCCACGGCCCTGAGACCCCTTTGCAAAAAGCCGGCTTCCCACGGAAACAGTTTTCCTGAGGTGCACACCCTATCCCAAGTGGTTGTGGCAAGGTAAAGCAAATGCCCTCCACTTCTCTGGAAGAAACCACAGTGCCCAGCCATGTTCTAAGCCCTCCCATCCTCCCTGGGCTTCTGGCAGCAGGAGTGAAAAGAGAGGAGCAGAGCACTGGGACCCGTTTGACAAAACCCGGCTTCCCACGGGAAAGTCTTTCTCCACGTGCAGACATGCTCCCAGGTGCCTGGGGCAAGGGGAAGGAAATGCCATACACTGACCTGGAAGAGACCACAGGGCCCAGGCACAGTCTGAACCCTTCCCTCAACCCGGCGGTTTTGCTAGCAGGAGTTCAACCCCAACGAACACAGCCCGGAGACCCCTGGGGCAAAAACGGCTTCCGTCGAACAATAGGTGCTTGCTGTGGAACACCTATCCCAAGTGGGGGTAGCCAGCTCAACAAAATGCCACACACCCAGGTGTAAGAAACAACATTGCCCAGGCATGGTCTAAGCCCCTCACCTCGTCCCTGTGCTTTGGGGAGCCGGAGGGACAGCGAGGCCCACGGCCCTGAGACCCCTTTGCAAAAAGCCGGCTTCCCACGGAAACAGTTTTCCTGAGGTGCACACCCTATCCCAAGTGGTTGTGGCAAGGTAAAGCAAATGCCCTCCACTTCTCTGGAAGAAACCACAGTGCCCAGCCATGTTCTAAGCCCTCCCATCCTCCCTGGGCTTCTGGCAGCAGGAGTGAAAAGAGAGGAGCAGAGCACTGGGACCCGTTTGACAAAACCCGGCTTCCCACGGGAAAGTCTTTCTCCACGTGCAGACATGCTCCCAGGTGCCTGGGGCAAGGGGAAGGAAATGCCATACACTGACCTGGAAGAGACCACAGGGCCCAGGCACAGTCTGAACCCTTCCCTCAACCCGGCGGTTTTGCTAGCAGGAGTTCAACCCCAACGAACACAGCCCGGAGACCCCTGGGGCAAAAACGGCTTCCGTCGAACAATAGGTGCTTGCTGTGGAACACCTATCCCAAGTGGGGGTAGCCAGCTCAACAAAATGCCACACACCCAGGTGTAAGAAACAACATTGCCCAGGCATGGTCTAAGCCCCTCACCTCGTCCCTGTGCTTTGGGGAGCCGGAGGGACAGCGAGGCCCACGGCCCTGAGACCCCTTTGCAAAAAGCCGGCTTCCCACGGAAACAGTTTTCCTGAGGTGCACACCCTATCCCAAGTGGTTGTGGCAAGGTAAAGCAAATGCCCTCCACTTCTCTGGAAGAAACCACAGTGCCCAGCCATGTTCTAAGCCCTCCCATCCTCCCTGGGCTTCTGGCAGCAGGAGTGAAAAGAGAGGAGCAGAGCACTGGGACCCGTTTGACAAAACCCGGCTTCCCACGGGAAAGTCTTTCTCCACGTGCAGACATGCTCCCAGGTGCCTGTGGCAAGGGGAAGGAAATGCCATACACTGACCTGGAAGAGACCACAGGGCCCAGGCACAGTCTGAACCCTTCCCTCAACCCGGCGGTTTTGGTAGCAGGAGTTCAACCCCAACGAACACAGCCCGGAGACCCCTGGGGCAAAAACGGCTTCCGACGAACAATAGGTGTTTGCTGTGGAACACCTATCCCAAGTGGGGGTAGCCAGCTCAACAAAATGCCACACACCCAGGTGTAAGAAACAACATTGCCCAGGCATGGTCTAAGCCCCTCACCTCGTCCCTGTGCTTTGGGGAGCCGGAGGGACAGCGAGGCCCACGGCCCTGAGACCCCTTTGCAAAAAGCCGGCTTCCCACGGAAACACTTTTCCTGAGGTGCACACCCTATCCCAAGTGGTTGTGGCAAGGTAAAGCAAATGCCCTCCACTTCTCTGGAAGAAACCACAGTGCCCAGCCATGTTCTAAGCCCTCCCATCCTCCCTGGGCTTCTGGCAGCAGGATTGAAAAGAGACTAGCAGAGCACTGGGTCCCGTTTGACAAAACCCGGCTTCCCACGGGAAAGTCTTTCTCCACGTGCAGACATGCTCCCAGGTGCCTGGGGCAAGGGGAAGGAAATGCCATACACTGACCTGGAAGAGACCACAGGGCCCAGGCACAGTCTGAACCCTTCCCTCAACCCGGCGGTTTTGCTAGCAGGAGTTCAACCCCAACGAACACAGCCCGGAGACCCCTGGGGCAAAAACGGCTTCCGACGAACAATAGGTGCTTGCTGTGGAACACCTATCCCAAGTGGGGGTAGCCAGCTCAACAAAATGCCACACACTCAGGTGTAAGAAACAAAATTGCCCAGGCATGGTCTAAGCCCCTCACCTCGTCCCTGTGCTTTGGGGAGCCGGAGGGACAGCCGAGGCACTCGGCCCTGAGACCCCTTTGCAAAAAGCCGGCTTCCCACGGAGACAGTTTTCCTGAGGTGCAGACCCTATCCCAAGTGGTTGTGGCAAGGTAAAGCAAATGCCCTCCACTTCTCTGGAAGAAACCACAGTGCCCAGCCATGTTCTAAGCCCTCCCATCCTCCCTGGGCTTCTGGCAGCAGGAGTGAAAAGAGAGGAGCAGAGCACTGGGTCCCGTTTGACAAAACCCGGCTTCCCACGGGAAAGTCTTTCTCCACGTGCAGACATGCTCCCAGGTGCCTGGGGCAAGGGGAAGGAAATGCCATACACTGACCTGGAAGAGACCACAGGGCCCAGGCACAGTCTGAACCCTTCCCTCAACCCGGCGGTTTTGCTAGCAGGAGTTCAACCCCAACGAACACAGCCCGGAGACCCCTGGGGCAAAAACGGCTTCCGACGAACAATAGGTGCTTGCTGTGGAACACCTATCCCAAGTGGGGGTAGCCAGCTCAACAAAATGCCACACACCCAGGTGTAAGAAACAACATTGCCCAGGCATGGTCTAAGCCCCTCACCTCGTCCCTGTGCTTTGGGGAGCCGGAGGGACAGCGAGGCCCACGGCCCTGAGACCCCTTTGCAAAAAGCCGGCTTCCCACGGAAACAGTTTTCCTGAGGTGCAGACCCTATCCCAAGTGGTTGTGGCAAGGTAAAGCAAATGCCCTCCACTTCTCTGGAAGAAACCACAGTGCCCAGCCATGTTCTAGGCCCTGCCATCCTCCCTGGGCTTCTGGCAGCAGGAGTGAAAAGAGAGGCGCAGAGCACTGGGACCCGTTTGACAAAACCCGGCTTCCCACGGGAAAGTCTTTCTCCACGTGCAGACATGCTCCCAGGTGCCTGTGGCAAGGGGAAGGAAATGCCATACACTGACCTGGAAGAGACCACAGGGCCCAGGCACAGTCTGAACCCTTCCCTCAACCCGGCGGTTTTGCTAGCAGGAGTTCAACCCCAACGAACACAGCCCGGAGACCCCTGGGGCAAAAACGGCTTCCGACGAACAATAGGTGCTTGCTGTGGAACACCTATCCCAAGTGGGGGTAGCCAGCTCAACAAAATGCCACACACCCAGGTGTAAGAAACAACATTGCCCAGGCATGGTCTAAGCCCCTCACCTCGTCCCTGTGCTTTGGGGAGCCGGAGGGACAGCGAGGCCCACGGCCCTGAGACCCCTTTGCAAAAAGCCGGCTTCCCACGGAAACAGTTTTCCTGAGGTGCACACCCTATCCCAAGTGGTTGTGGCAAGGTAAAGCAAATGCCCTCCACTTCTCTGGAAGAAACCACAGTGCCCAGCCATGTTCTAAGCCCTCCCATCCTCCCTGGGCTTCTGGCAGCAGGAGTGAAAAGAGAGGAGCAGAGCACTGGGTCCCGTTTGACAAAACCCGGCTTCCCACGGAAAGTCTTTCTCCACGTGCAGACATGCTCCCAGGTGCCTGGGGCAAGGGGAAGGAAATGCCATACACTGACCTGGAAGAGACCACAGGGCCCAGGCACAGTCTGAACCCTTCCCTCAACCCGGCGGTTTTGCTAGCAGGAGTTCAACCCCAACGAACACAGCCCGGAGACCCCTGGGGCAAAAACGGCTTCCAACGAACAATAGGTGCTTGCTGTGGAACACCTATCCCAAGTGGGGGTAGCCAGCTCAACAAAATGCCACACACCCAGGTGTAAGAAACAACATTGCCCAGGCATGGTCTAAGCCCCTCACCTCGTCCCTGTGCTTTGGGGAGCCGGAGGGACAGCGAGGCCCACGGCCCTGAGACCCCTTTGCAAAAAGCCGGCTTCCCACGGAAACAGTTTTCCTGAGGTGCACACCCTATCCCAAGTGGTTGTGGCAAGGTAAAGCAAATGCCCTCCACTTCTCTGGAAGAAACCACAGTGCCCAGCCATGTTCTAAGCCCTCCCATCCTCCCTGGGCTTCTGGCAGCAGGAGTGAAAAGAGAGGAGCAGAGCACTGGGTCCCGTTTGACAAAACCCGGCTTCCCACGGGAAAGTCTTTCTCCACGTGCAGACATGCTCCCAGGTGCCTGGGGCAAGGGGAAGGAAATGCCATACACTGACCTGGAAGAGACCACAGGGCCCAGGCACAGTCTGAACCCTTCCCTCAACCCGGCGGTTTTGCTAGCAGGAGTTCAACCCCAACGAACACAGCCCGGAGACCCCTGGGGCAAAAACGGCTTCCGACGAACAATAGGTGCTTGCTGTGGAACACCTATCCCAAGTGGGGGTAGCCAGCTCAACAAAATGCCACACACCCAGGTGTAAGAAACAACATTGCCCAGGCATGGTCTAAGCCCCTCACCTCGTCCCTGTGCTTTGGGGAGCCGGAGGGACAGCGAGGCCCACGGCCCTGAGACCCCTTTGCAAAAAGCCGGCTTCCCACGGAAACAGTTTTCCTGAGGTGCACACCCTATCCCAAGTGGTTGTGGCAAGGTAAAGCAAATGCCCTCCACTTCTCTGGAAGAAACCACAGTGCCCAGCCATGTTCTAAGCCCTCCCATCCTCCCTGGGCTTCTGGCAGCAGGAGTGAAAAGAGAGGAGCAGAGCACTGGGTCCCGTTTGACAAAACCCGGCTTCCCACGGAAAGTCTTTCTCCACGTGCAGACATGCTCCCAGGTGCCTGGGGCAAGGGGAAGGAAATGCCATACACTGACCTGGAAGAGACCACAGGGCCCAGGCACAGTCTGAACCCTTCCCTCAACCCGGCGGTTTTGCTAGCAGGAGTTCAACCCCAACGAACACAGCCCGGAGACCCCTGGGGCAAAAACGGCTTCCAACGAACAATAGGTGCTTGCTGTGGAACACCTATCCCAAGTGGGGGTAGCCAGCTCAACAAAATGCCACACACCCAGGTGTAAGAAACAACATTGCCCAGGCATGGTCTAAGCCCCTCACCTCGTCCCTGTGCTTTGGGGAGCCGGAGGGACAGCGAGGCCCACGGCCCTGAGACCCCTTTGCAAAAAGCCGGCTTCCCACGGAAACAGTTTTCCTGAGGTGCACACCCTATCCCAAGTGGTTGTGGCAAGGTAAAGCAAATGCCCTCCACTTCTCTGGAAGAAACCACAGTGCCCAGCCATGTTCTAAGCCCTCCCATCCTCCCTGGGCTTCTGGCAGCAGGAGTGAAAAGAGAGGAGCAGAGCACTGGGTCCCGTTTGACAAAACCCGGCTTCCCACGGGAAAGTCTTTCTCCACGTGCAGACATGCTCCCAGGTGCCTGGGGCAAGGGGAAGGAAATGCCATACACTGACCTGGAAGAGACCACAGGGCCCAGGCACAGTCTGAACCCTTCCCTCAACCCGGCGGTTTTGCTAGCAGGAGTTCAACCCCAACGAACACAGCCCGGAGACCCCTGGGGCAAAAACGGCTTCCGACGAACAATAGGTGCTTGCTGTGGAACACCTATCCCAAGTGGGGGTAGCCAGCTCAACAAAATGCCACACACCCAGGTGTAAGAAACAACATTGCCCAGGCATGGTCTAAGCCCCTCACCTCGTCCCTGTGCTTTGGGGAGCCGGAGGGACAGCGAGGCACTCGGCCCTGAGACCCCTTTGCAAAAAGCCGGCTTCCCACGGAGACAGTTTTCCTGAGGTGCAGACCCTATCCCAAGTGGTTGTGGCAAGGTAAAGCAAATGCCCTCCACTTCTCTGGAAGAAACCACAGTGCCCAGCCATGTTCTAGGCCCTCCCATCCTCCCTGGGCTTCTGGCAGCAGGAGTGAAAAGAGAGGAGCAGAGCACTGGGACCCGTTTGACAAAACCCGGCTTCCCACGGGAAAGTCTTTCTCCACGTGCAGACATGCTCCCAGGTGCCTGGGGCAAGGGGAAGGAAATGCCATACACTGACCTGGAAGAGACCACAGGGCCCAGGCACAGTCTGAACCCTTCCCTCAACCCGGCGGTTTTGCTAGCAGGAGTTCAACCCCAACGAACACAGCCCGGAGACCCCTGGGGCAAAAACGGCTTCCGTCGAACAATAGGTGCTTGCTGTGGAACACCTATCCCAAGTGGGGGTAGCCAGCTCAACAAAATGCCACACACCCAGGTGTAAGAAACAACATTGCCCAGGCATGGTCTAAGCCCCTCACCTCGTCCCTGTGCTTTGGGGAGCCGGAGGGACAGCGAGGCCCACGGCCCTGAGACCCCTTTGCAAAAAGCCGGCTTCCCACGGAAACAGTTTTCCTGAGGTGCACAACCTATCCCAAGTGGTTGTGGCAAGGTAAAGCAAATGCCCTCCACTTCTGTGGAAGAAACCACAGTGCCCAGCCATGTTCTAAGCCCTCCCATCCTCCCTGGGCTTCTGGCAGCAGGAGTGAAAAGAGAGGAGCAGAGCACTGGGTCCCGTTTGACAAAACCCGGCTTCCCACGGGAAAGTCTTTCTCCACGTGCAGACATGCTCCCAGGTGCCTGGGGCAAGGGGAAGGAAATGCCATACACTGACCTGGAAGAGACCACAGGGCCCAGGCACAGTCTGAACCCTTCCCTCAACCCGGCGGTTTTGCTAGCAGGAGTTCAACCCCAACGAACACAGCCCGGAGACGCCTGGGGCAAAAACGGCTTCCGTCGAACAATAGGTGCTTGCTGTGGAACACCTATCCCAAGTGGGGGTAGCCAGCTCAACAAAATGCCACACACCCAGGTGTAAGAAAAAACATTGCCCAGGCATGGTCTAAGACCCTCACCTCGTCCCTGTGCTTTGGGGAGCCGGAGGGACAGCCGAGGCTCACGGCCCTGAGACCCCTTTGCAAAAAGCCGGCTTCCCACGGAGACAGTTTTCCTGAGGTGCAGACCCTATCCCAAGTGGTTGTGGCAAGGTAAAGCAAATGCCCTTCACTTCTCTGGAAGAAACCACAGTGCCCAGCCATGTTCTAGGCCCTCCCATCCTCCCTGGGCTTCTGGCAGCAGGAGTGAAAAGAGAGGCGCAGAGCACTGGGACCCGTTTGACAAAACCCGTCTTCCCACGGGAAAGTCTTTCTCCACGTGCAGACATGCTCCCAGGTGCCTGTGGCAAGGGGAAGGAAATGCCATACACTGACCTGGAAGAGACCACAGGGCCCAGGCACAGTCTGAACCCTTCCCTCAACCCGGCGGTTTTGCTAGCAGGAGTTCAACCCCAACGAACACAGCCCGGAGACCCCTGGGGCAAAAACGGCTTCCGACGAACAATAGGTGCTTGCTGTGGAACACCTATCCCAAGTGGGGGTAGCCAGCTCAACAAAATGCCACACACCCAGGTGTAAGAAACAACATTGCCCAGGCATGGTCTAAGCCCCTCACCTCGTCCCTGTGCTTTGGGGAGCCGGAGGGACAGCCGAGGCCCACGGCCCTGAGACCCCTTTGCAAAAAGCCGGCTTCCCACGGAGACAGTTTTCCTGAGGTGCAGACCCTATCCCAAGTGGTTGTGGCAAGGTAAAGCAAATGCCCTCCACTTCTCTGGAAGAAACCACAGTGCCCAGCCATGTTCTAGGCCCTCCCATCCTCCCTGGGCTTCTGGCAGCAGGAGTGAAAAGAGAGGAGCAGAGCACTGGGACCCGTTTGACAAAACCCGGCTTCCCACGGGAAAGTCTTTCTCCACGTGCAGACATGCTCCCAGGTGCCTGTGGCAAGGGGAAGGAAATGCCATACACTGACCTGGAAGAGACCACAGGGCCCAGGCACAGTCTGAACCCTTCCCTCAACCCGGCGGTTTTGCTAGCAGGAGTTCAACCCCAACGAACACAGCCCGGAGACCCCTGGGGCAAAAACGGCTTCCGACGAACAATAGGTGCTTGCTGTGGAACACCTATCCCAAGTGGGGGTAGCCAGCTCAACAAAATGCCACACACCCAGGTGTAAGAAACAACATTGCCCAGGCATGGTCTAAGCCCCTCACCTCGTCCCTGTGCTTTGGGGAGCCGGAGGGACAGCCGAGGCCCACGGCCCTGAGACCCCTTTGCAAAAAGCCGGCTTCCCACGGAAACAGTTTTCCTGAGGTGCACACCCTATCCCAAGTGGTTGTGGCAAGGTAAAGCAAATGCCCTCCACTTCTGTGGAAGAAACCACAGTGCCCAGCCATGTTCTAAGTCCTCCCATTCTCCCTGGGCTTCTGGCAGCAGGAGTGAAAAGAGAGGAGCAGAGCACTGGGTCCCGTTTGACAAAACCCGGCTTCCCACGGGAAAGTCTTTCTCCACGTGCAGACATGCTCCCAGGTGCCTGGGGCAAGGGGAAGGAAATGCCATACACTGACCTGGAAGAGACCACAGGGCCCAGGCACAGTCTGAACCCTTCCCTCAACCCGGCGGTTTTGCTAGCAGGAGTTCAACCCCAACGAACACAGCCCGGAGACCCCTGGGGCAAAAACGGCTTCCGACGAACAATAGGTGCTTGCTGTGGAACACCTATCCCAAGTGGGGGTAGCCAGCTCAACAAAATGCCACACACCCAGGTGTAAGAAACAACATTGCCCAGGCATGGTCTAAGCCCCTCACCTCGTCCCTGTGCTTTGGGGAGCCGGAGGGACAGCGAGGCCCACGGCCCTGAGACCCCTTTGCAAAAAGCCGGCTTCCCACGGAAACAGTTTTCCTGAGGTGCAGACCCTATCCCAAGTGGTTGTGGCAAGGTAAAGCAAATGCCCTCCACTTCTCTGGAAGAAACCACAGTGCCCAGCCATGTTCTAAGCCCTCCCATCCTCCCTGGGCTTCTGGCAGCAGGAGTGAAAAGAGACGAGCAGAGCACTGGGTCCCGTTTGACAAAACCCGGCTTCCCACGGGAAAGTCTTTCTCCACGTGCAGACATGCTCCCAGGTGCCTGGGGCAAGGGGAAGGAAATGCCATACACTGACCTGGAAGAGACCACAGGGCCCAGGCACAGTCTGAACCCTTCCCTCAACCCGGCGGTTTTGCTAGCAGGAGTTCAACCCCAACGAACACAGCCCGGAGACCCCTGGGGCAAAAACGGCTTCCGACGAACAATAGGTGCTTGCTGTGGAACACCTATCCCAAGTGGGGGTAGCCAGCTCAACAAAATGCCACACACCCAGGTGTAAGAAACAACATTGCCCAGGCATGGTCTAAGCCCCTCACCTCGTCCCTGTGCTTTGGGGAGCCGGAGGGACAGCCGAGGCACTCGGCCCTGAGACCCCTTTGCAAAAAGCCGGCTTCCCACGGAGACAGTTTTCCTGAGGTGCAGACCCTATCCCAAGTGGTTGTGGCAAGGTAAAGAAAATGCCCTCCACTTCTCTGGAAGAAACCACAGTGAGCAGCCATGTTCTAGGCCCTCCCATCCTCCCTGGGCTTCTGGCAGCAGGAGTGAAAAGAGAGGAGCAGAGCACTGGGACCCGTTTGACAAAACCCGGCTTCCCACGGGAAAGTCTTTCTCCACGTGCAGACATGCTCCCAGGTGCCTGTGGCAAGGGCAAGGAAATGCCATACACTGACCTGGAAGAGACCACAGGGCCCAGGCACAGTCTGAACCCTTCCCTCAACCCGGCGGTTTTGCTAGCAGGAGTTCAACCCCAACGAACACAGCCCGGAGACCCCTGGGGCAAAAACGGCTTCCAACGAACAATAGGTGCTTGCTGTGGAACACCTATCCCAAGTGGGGGTAGCCAGCTCAACAAAATGCCACACACCCAGGTGTAAGAAACAACATTGCCCAGGCATGGTCTAAGCCCCTCACCTCGTCCCTGTGCTTTGGGGAGCCGGAGGGACAGCCGAGGCCCACGGCCCTGAGACCCCTTTGCAAAAAGCCGGCTTCCCACGGAAACAGTTTTCCTGAGGTGCACACCCTATCCCAAGTGGTTGTGGCAAGGTAAAGCAAATGCCCTCCACTTCTGTGGAAGAAACCACAGTGCCCAGCCATGTTCTAAGCCCTCCCATCCTCCCTGGGCTTCTGGCAGCAGGAGTGAAAAGAGAGGAGCAGAGCACTGGGTCCCGTTTGACAAAACCCGGCTTCCCACGGGAAAGTCTTTCTCCACGTGCAGACATGCTCCCAGGTGCCTGGGGCAAGGGGAAGGAAATGCCATACACTGACCTGGAAGAGACCACAGGGCCCAGGCACAGTCTGAACCCTTCCCTCAACCCGGCGGTTTTGCTAGCAGGAGTTCAACCCCAACGAACACAGCCCGGAGACCCCTGGGGCAAAAACTGCTTCCGACGAACAATAGGTGCTTGCTGTGGAACACCTATCCCAAGTGGGGGTAGCCAGCTCAACAAAATGCCACACACCCAGGTGTAAGAAAAAACATTGCCCAGGCATGGTCTAAGACCCTCACCTCGTCCCTGTGCTTTGGGGAGCCGGAGGGACAGCCGAGGCTCACGGCCCTGAGACCCCTTTGCAAAAAGCCGGCTTCCCACGGAGACAGTTTTCCTGAGGTGCAGACCCTATCCCAAGTGGTTGTGGCAAGGTAAAGCAAATGCCCTTCACTTCTCTGGAAGAAACCACAGTGCCCAGCCATGTTCTAGGCCCTCCCATCCTCCCTGGGCTTCTGGCAGCAGGAGTGAAAAGAGAGGCGCAGAGCACTGGGACCCGTTTGACAAAACCCGTCTTCCCACGGGAAAGTCTTTCTCCACGTGCAGACATGCTCCCAGGTGCCTGTGGCAAGGGGAAGGAAATGCTATACACTGACCTGGAAGAGACCACAGGGCCCAGGCACAGTCTGAACCCTTCCCTCAACCCGGCGGTTTTGCTAGCAGGAGTTCAACCCCAACGAACACAGCCCGGAGACCCCTGGGGCAAAAACGGCTTCCGACGAACAATAGGTGCTTGCTGTGGAACACCTATCCCAAGTGGGGGTAGCCAGCTCAACAAAATGCCACACACCCAGGTGTAAGAAACAACATTGCCCAGGCATGGTCTAAGCCCCTCACCTCGTCCCTGTGCTTTGGGGAGCCGGAGGGACAGCGAGGCCCACGGCCCTGTGACCCCTTTGCGAAAAGCCGGCTTCCCACGGAGACAGTTTTCCTGAGGTGCACACCCTATCCCAAGTGGTTGTGGCAAGGTAAAGCAAATGCCCTCCACTTCTCTGGAAGAAACCACAGTGCCCAGCCATGTTCTAGGCCCTCCCATCCTCCCTGGGCTTCTGGCAGCAGGAGTGAAAAGAGAGGAGCAGAGCACTGGGTCCCGTTTGACAAAACCCGGCTTCCCACGGGAAAGTCTTTCTCCACGTGCAGACATGCTCCCAGGTGCCTGGGGCAAGGGGAAGGAAATGCCATACACTGACCTGGAAGAGACCACAGGGCCCAGGCACAGTCTGAACCCTTCCCTCAACCCGGCGGTTTTGCTAGCAGGAGTTCAACCCCAACGAACACAGCCCGGAGACGCCTGGGGCAAAAACGGCTTCCGTCGAACAATAGGTGCTTGCTGTGGAACACCTATCCCAAGTGGGGGTAGCCAGCTCAACAAAATGCCACACACCCAGGTGTAAGAAAAAACATTGCCCAGGCATGGTCTAAGACCCTCACCTCGTCCCTGTGCTTTGGGGAGCCGGAGGGACAGCCGAGGCTCACGGCCCTGAGACCCCTTTGCAAAAAGCCGGCTTCCCACGGAGACAGTTTTCCTGAGGTGCAGACCCTATCCCAAGTGGTTGTGGCAAGGTAAAGCAAATGCCCTTCACTTCTCTGGAAGAAACCACAGTGCCCAGCCATGTTCTAGGCCCTCCCATCCTCCCTGGGCTTCTGGCAGCAGGAGTGAAAAGAGAGGCGCAGAGCACTGGGACCCGTTTGACAAAACCCGTCTTCCCACGGGAAAGTCTTTCTCCACGTGCAGACATGCTCCCAGGTGCCTGTGGCAAGGGGAAGGAAATGCCATACACTGCCCTGGAAGAGACCACAGGGCCCAGGCACAGTCTGAACCCTTCCCTCAACCCGGCGGTTTTGCTAGCAGGAGTTCAACCCCAACGAACACAGCCCGGAGACCCCTGGGGCAAAAACGGCTTCCGACGAACAATAGGTGCTTGCTGTGGAACACCTATCCCAAGTGGGGGTAGCCAGCTCAACAAAATGCCACACACCCAGGTGTAAGAAACAACATTGCCCAGGCATGGTCTAAGCCCCTCACCTCGTCCCTGTGCTTTGGGGAGCCGGAGGGACAGCCGAGGCCCACGGCCCTGAGACCCCTTTGCAAAAAGCCGGCTTCCCACGGAAACAGTTTTCCTGAGGTGCACACCCTATCCCAAGTGGTTGTGGCAAGGTAAAGCAAATGCCCTCCACTTCTGTGGAAGAAACCACAGTGCCCAGCCATGTTCTAAGCCCTCCCATCCTCCCTGGGCTTCTGGCAGCAGGAGTGAAAAGAGAGGAGCAGAGCACTGGGTCCCGTTTGACAAAACCCGGCTTCCCACGGGAAAGTCTTTCTCCACGTGCAGACATGCTCCCAGGTGCCTGGGGCAAGGGGAAGGAAATGCCATACACTGACCTGGAAGAGACCACAGGGCCCAGGCACAGTCTGAACCCTTCCCTCAACCCGGCGGTTTTGCTAGCAGGAGTTCAACCCCAACGAACACAGCCCGGAGACCCCTGGGGCAAAAACTGCTTCCGACGAACAATAGGTGCTTGCTGTGGAACACCTATCCCAAGTGGGGGTAGCCAGCTCAACAAAATGCCACACACCCAGGTGTAAGAAAAAACATTGCCCAGGCATGGTCTAAGACCCTCACCTCGTCCCTGTGCTTTGGGGAGCCGGAGGGACAGCCGAGGCTCACGGCCCTGAGACCCCTTTGCAAAAAGCCGGCTTCCCACGGAGACAGTTTTCCTGAGGTGCAGACCCTATCCCAAGTGGTTGTGGCAAGGTAAAGCAAATGCCCTTCACTTCTCTGGAAGAAACCACAGTGCCCAGCCATGTTCTAGGCCCTCCCATCCTCCCTGGGCTTCTGGCAGCAGGAGTGAAAAGAGAGGCGCAGAGCACTGGGACCCGTTTGACAAAACCCGTCTTCCCACGGGAAAGTCTTTCTCCACGTGCAGACATGCTCCCAGGTGCCTGTGGCAAGGGGAAGGAAATGCTATACACTGACCTGGAAGAGACCACAGGGCCCAGGCACAGTCTGAACCCTTCCCTCAACCCGGCGGTTTTGCTAGCAGGAGTTCAACCCCAACGAACACAGCCCGGAGACCCCTGGGGCAAAAACGGCTTCCGACGAACAATAGGTGCTTGCTGTGGAACACCTATCCCAAGTGGGGGTAGCCAGCTCAACAAAATGCCACACACCCAGGTGTAAGAAACAACATTGCCCAGGCATGGTCTAAGCCCCTCACCTCGTCCCTGTGCTTTGGGGAGCCGGAGGGACAGCGAGGCCCACGGCCCTGTGACCCCTTTGCGAAAAGCCGGCTTCCCACGGAGACAGTTTTCCTGAGGTGCAGACCCTATCCCAAGTGGTTGTGGCAAGGTAAAGCAAATGCCCTCCACTTCTCTGGAAGAAACCACAGTGCCCAGCCATGTTCTAGGCCCTCCCATCCTCCCTGGGCTTCTGGCAGCAGGAGTGAAAAGAGAGGAGCAGAGCACTGGGTCCCGTTTGACAAAACCCGGCTTCCCACGGGAAAGTCTTTCTCCACGTGCAGACATGCTCCCAGGTGCCTGTGGCAAGGGCAAGGAAATGCCATACACTGACCTGGAAGAGACCACAGGGCCCAGGCACAGTCTGAACCCTTCCCTCAACCCGGCGGTTTTGCTAGCAGGAGTTCAACCCCAACGAACACAGCCCGGAGACCCCTGGGGCAAAAACGGCTTCCGACGAACAATAGGTGCTTGCTGTGGAACACCTATCCCAAGTGGGGGTAGCCAGCTCAACAAAATGCCACACACCCAGGTGTAAGAAACAACATTGCCCAGGCATGGTCTAAGCCCCTCACCTCGTCCCTGTGCTTTGGGGAGCCGGAGGGACAGCCGAGGCCCACGGCCCTGAGACCCCTTTGCAAAAAGCCGGCTTCCCACGGAAACAGTTTTCCTGAGGTGCACAACCTATCCCAAGTGGTTGTGGCAAGGTAAAGCAAATGCCCTCCACTTCTGTGGAAGAAACCACAGTGCCCAGCCATGTTCTAAGCCCTCCCATCCTCCCTGGGCTTCTGGCAGCAGGAGTGAAAAGAGAGGAGCAGAGCACTGGGTCCCGTTTGACAAAACCCGGCTTCCCACGGGAAAGTCTTTCTCCACGTGCAGACATGCTCCCAGGTGCCTGGGGCAAGGGGAAGGAAATGCCATACACTGACCTGGAAGAGACCACAGGGCCCAGGCACAGTCTGAACCCTTCCCTCAACCCGGCGGTTTTGCTAGCAGGAGTTCAACCCCAACGAACACAGCCCGGAGACGCCTGGGGCAAAAAAGGCTTCCGTCGAACAATAGGTGCTTGCTGTGGAACACCTATCCCAAGTGGGGGTAGCCAGCTCAACAAAATGCCACACACCCAGGTGTAAGAAACAACATTGCCCAGGCATGGTCTAAGCCCCTCACCTCGTCCCTGTGCTTTGGGGAGCCGGAGGGACAGCCGAGGCCCACGGCCCTGAGACCCCTTTGCAAAAAGCCGGCTTCCCACGGAAACAGTTTTCCTGAGGTGCACACCCTATCCCAAGTGGTTGTGGCAAGGTAAAGCAAATGCCCTCCACTTCTGTGGAAGAAACCACAGTGCCCAGCCATGTTCTAAGCCCTCCCATCCTCCCTGGGCTTCTGGCAGCAGGAGTGAAAAGAGAGGAGCAGAGCACTGGGTCCCGTTTGACAAAACCCGGCTTCCCACGGGAAAGTCTTTCTCCACGTGCAGACATGCTCCCAGGTGCCTGGGGCAAGGGGAAGGAAATGCCATACACTGACCTGGAAGAGACCACAGGGCCCAGGCACAGTCTGAACCCTTCCCTCAACCCGGCGGTTTTGCTAGCAGGAGTTCAACCCCAACGAACACAGCCCGGAGACCCCTGGGGCAAAAACTGCTTCCGACGAACAATAGGTGCTTGCTGTGGAACACCTATCCCAAGTGGGGGTAGCCAGCTCAACAAAATGCCACACACCCAGGTGTAAGAAAAAACATTGCCCAGGCATGGTCTAAGACCCTCACCTCGTCCCTGTGCTTTGGGGAGCCGGAGGGACAGCCGAGGCTCACGGCCCTGAGACCCCTTTGCAAAAAGCCGGCTTCCCACGGAGACAGTTTTCCTGAGGTGCAGACCCTATCCCAAGTGGTTGTGGCAAGGTAAAGCAAATGCCCTTCACTTCTCTGGAAGAAACCACAGTGCCCAGCCATGTTCTAGGCCCTCCCATCCTCCCTGGGCTTCTGGCAGCAGGAGTGAAAAGAGAGGCGCAGAGCACTGGGACCCGTTTGACAAAACCCGTCTTCCCACGGGAAAGTCTTTCTCCACGTGCAGACATGCTCCCAGGTGCCTGTGGCAAGGGGAAGGAAATGCTATACACTGACCTGGAAGAGACCACAGGGCCCAGGCACAGTCTGAACCCTTCCCTCAACCCGGCGGTTTTGCTAGCAGGAGTTCAACCCCAACGAACACAGCCCGGAGACCCCTGGGGCAAAAACGGCTTCCGTCGAACAATAGGTGCTTGCTGTGGAACACCTATCCCAAGTGGGGGTAGCCAGCTCAACAAAATGCCACACACCCAGGTGTAAGAAACAACATTGCCCAGGCATGGTCTAAGCCCCTCACCTCGTCCCTGTGCTTTGGGGAGCCGGAGGGACAGCGAGGCCCACGGCCCTGTGACCCCTTTGCGAAAAGCCGGCTTCCCACGGAGACAGTTTTCCTGAGGTGCACACCCTATCCCAAGTGGTTGTGGCAAGGTAAAGCAAATGCCCTCCACTTCTCTGGAAGAAACCACAGTGCCCAGCCATGTTCTAGGCCCTCCCATCCTCCCTGGGCTTCTGGCAGCAGGAGTGAAAAGAGAGGAGCAGAGCACTGGGTCCCGTTTGACAAAACCCGGCTTCCCACGGGAAAGTCTTTCTCCACGTGCAGACATGCTCCCAGGTGCCTGGGGCAAGGGGAAGGAAATGCCATACACTGACCTGGAAGAGACCACAGGGCCCAGGCACAGTCTGAACCCTTCCCTCAACCCGGCGGTTTTGCTAGCAGGAGTTCAACCCCAACGAACACAGCCCGGAGACGCCTGGGGCAAAAACGGCTTCCGTCGAACAATAGGTGCTTGCTGTGGAACACCTATCCCAAGTGGGGATAGCCAGCTCAACAAAATGCCACACACCCAGGTGTAAGAAAAAACATTGCCCAGGCATGGTCTAAGACCCTCACCTCGTCCCTGTGCTTTGGGGAGCCGGAGGGACAGCCGAGGCTCACGGCCCTGAGACCCCTTTGCAAAAAGCCGGCTTCCCACGGAGACAGTTTTCCTGAGGTGCAGACCCTATCCCAAGTGGTTGTGGCAAGGTAAAGCAAATGCCCTTCACTTCTCTGGAAGAAACCACAGTGCCCAGCCATGTTCTAGGCCCTCCCATCCTCCCTGGGCTTCTGGCAGCAGGAGTGAAAAGAGAGGCGCAGAGCACTGGGACCCGTTTGACAAAACCCGTCTTCCCACGGGAAAGTCTTTCTCCACGTGCAGACATGCTCCCAGGTGCCTGTGGCAAGGGGAAGGAAATGCCATACACTGCCCTGGAAGAGACCACAGGGCCCAGGCACAGTCTGAACCCTTCCCTCAACCCGGCGGTTTTGCTAGCAGGAGTTCAACCCCAACGAACACAGCCCGGAGACCCCTGGGGCAAAAACGGCTTCCGACGAACAATAGGTGCTTGCTGTGGAACACCTATCCCAAGTGGGGGTAGCCAGCTCAACAAAATGCCACACACCCAGGTGTAAGAAACAACATTGCCCAGGCATGGTCTAAGCCCCTCACCTCGTCCCTGTGCTTTGGGGAGCCGGAGGGACAGCCGAGGCCCACGGCCCTGAGACCCCTTTGCAAAAAGCCGGCTTCCCACGGAAACAGTTTTCCTGAGGTGCACACCCTATCCCAAGTGGTTGTGGCAAGGTAAAGCAAATGCCCTCCACTTCTGTGGAAGAAACCACAGTGCCCAGCCATGTTCTAAGCCCTCCCATCCTCCCTGGGCTTCTGGCAGCAGGAGTGAAAAGAGAGGAGCAGAGCACTGGGTCCCGTTTGACAAAACCCGGCTTCCCACGGGAAAGTCTTTCTCCACGTGCAGACATGCTCCCAGGTGCCTGGGGCAAGGGGAAGGAAATGCCATACACTGACCTGGAAGAGACCACAGGGCCCAGGCACAGTCTGAACCCTTCCCTCAACCCGGCGGTTTTGCTAGCAGGAGTTCAACCCCAACGAACACAGCCCGGAGACCCCTGGGGCAAAAACTGCTTCCGACGAACAATAGGTGCTTGCTGTGGAACACCTATCCCAAGTGGGGGTAGCCAGCTCAACAAAATGCCACACACCCAGGTGTAAGAAAAAACATTGCCCAGGCATGGTCTAAGACCCTCACCTCGTCCCTGTGCTTTGGGGAGCCGGAGGGACAGCCGAGGCTCAAGGCCCTGAGACCCCTTTGCAAAAAGCCGGCTTCCCACGGAGACAGTTTTCCTGAGGTGCAGACCCTATCCCAAGTGGTTGTGGCAAGGTAAAGCAAATGCCCTTCACTTCTCTGGAAGAAACCACAGTGCCCAGCCATGTTCTAGGCCCTCCCATCCTCCCTGGGCTTCTGGCAGCAGGAGTGAAAAGAGAGGCGCAGAGCACTGGGACCCGTTTGACAAAACCCGTCTTCCCACGGGAAAGTCTTTCTCCACGTGCAGACATGCTCCCAGGTGCCTGTGGCAAGGGGAAGGAAATGCTATACACTGACCTGGAAGAGACCACAGGGCCCAGGCACAGTCTGAACCCTTCCCTCAACCCGGCGGTTTTGCTAGCAGGAGTTCAACCCCAACGAACACAGCCCGGAGACCCCTGGGGCAAAAACGGCTTCCGACGAACAATAGGTGCTTGCTGTGGAACACCTATCCCAAGTGGGGGTAGCCAGCTCAACAAAATGCCACACACCCAGGTGTAAGAAACAACATTGCCCAGGCATGGTCTAAGCCCCTCACCTCGTCCCTGTGCTTTGGGGAGCCGGAGGGACAGCGAGGCCCACGGCCCTGTGACCCCTTTGCGAAAAGCCGGCTTCCCACGGAGACAGTTTTCCTGAGGTGCAGACCCTATCCCAAGTGGTTGTGGCAAGGTAAAGCAAATGCCCTCCACTTCTCTGGAAGAAACCACAGTGCCCAGCCATGTTCTAGGCCCTCCCATCCTCCCTGGGCTTCTGGCAGCAGGAGTGAAAAGAGAGGAGCAGAGCACTGGGTCCCGTTTGACAAAACCCGGCTTCCCACGGGAAAGTCTTTCTCCACGTGCAGACATGCTCCCAGGTGCCTGTGGCAAGGGCAAGGAAATGCCATACACTGACCTGGAAGAGACCACAGGGCCCAGGCACAGTCTGAACCCTTCCCTCAACCCGGCGGTTTTGCTAGCAGGAGTTCAACCCCAACGAACACAGCCCGGAGACCCCTGGGGCAAAAACGGCTTCCGACGAACAATAGGTGCTTGCTGTGGAACACCTATCCCAAGTGGGGGTAGCCAGCTCAACAAAATGCCACACACCCAGGTGTAAGAAACAACATTGCCCAGGCATGGTCTAAGCCCCTCACCTCGTCCCTGTGCTTTGGGGAGCCGGAGGGACAGCCGAGGCCCACGGCCCTGAGACCCCTTTGCAAAAAGCCGGCTTCCCACGGAAACAGTTTTCCTGAGGTGCACAACCTATCCCAAGTGGTTGTGGCAAGGTAAAGCAAATGCCCTCCACTTCTGTGGAAGAAACCACAGTGCCCAGCCATGTTCTAAGCCCTCCCATCCTCCCTGGGCTTCTGGCAGCAGGAGTGAAAAGAGAGGAGCAGAGCACTGGGTCCCGTTTGACAAAACCCGGCTTCCCACGGGAAAGTCTTTCTCCACGTGCAGACATGCTCCCAGGTGCCTGGGGCAAGGGGAAGGAAATGCCATACACTGACCTGGAAGAGACCACAGGGCCCAGGCACAGTCTGAACCCTTCCCTCAACCCGGCGGTTTTGCTAGCAGGAGTTCAACCCCAACGAACACAGCCCGGAGACGCCTGGGGCAAAAACGGCTTCCGTCGAACAATAGGTGCTTGCTGTGGAACACCTATCCCAAGTGGGGGTAGCCAGCTCAACAAAATGCCACACACCCAGGTGTAAGAAACAACATTGCCCAGGCATGGTCTAAGCCCCTCACCTCGTCCCTGTGCTTTGGGGAGCCGGAGGGACAGCCGATGCCCACGGCCCTGAGACCCCTTTGCAAAAAGCCGGCTTCCCACGGAAACAGTTTTCCTGAGGTGCACACCCTATCCCAAGTGGTTGTGGCAAGGTAAAGCAAATGCCCTCCACTTCTGTGGAAGAAACCACAGTGCCCAGCCATGTTCTAAGCCCTCCCATCCTCCCTGGGCTTCTGGCAGCAGGAGTGAAAAGAGAGGAGCAGAGCACTGGGTCCCGTTTGACAAAACCCGGCTTCCCACGGGAAAGTCTTTCTCCACGTGCAGACATGCTCCCAGGTGCCTGGGGCAAGGGGAAGGAAATGCCATACACTGACCTGGAAGAGACCACAGGGCCCAGGCACAGTCTGAACCCTTCCCTCAACCCGGCGGTTTTGCTAGCAGGAGTTCAACCCCAACGAACACAGCCCGGAGACCCCTGGGGCAAAAACTGCTTCCGACGAACAATAGGTGCTTGCTGTGGAACACCTATCCCAAGTGGGGGTAGCCAGCTCAACAAAATGCCACACACCCAGGTGTAAGAAAAAACATTGCCCAGGCATGGTCTAAGACCCTCACCTCGTCCCTGTGCTTTGGGGAGCCGGAGGGACAGCCGAGGCTCACGGCCCTGAGACCCCTTTGCAAAAAGCCGGCTTCCCACGGAGACAGTTTTCCTGAGGTGCAGACCCTATCCCAAGTGGTTGTGGCAAGGTAAAGCAAATGCCCTTCACTTCTCTGGAAGAAACCACAGTGCCCAGCCATGTTCTAGGCCCTCCCATCCTCCCTGGGCTTCTGGCAGCAGGAGTGAAAAGAGAGGCGCAGAGCACTGGGACCCGTTTGACAAAACCCGTCTTCCCACGGGAAAGTCTTTCTCCACGTGCAGACATGCTCCCAGGTGCCTGTGGCAAGGGGAAGGAAATGCTATACACTGACCTGGAAGAGACCACAGGGCCCAGGCACAGTCTGAACCCTTCCCTCAACCCGGCGGTTTTGCTAGCAGGAGTTCAACCCCAACGAACACAGCCCGGAGACCCCTGGGGCAAAAACGGCTTCCGACGAACAATAGGTGCTTGCTGTGGAACACCTATCCCAAGTGGGGGTAGCCAGCTCAACAAAATGCCACACACCCAGGTGTAAGAAACAACATTGCCCAGGCATGGTCTAAGCCCCTCACCTCGTCCCTGTGCTTTGGGGAGCCGGAGGGACAGCGAGGCCCACGGCCCTGTGACCCCTTTGCGAAAAGCCGGCTTCCCACGGAGACAGTTTTCCTGAGGTGCAGACCCTATCCCAAGTGGTTGTGGCAAGGTAAAGCAAATGCCCTCCACTTCTCTGGAAGAAACCACAGTGCCCAGCCATGTTCTAGGCCCTCACATCCTCCCTGGGCTTCTGGCAGCAGGAGTGAAAAGAGAGGAGCAGAGCACTGGGTCCCGTTTGACAAAACCCGGCTTCCCACGGGAAAGTCTTTCTCCACGTGCAGACATGCTCCCAGGTGCCTGTGGCAAGGGCAAGGAAATGCCATACACTGACCTGGAAGAGACCACAGGGCCCAGGCACAGTCTGAACCCTTCCCTCAACCCGGCGGTTTTGCTAGCAGGAGTTCAACCCCAACGAACACAGCCCGGAGACCCCTGGGGCAAAAACGGCTTCCGACGAACAATAGGTGCTTGCTGTGGAACACCTATCCCAAGTGGGGGTAGCCAGCTCAACAAAATGCCACACACCCAGGTGTAAGAAACAACATTGCCCAGGCATGGTCTAAGCCCCTCACCTCGTCCCTGTGCTTTGGGGAGCCGGAGGGACAGCCGAGGCCCACGGCCCTGAGACCCCTTTGCAAAAAGCCGGCTTCCCACGGAAACAGTTTTCCTGAGGTGCACAACCTATCCCAAGTGGTTGTGGCAAGGTAAAGCAAATGCCCTCCACTTCTGTGGAAGAAACCACAGTGCCCAGCCATGTTCTAAGCCCTCCCATCCTCCCTGGGCTTCTGGCAGCAGGAGTGAAAAGAGAGGAGCAGAGCACTGGGTCCCGTTTGACAAAACCCGGCTTCCCACGGGAAAGTCTTTCTCCACGTGCAGACATGCTCCCAGGTGCCTGGGGCAAGGGGAAGGAAATGCCATACACTGACCTGGAAGAGACCACAGGGCCCAGGCACAGTCTGAACCCTTCCCTCAACCCGGCGGTTTTGCTAGCAGGAGTTCAACCCCAACGAACACAGCCCGGAGACGCCTGGGGCAAAAACGGCTTCCGTCGAACAATAGGTGCTTGCTGTGGAACACCTATCCCAAGTGGGGGTAGCCAGCTCAACAAAATGCCACACACCCAGGTGTAAGAAAAAACATTGCCCAGGCATGGTCTAAGACCCTCACCTCGTCCCTGTGCTTTGGGGAGCCGGAGGGACAGCCGAGGCTCACGGCCCTGAGACCCCTTTGCAAAAAGCCGGCTTCCCACGGAGACAGTTTTCCTGAGGTGCAGACCCTATCCCAAGTGGTTGTGGCAAGGTAAAGCAAATGCCCTTCACTTCTCTGGAAGAAACCACAGTGCCCAGCCATGTTCTAGGCCCTCCCATCCTCCCTGGGCTTCTGGCAGCAGGAGTGAAAAGAGAGGCGCAGAGCACTGGGACCCGTTTGACAAAACCCGTCTTCCCACGGGAAAGTCTTTCTCCACGTGCAGACATGCTCCCAGGTGCCTGTGGCAAGGGGAAGGAAATGCCATACACTGACCTGGAAGAGACCACAGGGCCCAGGCACAGTCTGAACCCTTCCCTCAACCCGGCGGTTTTGCTAGCAGGAGTTCAACCCCAACGAACACAGCCCGGAGACCCCTGGGGCAAAAACGGCTTCCGACGAACAATAGGTGCTTGCTGTGGAACACCTATCCCAAGTGGGGGTAGCCAGCTCAACAAAATGCCACACACACAGGTGTAAGAAACAACATTGCCCAGGCATGGTCTAAGCCCCTCACCTCGTCCCTGTGCTTTGGGGAGCCGGAGGGACAGCCGAGGCCCACGGCCCTGAGACCCCTTTGCAAAAAGCCGGCTTCCCACGGAGACAGTTTTCCTGAGGTGCAGACCCTATCCCAAGTGGTTGTGGCAAGGTAAAGCAAATGCCCTCCACTTCTCTGGAAGAAACCACAGTGCCCAGCCATGTTCTAGGCCCTCCCATCCTCCCTGGGCTTCTGGCAGCAGGAGTGAAAAGAGAGGAGCAGAGCACTGGGACCCGTTTGACAAAACCCGGCTTCCCACGGGAAAGTCTTTCTCCATGTGCAGACATGCTCCCAGGTGCCTGTGGCAAGGGGAAGGAAATGCCATACACTGACCTGGAAGAGACCACAGGGCCCAGGCACAGTCTGAACCCTTCCCTCAACCCGGCGGTTTTGCTAGCAGGAGTTCAACCCCAACGAACACAGCCCGGAGACCCCTGGGGCAAAAACGGCTTCCGACTAACAATAGGTGCTTGCTGTGGAACACCTATCCCAAGTGGGGGTAGCCAGCTCAACAAAATGCCACACACCCAGGTGTAAGAAACAACATTGCCCAGGCATGGTCTAAGCCCCTCACCTCGTCCCTGTGCTTTGGGGAGCCGGAGGGACAGCCGAGGCCCACGGCCCTGAGACCCCTTTGCAAAAAGCCGGCTTCCCACGGAAACAGTTTTCCTGAGGTTCACACCCTATCCCAAGTGGTTGTGGCAAGGTAAAGCAAATGCCCTCCACTTCTGTGGAAGAAACCACAGTGCCCAGCCATGTTCTAAGCCCTCCCATTCTCCCTGGGCTTCTGGCAGCAGGAGTGAAAAGAGAGGAGCAGAGCACTGGGTCCCGTTTGACAAAACCCGGCTTCCCACGGGAAAGTCTTTCTCCACGTGCAGACATGCTCCCGGGTGCCTGGGGCAAGGGGAAGGAAATGCCATACACTGACCTGGAAGAGACCACAGGGCCCAGGCACAGTCTGAACCCTTCCCTCAACCCGGCGGTTTTGCTAGCAGGAGTTCAACCCCAACGAACACAGCCCGGAGACCCCTGGGGCAAAAACGGCTTCCGACGAACAATAGGTGCTTGCTGTGGAACACCTATCCCAAGTGGGGGTAGCCAGCTCAACAAAATGCCACACACCCAGGTGTAAGAAACAACATTGCCCAGGCATGGTCTAAGCCCCTCACCTCGTCCCTGTGCTTTGGGGAGCCGGAGGGACAGCGAGGCCCATGGCCCTGAGACCCCTTTGCAAAAAGCCGGCTTCCCACGGAGACAGTTTTCCTGAGGTGCAGACCCTATCCCAAGTGGTTGTGGCAAGGTAAAGCAAATGCCCTCCACTTCTCTGGAAGAAACCACAGTGCCCAGCCATGTTCTAAGCCCTCCCATCCTCCCTGGGCATCTGGCAGCAGGAGTGAAAAGAGAGGAGCAGAGCACTGGGTCCCGTTTGACAAAACCCGGCTTCCCACGGGAAAGTCTTTCTCCACGTGCAGACATGCTCCCAGGTGCCTGGGGCAAGGGGAAGGAAATGCCATACACTGACCTGGAAGAGACCACAGGGCCCAGGCACAGTCTGAACCCTTCCCTCAACCCGGCGGTTTTGGTAGCAGGAGTTCAACCCCAACGAACACAGCCCGGAGACGCCTGGGGCAAAAACGGCTTCCGACGAACAATAGGTGCTTGCTGTGGAACACCTATCCCAAGTGGGGGTAGCCAGCTCAACAAAATGCCACACACCCAGGTGTAAGAAACAACATTGCCCAGGCATGGTCTAAGCCCCTCACCTCGTCCCTGTGCTTTGGGGAGCCGGAGGGACAGCCGAGGCCCACGGCCCTGAGACCCCTTTGCAAAAAGCCGGCTTCCCACGGAAACAGTTTTCCTGAGGTTCACACCCTATCCCAAGTGGTTGTGGCAAGGTAAAGCAAATGCCCTCCACTTCTGTGGAAGAAACCACAGTGCCCAGCCATGTTCTAAGTCCTCCCATTCTCCCTGGGCTTCTGGCAGCAGGAGTGAAAAGAGAGGAGCAGAGCACTGGGTCCCGTTTGACAAAACCCGGCTTCCCACGGGAAAGTCTTTCTCCACGTGCAGACATGCTCCCAGGTGCCTGGGGTAAGGGGAAGGAAATGCCATACACTGACCTGGAAGAGACCACAGGGCCCAGGCACAGTCTGAACCCTTCCCTCAACCCGGCGGTTTTGCTAGCAGGAGTTCAACCCCAACGAACACATCCCGGAGACCCCTGGGGCAAAAACGGCTTCCGACGAACAATAGGTGCTTGCTGTGGAACACCTATCCCAAGTGGGGGTAGCCAGCTCAACAAAATGCCACACACCCAGGTGTAAGAAACAACATTGCCCAGGCATGGTCTAAGCCCCTCACCTCGTCCCTGTGCTTTGGGGAGCCGGAGGGACAGCGAGGCCCATGGCCCTGAGACCCTTTGCAAAAAGCCGGCTTCCCACGGAGACAGTTTTCCTGAGGTGCAGACCCTATCCCAAGTGGTTGTGGCAAGGTAAAGCAAATGCCCTCCACTTCTCTGGAAGAAACCACAGTGCCCAGCCATGTTCTAAGCCCTCCCATCCTCCCTGGGCTTCTGGCAGCAGGAGTGAAAAGAGAGGAGCAGAGCACTGGGTCCCGTTTGACAAAACCCGGCTTCCCACGGGAAAGTCTTTCTCCACGTGCAGACATGCTCCCAGGTGCCTGGGGCAAGGGGAAGGAAATGCCATACACTGACCTGGAAGAGACCACAGGGCCCAGGCACAGTCTGAACCCTTCCCTCAACCCGGCGGTTTTGCTAGCAGGAGTTCAACCCCAACGAACACAGCCCGGAGACCCCTGGGGCAAAAACGGCTTCCGACGAACAATAGGTGCTTGCTGTGGAACACCTATCCCAAGTGGGGGTAGCCAGCTCAACAAAATGCCACACACCCAGGTGTAAGAAACAACATTGCCCAGGCATGGTCTAAGCCCCTCACCTCGTCCCTGTGCTTTGGGGAGCCGGAGGGACAGCCGAGGCACTCGGCCCTGAGACCCCTTTGCAAAAAGCCGGCTTCCCACGGAGACAGTTTTCCTGAGGTGCAGACCCTATCCCAAGTGGTTGTGGCAAGGTAAAGAAAATGCCCTCCACTTCTCTGGAAGAAACCACAGTGAGCAGCCATGTTCTAGGCCCTCCCATCCTCCCTGGGCTTCTGGCAGCAGGAGTGAAAAGAGAGGAGCAGAGCACTGGGACCCGTTTGACAAAACCCGGCTTCCCACGGGAAAGTCTTTCTCCACGTGCAGACATGCTCCCAGGTGCCTGTGGCAAGGGCAAGGAAATGCCATACACTGACCTGGAAGAGACCACAGGGCCCAGGCACAGTCTGAACCCTTCCCTCAACCCGGCGGTTTTGCTAGCAGGAGTTCAACCCCAACGAACACAGCCCGGAGACCCCTGGGGCAAAAACGGCTTCCGACGAACAATAGGTGCTTGCTGTGGAACACCTATCCCAAGTGGGGGTAGCCAGCTCAACAAAATGCCACACACCCAGGTGTAAGAAACAACATTGCCCAGGCATGGTCTAAGCCCCTCACCTCGTCCCTGTGCTTTGGGGAGCCGGAGGGACAGCCGAGGCCCACGGCCCTGAGACCCCTTTGCAAAAAGCCGGCTTCCCACGGAAACAGTTTTCCTGAGGTGCAGACCCTATCCCAAGTGGTTGTGGCAAGGTAAAGCAAATGCCCTCCACTTCTGTGGAAGAAACCACAGTGCCCAGCCATGTTCTAAGCCCTCCCATCCTCCCTGGGCTTCTGGCAGCAGGAGTGAAAAGAGAGGAGCAGAGCACTGGGTCCCGTTTGACAAAACCCGGCTTCCCACGGGAAAGTCTTTCTCCACGTGCAGACATGCTCCCAGGTGCCTGGGGCAAGGGGAAGGAAATGCCATACACTGACCTGGAAGAGACCACAGGGCCCAGGCACAGTCTGAACCCTTCCCTCAACCCGGCGGTTTTGCTAGCAGGAGTTCAACCCCAACGAACACAGCCCGGAGACCCCTGGGGCAAAAACTGCTTCCGACGAACAATAGGTGCTTGCTGTGGAACACCTATCCCAAGTGGGGGTAGCCAGCTCAACAAAATGCCACACACCCAGGTGTAAGAAAAAACATTGCCCAGGCATGGTCTAAGACCCTCACCTCGTCCCTGTGCTTTGGGGAGCCGGAGGGACAGCCGAGGCTCACGGCCCTGAGACCCCTTTGCAAAAAGCCGGCTTCCCACGGAGACAGTTTTCCTGAGGTGCAGACCCTATCCCAAGTGGTTGTGGCAAGGTAAAGCAAATGCCCTTCACTTCTCTGGAAGAAACCACAGTGCCCAGCCATGTTCTAGGCCCTCCCATCCTCCCTGGGCTTCTGGCAGCAGGAGTGAAAAGAGAGGCGCAGAGCACTGGGACCCGTTTGACAAAACCCGTCTTCCCACGGGAAAGTCTTTCTCCACGTGCAGACATGCTCCCAGGTGCCTGTGGCAAGGGGAAGGAAATGCTATACACTGACCTGGAAGAGACCACAGGGCCCAGGCACAGTCTGAACCCTTCCCTCAACCCGGCGGTTTTGCTAGCAGGAGTTCAACCCCAACGAACACAGCCCGGAGACCCCTGGGGCAAAAACGGCTTCCGACGAACAATAGGTGCTTGCTGTGGAACACCTATCCCAAGTGGGGGTAGCCAGCTCAACAAAATGCCACACACCCAGGTGTAAGAAACAACATTGCCCAGGCATGGTCTAAGCCCCTCACCTCGTCCCTGTGCTTTGGGGAGCCGGAGGGACAGCGAGGCCCACGGCCCTGTGACCCCTTTGCGAAAAGCCGGCTTCCCACGGAGACAGTTTTCCTGAGGTGCAGACCCTATCCCAAGTGGTTGTGGCAAGGTAAAGCAAATGCCCTCCACTTCTGTGGAAGAAACCACAGTGCCCAGCCATGTTCTAAGCCCTCCCATCCTCCCTGGGCTTCTGGCAGCAGGAGTGAAAAGAGAGGAGCAGAGCACTGGGTCCCGTTTGACAAAACCCGGCTTCCCACGGGAAAGTCTTTCTCCACGTGCAGACATGCTCCCAGGTGCCTGGGGCAAGGGGAAGGAAATGCCATACACTGACCTGGAAGAGACCACAGGGCCCAGGCACAGTCTGAACCCTTCCCTCAACCCGGCGGTTTTGCTAGCAGGAGTTCAACCCCAACGAACACAGCCCGGAGACCCCTGGGGCAAAAACTGCTTCCGACGAACAATAGGTGCTTGCTGTGGAACACCTATCCCAAGTGGGGGTAGCCAGCTCAACAAAATGCCACACACCCAGGTGTAAGAAAAAACATTGCCCAGGCATGGTCTAAGACCCTCACCTCGTCCCTGTGCTTTGGGGAGCCGGAGGGACAGCCGAGGCTCACGGCCCTGAGACCCCTTTGCAAAAAGCCGGCTTCCCACGGAGACAGTTTTCCTGAGGTGCAGACCCTATCCCAAGTGGTTGTGGCAAGGTAAAGCAAATGCCCTTCACTTCTCTGGAAGAAACCACAGTGCCCAGCCATGTTCTAGGCCCTCCCATCCTCCCTGGGCTTCTGGCAGCAGGAGTGAAAAGAGAGGCGCAGAGCACTGGGACCCGTTTGACAAAACCCGTCTTCCCACGGGAAAGTCTTTCTCCACGTGCAGACATGCTCCCAGGTGCCTGTGGCAAGGGGAAGGAAATGCTATACACTGACCTGGAAGAGACCACAGGGCCCAGGCACAGTCTGAACCCTTCCCTCAACCCGGCGGTTTTGCTAGCAGGAGTTCAACCCCAACGAACACAGCCCAGAGACCCCTGGGGCAAAAACGGCTTCCGACGAACAATAGGTGCTTGCTGTGGAACACCTATCCCAAGTGGGGGTAGCCAGCTCAACAAAATGCCACACACCCAGGTGTAAGAAACAACATTGCCCAGGCATGGTCTAAGCCCCTCACCTCGTCCCTGTGCTTTGGGGAGCCGGAGGGACAGCGAGGCCCACGGCCCTGTGACCCCTTTGCGAAAAGCCGGCTTCCCACGGAGACAGTTTTCCTGAGGTGCAGACCCTATCCCAAGTGGTTGTGGCAAGGTAAAGCAAATGCCCTCCACTTCTCTGGAAGAAACCACAGTGCCCAGCCATGTTCTAGGCCCTCCCATCCTCCCTGGGCTTCTGGCAGCAGGAGTGAAAAGAGAGGAGCAGAGCACTGGGTCCCGTTTGACAAAACCCGGCTTCCCACGGGAAAGTCTTTCTCCACGTGCAGACATGCTCCCAGGTGCCTGTGGCAAGGGCAAGGAAATGCCATACACTGACCTGGAAGAGACCACAGGGCCCAGGCACAGTCTGAACCCTTCCCTCAACCCGGCGGTTTTGCTAGCAGGAGTTCAACCCCAACGAACACAGCCCGGAGACCCCTGGGGCAAAAACGGCTTCCGACGAACAATAGGTGCTTGCTGTGGAACACCTATCCCAAGTGGGGGTAGCCAGCTCAACAAAATGCCACACACCCAGGTGTAAGAAACAACATTGCCCAGGCATGGTCTAAGCCCCTCACCTCGTCCCTGTGCTGTGGGGAGCCGGAGGGACAGCGAGGCCCACGGCCCTGAGACCCCTTTGCAAAAAGCCGGCTTCCCACGGAAACAGTTTTCCTGAGGTGCACACCCTATCCCAAGTGGTTGTGGCAAGGTAAAGCAAATGCCCTCCACTTCTCTGGAAGAAACCACAGTGCCCAGCCATGTTCTAAGCCCTCCCATCCTCCCTGGGCTTCTGGCAGCAGGAGTGAAAAGAGAGGAGCAGAGCACTGGGTCCCGTTTGACAAAACCCGGCTTCCCACGGGAAAGTCTTTCTCCACGTGCAGACATGCTCCCAGGTGCCTGGGGCAAGGGGAAGGAAATGCCATACACTGACCTGGAAGAGACCACAGGGCCCAGGCACAGTCTGAACCCTTCCCTCAACCCGGCGGTTTTGCTAGCAGGAGTTCAACCCCAACGAACACAGCCCGGAGACGCCTGGGGCAAAAACGGCTTCCGTCGAACAATAGGTGCTTGCTGTGGAACACCTATCCCAAGTGGGGGTAGCCAGCTCAACAAAATGCCACACACCCAGGTGTAAGAAAAAACATTGCCCAGGCATGGTCTAAGACCCTCACCTCGTCCCTGTGCTTTGGGGAGCCGGAGGGACAGCCGAGGCTCACGGCCCTGAGACCCCTTTGCAAAAAGCCGGCTTCCCACGGAGACAGTTTTCCTGAGGTGCAGACCCTATCCCAAGTGGTTGTGGCAAGGTAAAGCAAATGCCCTTCACTTCTCTGGAAGAAACCACAGTGCCCAGCCATGTTCTAGGCCCTCCCATCCTCCCTGGGCTTCTGGCAGCAGGAGTGAAAAGAGAGGCGCAGAGCACTGGGACCCGTTTGACAAAACCCGTCTTCCCACGGGAAAGTCTTTCTCCACGTGCAGACATGCTCCCAGGTGCCTGTGGCAAGGGGAAGGAAATGCCATACACTGACCTGGAAGAGACCACAGGGCCCAGGCACAGTCTGAACCCTTCCCTCAACCCGGCGGTTTTGCTAGCAGGAGTTCAACCCCAACGAACACAGCCCGGAGACCCCTGGGGCAAAAACGGCTTCCGACGAACAATAGGTGCTTGCTGTGGAACACCTATCCCAAGTGGGGGTAGCCAGCTCAACAAAATGCCACACACACAGGTGTAAGAAACAACATTGCCCAGGCATGGTCTAAGCCCCTCACCTCGTCCCTGTGCTTTGGGGAGCCGGAGGGACAGCCGAGGCCCACGGCCCTGAGACCCCTTTGCAAAAAGCCGGCTTCCCACGGAGACAGTTTTCCTGAGGTGCAGACCCTATCCCAAGTGGTTGTGGCAAGGTAAAGCAAATGCCCTCCACTTCTCTGGAAGAAACCACAGTGCCCAGCCATGTTCTAGGCCCTCCCATCCTCCCTGGGCTTCTGGCAGCAGGAGTGAAAAGAGAGGAGCAGAGCACTGGGACCCGTTTGACAAAACCCGGCTTCCCACGGGAAAGTCTTTCTCCATGTGCAGACATGCTCCCAGGTGCCTGTGGCAAGGGGAAGGAAATGCCATACACTGACCTGGAAGAGACCACAGGGCCCAGGCACAGTCTGAACCCTTCCCTCAACCCGGCGGTTTTGCTAGCAGGAGTTCAACCCCAACGAACACAGCCCGGAGACCCCTGGGGCAAAAACGGCTTCCGACTAACAATAGGTGCTTGCTGTGGAACACCTATCCCAAGTGGGGGTAGCCAGCTCAACAAAATGCCACACACCCAGGTGTAAGAAACAACATTGCCCAGGCATGGTCTAAGCCCCTCACCTCGTCCCTGTGCTTTGGGGAGCCGGAGGGACAGCCGAGGCCCACGGCCCTGAGACCCCTTTGCAAAAAGCCGGCTTCCCACGGAAACAGTTTTCCTGAGGTTCACACCCTATCCCAAGTGGTTGTGGCAAGGTAAAGCAAATGCCCTCCACTTCTGTGGAAGAAACCACAGTGCCCAGCCATGTTCTAAGCCCTCCCATTCTCCCTGGGCTTCTGGCAGCAGGAGTGAAAAGAGAGGAGCAGAGCACTGGGTCCCGTTTGACAAAACCCGGCTTCCCACGGGAAAGTCTTTCTCCACGTGCAGACATGCTCCCGGGTGCCTGGGGCAAGGGGAAGGAAATGCCATACACTGACCTGGAAGAGACCACAGGGCCCAGGCACAGTCTGAACCCTTCCCTCAACCCGGCGGTTTTGCTAGCAGGAGTTCAACCCCAACGAACACAGCCCGGAGACCCCTGGGGCAAAAACGGCTTCCGACGAACAATAGGTGCTTGCTGTGGAACACCTATCCCAAGTGGGGGTAGCCAGCTCAACAAAATGCCACACACCCAGGTGTAAGAAACAACATTGCCCAGGCATGGTCTAAGCCCCTCACCTCGTCCCTGTGCTTTGGGGAGCCGGAGGGACAGCGAGGCCCATGGCCCTGAGACCCCTTTGCAAAAAGCCGGCTTCCCACGGAGACAGTTTTCCTGAGGTGCAGACCCTATCCCAAGTGGTTGTGGCAAGGTAAAGCAAATGCCCTCCACTTCTCTGGAAGAAACCACAGTGCCCAGCCATGTTCTAAGCCCTCCCATCCTCCCTGGGCATCTGGCAGCAGGAGTGAAAAGAGAGGAGCAGAGCACTGGGTCCCGTTTGACAAAACCCGGCTTCCCACGGGAAAGTCTTTCTCCACGTGCAGACATGCTCCCAGGTGCCTGGGGCAAGGGGAAGGAAATGCCATACACTGACCTGGAAGAGACCACAGGGCCCAGGCACAGTCTGAACCCTTCCCTCAACCCGGCGGTTTTGCTAGCAGGAGTTCAACCCCAACGAACACAGCCCGGAGACCCCTGGGGCAAAAACTGCTTCCGACGAACAATAGGTGCTTGCTGTGGAACACCTATCCCAAGTGGGGGTAGCCAGCTCAACAAAATGCCACACACCCAGGTGTAAGAAAAAACATTGCCCAGGCATGGTCTAAGACCCTCACCTCGTCCCTGTGCTTTGGGGAGCCGGAGGGACAGCCGAGGCTCACGGCCCTGAGACCCCTTTGCAAAAAGCCGGCTTCCCACGGAGACAGTTTTCCTGAGGTGCAGACCCTATCCCAAGTGGTTGTGGCAAGGTAAAGCAAATGCCCTTCACTTCTCTGGAAGAAACCACAGTGCCCAGCCATGTTCTAGGCCCTCCCATCCTCCCTGGGCTTCTGGCAGCAGGAGTGAAAAGAGAGGCGCAGAGCACTGGGACCCGTTTGACAAAACCCGTCTTCCCACGGGAAAGTCTTTCTCCACGTGCAGACATGCTCCCAGGTGCCTGTGGCAAGGGGAAGGAAATGCTATACACTGACCTGGAAGAGACCACAGGGCCCAGGCACAGTCTGAACCCTTCCCTCAACCCGGCGGTTTTGCTAGCAGGAGTTCAACCCCAACGAACACAGCCCGGAGACCCCTGGGGCAAAAACGGCTTCCGACGAACAATAGGTGCTTGCTGTGGAACACCTATCCCAAGTGGGGGTAGCCAGCTCAACAAAATGCCACACACCCAGGTGTAAGAAACAACATTGCCCAGGCATGGTCTAAGCCCCTCACCTCGTCCCTGTGCTTTGGGGAGCCGGAGGGACAGCGAGGCCCACGGCCCTGTGACCCCTTTGCGAAAAGCCGGCTTCCCACGGAGACAGTTTTCCTGAGGTGCAGACCCTATCCCAAGTGGTTGTGGCAAGGTAAAGCAAATGCCCTCCACTTCTGTGGAAGAAACCACAGTGCCCAGCCATGTTCTAAGCCCTCCCATCCTCCCTGGGCTTCTGGCAGCAGGAGTGAAAAGAGAGGAGCAGAGCACTGGGTCCCGTTTGACAAAACCCGGCTTCCCACGGGAAAGTCTTTCTCCACGTGCAGACATGCTCCCAGGTGCCTGGGGCAAGGGGAAGGAAATGCCATACACTGACCTGGAAGAGACCACAGGGCCCAGGCACAGTCTGAACCCTTCCCTCAACCCGGCGGTTTTGCTAGCAGGAGTTCAACCCCAACGAACACAGCCCGGAGACCCCTGGGGCAAAAACTGCTTCCGACGAACAATAGGTGCTTGCTGTGGAACACCTATCCCAAGTGGGGGTAGCCAGCTCAACAAAATGCCACACACCCAGGTGTAAGAAAAAACATTGCCCAGGCATGGTCTAAGACCCTCACCTCGTCCCTGTGCTTTGGGGAGCCGGAGGGACAGCCGAGGCTCACGGCCCTGAGACCCCTTTGCAAAAAGCCGGCTTCCCACGGAGACAGTTTTCCTGAGGTGCAGACCCTATCCCAAGTGGTTGTGGCAAGGTAAAGCAAATGCCCTTCACTTCTCTGGAAGAAACCACAGTGCCCAGCCATGTTCTAGGCCCTCCCATCCTCCCTGGGCTTCTGGCAGCAGGAGTGAAAAGAGAGGCGCAGAGCACTGGGACCCGTTTGACAAAACCCGTCTTCCCACGGGAAAGTCTTTCTCCACGTGCAGACATGCTCCCAGGTGCCTGTGGCAAGGGGAAGGAAATGCTATACACTGACCTGGAAGAGACCACAGGGCCCAGGCACAGTCTGAACCCTTCCCTCAACCCGGCGGTTTTGCTAGCAGGAGTTCAACCCCAACGAACACAGCCCAGAGACCCCTGGGGCAAAAACGGCTTCCGACGAACAATAGGTGCTTGCTGTGGAACACCTATCCCAAGTGGGGGTAGCCAGCTCAACAAAATGCCACACACCCAGGTGTAAGAAACAACATTGCCCAGGCATGGTCTAAGCCCCTCACCTCGTCCCTGTGCTTTGGGGAGCCGGAGGGACAGCGAGGCCCACGGCCCTGTGACCCCTTTGCGAAAAGCCGGCTTCCCACGGAGACAGTTTTCCTGAGGTGCAGACCCTATCCCAAGTGGTTGTGGCAAGGTAAAGCAAATGCCCTCCACTTCTCTGGAAGAAACCACAGTGCCCAGCCATGTTCTAGGCCCTCCCATCCTCCCTGGGCTTCTGGCAGCAGGAGTGAAAAGAGAGGAGCAGAGCACTGGGTCCCGTTTGACAAAACCCGGCTTCCCACGGGAAAGTCTTTCTCCACGTGCAGACATGCTCCCAGGTGCCTGTGGCAAGGGCAAGGAAATGCCATACACTGACCTGGAAGAGACCACAGGGCCCAGGCACAGTCTGAACCCTTCCCTCAACCCGGCGGTTTTGCTAGCAGGAGTTCAACCCCAACGAACACAGCCCGGAGACCCCTGGGGCAAAAACGGCTTCCGACGAACAATAGGTGCTTGCTGTGGAACACCTATCCCAAGTGGGGGTAGCCAGCTCAACAAAATGCCACACACCCAGGTGTAAGAAACAACATTGCCCAGGCATGGTCTAAGCCCCTCACCTCGTCCCTGTGCTGTGGGGAGCCGGAGGGACAGCGAGGCCCACGGCCCTGAGACCCCTTTGCAAAAAGCCGGCTTCCCACGGAAACAGTTTTCCTGAGGTGCACACCCTATCCCAAGTGGTTGTGGCAAGGTAAAGCAAATGCCCTCCACTTCTCTGGAAGAAACCACAGTGCCCAGCCATGTTCTAAGCCCTCCCATCCTCCCTGGGCTTCTGGCAGCAGGAGTGAAAAGAGAGGAGCAGAGCACTGGGTCCCGTTTGACAAAACCCGGCTTCCCACGGGAAAGTCTTTCTCCACGTGCAGACATGCTCCCAGGTGCCTGGGGCAAGGGGAAGGAAATGCCATACACTGACCTGGAAGAGACCACAGGGCCCAGGCACAGTCTGAACCCTTCCCTCAACCCGGCGGTTTTGCTAGCAGGAGTTCAACCCCAACGAACACAGCCCGGAGACGCCTGGGGCAAAAACGGCTTCCGTCGAACAATAGGTGCTTGCTGTGGAACACCTATCCCAAGTGGGGGTAGCCAGCTCAACAAAATGCCACACACCCAGGTGTAAGAAAAAACATTGCCCAGGCATGGTCTAAGACCCTCACCTCGTCCCTGTGCTTTGGGGAGCCGGAGGGACAGCCGAGGCTCACGGCCCTGAGACCCCTTTGCAAAAAGCCGGCTTCCCACGGAGACAGTTTTCCTGAGGTGCAGACCCTATCCCAAGTGGTTGTGGCAAGGTAAAGCAAATGCCCTTCACTTCTCTGGAAGAAACCACAGTGCCCAGCCATGTTCTAGGCCCTCCCATCCTCCCTGGGCTTCTGGCAGCAGGAGTGAAAAGAGAGGCGCAGAGCACTGGGACCCGTTTGACAAAACCCGTCTTCCCACGGGAAAGTCTTTCTCCACGTGCAGACATGCTCCCAGGTGCCTGTGGCAAGGGGAAGGAAATGCCATACACTGACCTGGAAGAGACCACAGGGCCCAGGCACAGTCTGAACCCTTCCCTCAACCCGGCGGTTTTGCTAGCAGGAGTTCAACCCCAACGAACACAGCCCGGAGACCCCTGGGGCAAAAACGGCTTCCGACGAACAATAGGTGCTTGCTGTGGAACACCTATCCCAAGTGGGGGTAGCCAGCTCAACAAAATGCCACACACACAGGTGTAAGAAACAACATTGCCCAGGCATGGTCTAAGCCCCTCACCTCGTCCCTGTGCTTTGGGGAGCCGGAGGGACAGCCGAGGCCCACGGCCCTGAGACCCCTTTGCAAAAAGCCGGCTTCCCACGGAGACAGTTTTCCTGAGGTGCAGACCCTATCCCAAGTGGTTGTGGCAAGGTAAAGCAAATGCCCTCCACTTCTCTGGAAGAAACCACAGTGCCCAGCCATGTTCTAGGCCCTCCCATCCTCCCTGGGCTTCTGGCAGCAGGAGTGAAAAGAGAGGAGCAGAGCACTGGGACCCGTTTGACAAAACCCGGCTTCCCACGGGAAAGTCTTTCTCCATGTGCAGACATGCTCCCAGGTGCCTGTGGCAAGGGGAAGGAAATGCCATACACTGACCTGGAAGAGACCACAGGGCCCAGGCACAGTCTGAACCCTTCCCTCAACCCGGCGGTTTTGCTAGCAGGAGTTCAACCCCAACGAACACAGCCCGGAGACCCCTGGGGCAAAAACGGCTTCCGACTAACAATAGGTGCTTGCTGTGGAACACCTATCCCAAGTGGGGGTAGCCAGCTCAACAAAATGCCACACACCCAGGTGTAAGAAACAACATTGCCCAGGCATGGTCTAAGCCCCTCACCTCGTCCCTGTGCTTTGGGGAGCCGGAGGGACAGCCGAGGCCCACGGCCCTGAGACCCCTTTGCAAAAAGCCGGCTTCCCACGGAAACAGTTTTCCTGAGGTTCACACCCTATCCCAAGTGGTTGTGGCAAGGTAAAGCAAATGCCCTCCACTTCTGTGGAAGAAACCACAGTGCCCAGCCATGTTCTAAGCCCTCCCATTCTCCCTGGGCTTCTGGCAGCAGGAGTGAAAAGAGAGGAGCAGAGCACTGGGTCCCGTTTGACAAAACCCGGCTTCCCACGGGAAAGTCTTTCTCCACGTGCAGACATGCTCCCGGGTGCCTGGGGCAAGGGGAAGGAAATGCCATACACTGACCTGGAAGAGACCACAGGGCCCAGGCACAGTCTGAACCCTTCCCTCAACCCGGCGGTTTTGCTAGCAGGAGTTCAACCCCAACGAACACAGCCCGGAGACCCCTGGGGCAAAAACGGCTTCCGACGAACAATAGGTGCTTGCTGTGGAACACCTATCCCAAGTGGGGGTAGCCAGCTCAACAAAATGCCACACACCCAGGTGTAAGAAACAACATTGCCCAGGCATGGTCTAAGCCCCTCACCTCGTCCCTGTGCTTTGGGGAGCCGGAGGGACAGCGAGGCCCATGGCCCTGAGACCCCTTTGCAAAAAGCCGGCTTCCCACGGAGACAGTTTTCCTGAGGTGCAGACCCTATCCCAAGTGGTTGTGGCAAGGTAAAGCAAATGCCCTCCACTTCTCTGGAAGAAACCACAGTGCCCAGCCATGTTCTAAGCCCTCCCATCCTCCCTGGGCATCTGGCAGCAGGAGTGAAAAGAGAGGAGCAGAGCACTGGGTCCCGTTTGACAAAACCCGGCTTCCCACGGGAAAGTCTTTCTCCACGTGCAGACATGCTCCCAGGTGCCTGGGGCAAGGGGAAGGAAATGCCATACACTGACCTGGAAGAGACCACAGGGCCCAGGCACAGTCTGAACCCTTCCCTCAACCCGGCGGTTTTGGTAGCAGGAGTTCAACCCCAACGAACACAGCCCGGAGACGCCTGGGGCAAAAACGGCTTCCGACGAACAATAGGTGCTTGCTGTGGAACACCTATCCCAAGTGGGGGTAGCCAGCTCAACAAAATGCCACACACCCAGGTGTAAGAAACAACATTGCCCAGGCATGGTCTAAGCCCCTCACCTCGTCCCTGTGCTTTGGGGAGCCGGAGGGACAGCCGAGGCACTCGGCCCTGAGACCCCTTTGCAAAAAGCCGGCTTCCCACGGAGACAGTTTTCCTGAGGTGCAGACCCTATCCCAAGTGGTTGTGGCAAGGTAAAGAAAATGCCCTCGACTTCTCTGGAAGAAACCACAGTGAGCAGCCATGTTCTAGGCCCTCCCATCCTCCCTGGGCTTCTGGCAGCAGGAGTGAAAAGAGAGGAGCAGAGCACTGGGACCCGTTTGACAAAACCCGGCTTCCCACGGGAAAGTCTTTCTCCACGTGCAGACATGCTCCCAGGTGCCTGTGGCAAGGGCAAGGAAATGCCATACACTGACCTGGCAGAGACCACAGGGCCCAGGCACAGTCTGAACCCTTCCCTCAACCCGGCGGTTTTGCTAGCAGGAGTTCAACCCCAACGAACACAGCCCGGAGACCCCTGGGGCAAAAACTGCTTCCGACGAACAATAGGTGCTTGCTGTGGAACACCTATCCCAAGTGGGGGTAGCCAGCTCAACAAAATGCCACACACCCAGGTGTAAGAAAAAACATTGCCCAGGCATGGTCTAAGACCCTCACCTCGTCCCTGTGCTTTGGGGAGCCGGAGGGACAGCCGAGGCTCACGGCCCTGAGACCCCTTTGCAAAAAGCCGGCTTCCCACGGAGACAGTTTTCCTGAGGTGCAGACCCTATCCCAAGTGGTTGTGGCAAGGTAAAGCAAATGCCCTTCACTTCTCTGGAAGAAACCACAGTGCCCAGCCATGTTCTAGGCCCTCCCATCCTCCCTGGGCTTCTGGCAGCAGGAGTGAAAAGAGAGGCGCAGAGCACTGGGACCCGTTTGACAAAACCCGGCTTCCCACGGGAAAGTCTTTCTCCACGTGCAGACATGCTCCCAGGTGCCTGTGGCAAGGGGAAGGAAATGCTATACACTGACCTGGAAGAGACCACAGGGCCCAGGCACAGTCTGAACCCGTCCCTCAACCCGGCGGTTTTGCTAGCAGGAGTTCAACCCCAACGAACACAGCCCGGAGACGCCTGGGGCAAAAACGGCTTCCGACGAACAATAGGTGCTTGCTGTGGAACACCTATCCCAAGTGGGGGTAGCCAGCTCAACAAAATGCCACACACCCAGGTGTAAGAAACAACATTGCCCAGGCATGGTCTAAGCCCCTCACCTCGTCCCTGTGCTTTGGGGAGCCGGAGGGACAGCGAGGCCCACGGCCCTGAGACCCCTTTGCAAAAAGCCGGCTTCCCACGGAGACAGTTTTCCTGAGGTGCAGACCCTATCCCAAGTGGTTGTGGCAAGGTAAAGCAAATGCCCTCCACTTCTCTGGAAGAAACCACAGTGCCCAGCCATGTTCTAGGCCCTCCCATCCTCCCTGGGCTTCTGGCAGCAGGAGTGAAAAGAGAGGAGCAGAGCACTGGGTCCCGTTTGACAAAACCCGGCTTCCCACGGGAAAGTCTTTCTCCACGTGCAGACATGCTCCCAGGTGCCTGTGGCAAGGGGAAGGATATGCCATACACTGACCTGGAAGAGACCACAGGGCCCAGGCACAGTCTGAACCCTTCCCTCAACCCGGCGGTTTTGCTAGCAGGAGTTCAACCCCAACGAACACAGCCCGGAGACCCCTGGGGCAAAAACGGCTTCCGACGAACAATAGGTGCTTGCTGTGGAACACCTATCCCAAGTGGGGGTAGCCAGCTCAACAAAATGCCACACACCCAGGTGTAAGAAACAACATTGCCCAGGCATGGTCTAAGCCCCTCACCTCGTCCCTGTGCTGTGGGGAGCCGGAGGGACAGCGAGGCCCACGGCCCTGAGACCCCTTTGCAAAAAGCCGGCTTCCCACGGAAACAGTTTTCCTGAGGTGCACACCCTATCCCAAGTGGTTGTGGCAAGGTAAAGCAAATGCCCTCCACTTCTCTGGAAGAAACCACAGTGCCCAGCCATGTTCTAAGCCCTCCCATCCTCCCTGGGCTTCTGGCAGCAGGAGTGAAAAGAGAGGAGCAGAGCTCTGGGTCCCGTTTGACAAAACCCGGCTTCCCACGGGAAAGTCTTTCTCCACGTGCAGACATGCTCCCAGGTGCCTGGGGCAAGGGGAAGGAAATGCCATACACTGACCTGGAAGAGACCACAGGGCCCAGGCACAGTCTGAACCCTTCCCTCTACCCGGCGGTTTTGCTAGCAGGAGTTCAACCCCAACGAACACAGCCCGGAGACCCCTGGGGCAAAAACGGCTTCCGACGAACAATAGGTGCTTGCTGTGGAACACCTATCCCAAGTGGGGGTAGCCAGCTCAACAAAATGCCACACACCCAGGTGTAAGAAACAACATTGCCCAGGCATGGTCTAAGCCCCTCACCTCGTCCCTGTGCTTTGGGGAGCCGGAGGGACAGCGAGGCCCACGGCCCTGAGACCCCTTTGCAAAAAGCCGGCTTCCCACGGAAACAGTTTTCCTGAGGTGCACACCCTATCCCAAGTGGTTGTGGCAAGGTAAAGCAAATGCCCTCCACTTCTCTGGAAGAAACCATAGTGCCCAGCCATGTTCTAAGCCCTCCCATCCTCCCTGGGCTTCTGGCAGCAGGAGTGAAAAGAGAGGAGCAGAGCACTGGGTCCCGTTTGACAAAACCCGGCTTCCCACGGGAAAGTCTTTCTCCACGTGCAGACATGCTCCCAGGTGCCTGGGGCAAGGGCAAGGAAATGCCATACACTGACCTGGAAGAGACCACAGGGCCCAGGCACAGTCTGAACCCTTCCCTCAACCCGGCGGTTTTGCTAGCAGGAGTTCAACCCCAACGAACACAGCCCGGAGACGCCTGGGGCAAAAACGGCTTCCGACGAACAATAGGTGCTTGCTGTGGAACACCTATCCCAAGTGGGGGTAGCCAGCTCAACAAAATGCCACACACCCAGGTGTAAGAAACAACATTGCCCAGGCATGGTCTAAGCCCCTCACCTCGTCCCTGTGCTTTGGGGAGCCGGAGGGACAGCCGAGGCACTCGGCCCTGAGACCCCTTTGCAAAAAGCCGGCTTCCCACGGAGACAGTTTTCCTGAGGTGCAGACCCTATCCCAAGTGGTTGTGGCAAGGTAAAGAAAATGCCCTCCACTTCTCTGGAAGAAACCACAGTGAGCAGCCATGTTCTAGGCCCTCCCATCCTCCCTGGGCTTCTGGCAGCAGGAGTGAAAAGAGAGGAGCAGAGCACTGGGACCCGTTTGACAAAACCCGGCTTCCCACGGGAAAGTCTTTCTCCACGTGCAGACATGCTCCCAGGTGCCTGTGGCAAGGGCAAGGAAATGCCATACACTGACCTGGAAGAGACCACAGGGCCCAGGCACAGTCTGAACCCTTCCCTCAACCCGGCGGTTTTGCTAGCAGGAGTTCAACCCCAACGAACACAGCCCGGAGACCCCTGGGGCAAAAACGGCTTCCGACGAACAATAGGTGCTTGCTGTGGAACACCTATCCCAAGTGGGGGTAGCCAGCTCAACAAAATGCCACACACCCAGGTGTAAGAAACAACATTGCCCAGGCATGGTCTAAGCCCCTCACCTCGTCCCTGTGCTTTGGGGAGCCGGAGGGACAGCCGAGGCCCACGGCCCTGAGACCCCTTTGCAAAAAGCCGGCTTCCCACGGAAACAGTTTTCCTGAGGTGCACACCCTATCCCAAGTGGTTGTGGCAAGGTAAAGCAAATGCCCTCCACTTCTGTGGAAGAAACCACAGTGCCCAGCCATGTTCTAAGTCCTCCCATTCTCCCTGGGCTTCTGGCAGCAGGAGTGAAAAGAGAGGAGCAGAGCACTGGGTCCCGTTTGACAAAACCCGGCTTCCCACGGGAAAGTCTTTCTCCACGTGCAGACATGCTCCCAGGTGCCTGGGGCAAGGGGAAGGAAATGCCATACACTGACCTGGAAGAGACCACAGGGCCCAGGCACAGTCTGAACCCTTCCCTCAACCCGGCGGTTTTGCTAGCAGGAGTTCAACCCCAACGAACACATCCCGGAGACCCCTGGGGCAAAAACGGCTTCCGACGAACAATAGGTGCTTGCTGTGGAACACCTATCCCAAGTGGGGGTAGCCAGCTCAACCAAATGCCACACACCCAGGTGTAAGAAACAACATTGCCCAGGCATGGTCTAAGCCCCTCACCTCGTCCCTGTGCTTTGGGGAGCCGGAGGGACAGCGAGGCCCATGGCCCTGAGACCCCTTTGCAAAAAGCCGGCTTCCCACGGAGACAGTTTTCCTGAGGTGCAGACCCTATCCCAAGTGGTTGTGGCAAGGTAAAGCAAATGCCCTCCACTTCTCTGGAAGAAACCACAGTGCCCAGCCATGTTCTAAGCCCTCCCATCCTCCCTGGGCTTCTGGCAGCAGGAGTGAAAAGAGAGGAGCAGAGCACTGGGTCCCGTTTGACAAAACCCGGCTTCCCACGGGAAAGTCTTTCTCCACGTGCAGACATGCTCCCAGGTGCCTGGGGCAAGGGGAAGGAAATGCCATACACTGACCTGGAAGAGACCACAGGGCCCAGGCACAGTCTGAACCCTTCCCTCAACCCGGCGGTTTTGCTAGCAGGAGTTCAACCCCAACGAACACAGCCCGGAGACGCCTGGGGCAAAAACGGCTTCCGTCGAACAATAGGTGCTTGCTGTGGAACACCTATCCCAAGTGGGGGTAGCCAGCTCAACAAAATGCCACACACCCAGGTGTAAGAAAAAACATTGCCCAGGCATGGTCTAAGACCCTCACCTCGTCCCTGTGCTTTGGGGAGCCGGAGGGACAGCCGAGGCTCACGGCCCTGAGACCCCTTTGCAAAAAGCCGGCTTCCCACGGAGACAGTTTTCCTGAGGTGCAGACCCTATCCCAAGTGGTTGTGGCAAGGTAAAGCAAATGCCCTTCACTTCTCTGGAAGAAACCACAGTGCCCAGCCATGTTCTAGGCCCTCCCATCCTCCCTGGGCTTCTGGCAGCAGGAGTGAAAAGAGAGGCGCAGAGCACTGGGACCCGTTTGACAAAACCCGTCTTCCCACGGGAAAGTCTTTCTCCACGTGCAGACATGCTCCCAGGTGCCTGTGGCAAGGGGAAGGAAATGCCATACACTGACCTGGAAGAGACCACAGGGCCCAGGCACAGTCTGAACCCTTCCCTCAACCCGGCGGTTTTGCTAGCAGGAGTTCAACCCCAACGAACACAGCCCGGAGACCCCTGGGGCAAAAACGGCTTCCGACGAACAATAGGTGCTTGCTGTGGAACACCTATCCCAAGTGGGGGTAGCCAGCTCAACAAAATGCCACACACACAGGTGTAAGAAACAACATTGCCCAGGCATGGTCTAAGCCCCTCACCTCGTCCCTGTGCTTTGGGGAGCCGGAGGGACAGCCGAGGCCCACGGCCCTGAGACCCCTTTGCAAAAAGCCGGCTTCCCACGGAGACAGTTTTCCTGAGGTGCAGACCCTATCCCAAGTGGTTGTGGCAAGGTAAAGCAAATGCCCTCCACTTCTCTGGAAGAAACCACAGTGCCCAGCCATGTTCTAGGCCCTCCCATCCTCCCTGGGCTTCTGGCAGCAGGAGTGAAAAGAGAGGAGCAGAGCACTGGGACCCGTTTGACAAAACCCGGCTTCCCACGGGAAAGTCTTTCTCCATGTGCAGACATGCTCCCAGGTGCCTGTGGCAAGGGGAAGGAAATGCCATACACTGACCTGGAAGAGACCACAGGGCCCAGGCACAGTCTGAACCCTTCCCTCAACCCGGCGGTTTTGCTAGCAGGAGTTCAACCCCAACGAACACAGCCCGGAGACCCCTGGGGCAAAAACGGCTTCCGACTAACAATAGGTGCTTGCTGTGGAACACCTATCCCAAGTGGGGGTAGCCAGCTCAACAAAATGCCACACACCCAGGTGTAAGAAACAACATTGCCCAGGCATGGTCTAAGCCCCTCACCTCGTCCCTGTGCTTTGGGGAGCCGGAGGGACAGCCGAGGCCCACGGCCCTGAGACCCCTTTGCAAAAAGCCGGCTTCCCACGGAAACAGTTTTCCTGAGGTTCACACCCTATCCCAAGTGGTTGTGGCAAGGTAAAGCAAATGCCCTCCACTTCTGTGGAAGAAACCACAGTGCCCAGCCATGTTCTAAGCCCTCCCATTCTCCCTGGGCTTCTGGCAGCAGGAGTGAAAAGAGAGGAGCAGAGCACTGGGTCCCGTTTGACAAAACCCGGCTTCCCACGGGAAAGTCTTTCTCCACGTGCAGACATGCTCCCGGGTGCCTGGGGCAAGGGGAAGGAAATGCCATACACTGACCTGGAAGAGACCACAGGACCCAGGCACAGTCTGAACCCTTCCCTCAACCCGGCGGTTTTGCTAGCAGGAGTTCAACCCCAACGAACACAGCCCGGAGACCCCTGGGGCAAAAACGGCTTCCGACGAACAATAGGTGCTTGCTGTGGAACACCTATCCCAAGTGGGGGTAGCCAGCTCAACAAAATGCCACACACCCAGGTGTAAGAAACAACATTGCCCAGGCATGGTCTAAGCCCCTCACCTCGTCCCTGTGCTTTGGGGAGCCGGAGGGACAGCGAGGCCCATGGCCCTGAGACCCCTTTGCAAAAAGCCGGCTTCCCACGGAGACAGTTTTCCTGAGGTGCAGACCCTATCCCAAGTGGTTGTGGCAAGGTAAAGCAAATGCCCTCCACTTCTCTGGAAGAAACCACAGTGCCCAGCCATGTTCTAAGCCCTCCCATCCTCCCTGGGCATCTGGCAGCAGGAGTGAAAAGAGAGGAGCAGAGCACTGGGTCCCGTTTGACAAAACCCGGCTTCCCACGGGAAAGTCTTTCTCCACGTGCAGACATGCTCCCAGGTGCCTGGGGCAAGGGGAAGGAAATGCCATACACTGACCTGGAAGAGACCACAGGGCCCAGGCACAGTCTGAACCCTTCCCTCAACCCGGCGGTTTTGGTAGCAGGAGTTCAACCCCAACGAACACAGCCCGGAGACGCCTGGGGCAAAAACGGCTTCCGACGAACAATAGGTGCTTGCTGTGGAACACCTATCCCAAGTGGGGGTAGCCAGCTCAACAAAATGCCACACACCCAGGTGTAAGAAACAACATTGCCCAGGCATGGTCTAAGCCCCTCACCTCGTCCCTGTGCTTTGGGGAGCCGGAGGGACAGCCGAGGCACTCGGCCCTGAGACCCCTTTGCAAAAAGCCGGCTTCCCACGGAGACAGTTTTCCTGAGGTGCAGACCCTATCCCAAGTGGTTGTGGCAAGGTAAAGAAAATGCCCTCGACTTCTCTGGAAGAAACCACAGTGAGCAGCCATGTTCTAGGCCCTCCCATCCTCCCTGGGCTTCTGGCAGCAGGAGTGAAAAGAGAGGAGCAGAGCACTGGGACCCGTTTGACAAAACCCGGCTTCCCACGGGAAAGTCTTTCTCCACGTGCAGACATGCTCCCAGGTGCCTGGGGCAAGGGCAAGGAAATGCCATACACTGACCTGGAAGAGACCACAGGGCCCAGGCACAGTCTGAACCCTTCCCTCAACCCGGCGGTTTTGCTAGCAGGAGTTCAACCCCAACGAACACAGCCCGGAGACCCCTGGGGCAAAAACTGCTTCCGACGAACAATAGGTGCTTGCTGTGGAACACCTATCCCAAGTGGGGGTAGCCAGCTCAACAAAATGCCACACACCCAGGTGTAAGAAAAAACATTGCCCAGGCATGGTCTAAGACCCTCACCTCGTCCCTGTGCTTTGGGGAGCCGGAGGGACAGCCGAGGCTCACGGCCCTGAGACCCCTTTGCAAAAAGCCGGCTTCCCACGGAGACAGTTTTCCTGAGGTGCAGACCCTATCCCAAGTGGTTGTGGCAAGGTAAAGAAAATGCCCTTCACTTCTCTGGAAGAAACCACAGTGCCCAGCCATGTTCTAGGCCCTCCCATCCTCCCTGGGCTTCTGGCAGCAGGAGTGAAAAGAGAGGCGCAGAGCACTGGGACCCGTTTGACAAAACCCGGCTTCCCACGGGAAAGTCTTTCTCCACGTGCAGACATGCTCCCAGGTGCCTGTGGCAAGGGGAAGGAAATGCTATACACTGACCTGGAAGAGACCACAGGGCCCAGGCACAGTCTGAACCCGTCCCTCAACCCGGCGGTTTTGCTAGCAGGAGTTCAACCCCAACGAACACAGCCCGGAGACGCCTGGGGCAAAAACGGCTTCCGACGAACAATAGGTGCTTGCTGTGGAACACCTATCCCAAGTGGGGGTAGCCAGCTCAACAAAATGCCACACACCCAGGTGTAAGAAACAACATTGCCCAGGCATGGTCTAAGCCCCTCACCTCGTCCCTGTGCTTTGGGGAGCCGGAGGGACAGCGAGGCCCACGGCCCTGAGACCCCTTTGCAAAAAGCCGGCTTCCCACGGAGACAGTTTTCCTGAGGTGCAGACCCTATCCCAAGTGGTTGTGGCAAGGTAAAGCAAATGCCCTCCACTTCTCTGGAAGAAACCACAGTGCCCAGCCATGTTCTAGGCCCTCCCATCCTCCCTGGGCTTCTGGCAGCAGGAGTGAAAAGAGAGGAGCAGAGCACTGGGTCCCGTTTGACAAAACCCGGCTTCCCACGGGAAAGTCTTTCTCCACGTGCAGACATGCTCCCAGGTGCCTGTGGCAAGGGGAAGGATATGCCATACACTGACCTGGAAGAGACCACAGGGCCCAGGCACAGTCTGAACCCTTCCCTCAACCCGGCGGTTTTGCTAGCAGGAGTTCAACCCCAACGAACACAGCCCGGAGACCCCTGGGGCAAAAACGGCTTCCGACGAACAATAGGTGCTTGCTGTGGAACACCTATCCCAAGTGGGGGTAGCCAGCTCAACAAAATGCCACACACCCAGGTGTAAGAAACAACATTGCCCAGGCATGGTCTAAGCCCCTCACCTCGTCCCTGTGCTGTGGGGAGCCGGAGGGACAGCGAGGCCCACGGCCCTGAGACCCCTTTGCAAAAAGCCGGCTTCCCACGGAAACAGTTTTCCTGAGGTGCACACCCTATCCCAAGTGGTTGTGGCAAGGTAAAGCAAATGCCCTCCACTTCTCTGGAAGAAACCACAGTGCCCAGCCATGTTCTAAGCCCTCCCATCCTCCCTGGGCTTCTGGCAGCAGGAGTGAAAAGAGAGGAGCAGAGCTCTGGGTCCCGTTTGACAAAACCCGGCTTCCCACGGGAAAGTCTTTCTCCACGTGCAGACATGCTCCCAGGTGCCTGGGGCAAGGGGAAGGAAATGCCATACACTGACCTGGAAGAGACCACAGGGCCCAGGCACAGTCTGAACCCTTCCCTCTACCCGGCGGTTTTGCTAGCAGGAGTTCAACCCCAACGAACACAGCCCGGAGACCCCTGGGGCAAAAACGGCTTCCGACGAACAATAGGTGCTTGCTGTGGAACACCTATCCCAAGTGGGGGTAGCCAGCTCAACAAAATGCCACACACCCAGGTGTAAGAAACAACATTGCCCAGGCATGGTCTAAGCCCCTCACCTCGTCCCTGTGCTTTGGGGAGCCGGAGGGACAGCGAGGCCCACGGCCCTGAGACCCCTTTGCAAAAAGCCGGCTTCCCACGGAAACAGTTTTCCTGAGGTGCACACCCTATCCCAAGTGGTTGTGGCAAGGTAAAGCAAATGCCCTCCACTTCTCTGGAAGAAACCATAGTGCCCAGCCATGTTCTAAGCCCTCCCATCCTCCCTGGGCTTCTGGCAGCAGGAGTGAAAAGAGAGGAGCAGAGCACTGGGTCCCGTTTGACAAAACCCGGCTTCCCACGGGAAAGTCTTTCTCCACGTGCAGACATGCTCCCAGGTGCCTGGGGCAAGGGCAAGGAAATGCCATACACTGACCTGGAAGAGACCACAGGGCCCAGGCACAGTCTGAACCCTTCCCTCAACCCGGCGGTTTTGCTAGCAGGAGTTCAACCCCAACGAACACAGCCCGGAGACGCCTGGGGCAAAAACGGCTTCCGACGAACAATAGGTGCTTGCTGTGGAACACCTATCCCAAGTGGGGGTAGCCAGCTCAACAAAATGCCACACACCCAGGTGTAAGAAACAACATTGCCCAGGCATGGTCTAAGCCCCTCACCTCGTCCCTGTGCTTTGGGGAGCCGGAGGGACAGCCGAGGCACTCGGCCCTGAGACCCCTTTGCAAAAAGCCGGCTTCCCACGGAGACAGTTTTCCTGAGGTGCAGACCCTATCCCAAGTGGTTGTGGCAAGGTAAAGAAAATGCCCTCCACTTCTCTGGAAGAAACCACAGTGAGCAGCCATGTTCTAGGCCCTCCCATCCTCCCTGGGCTTCTGGCAGCAGGAGTGAAAAGAGAGGAGCAGAGCACTGGGACCCGTTTGACAAAACCCGGCTTCCCACGGGAAAGTCTTTCTCCACGTGCAGACATGCTCCCAGGTGCCTGTGGCAAGGGCAAGGAAATGCCATACACTGACCTGGAAGAGACCACAGGGCCCAGGCACAGTCTGAACCCTTCCCTCAACCCGGCGGTTTTGCTAGCAGGAGTTCAACCCCAACGAACACAGCCCGGAGACCCCTGGGGCAAAAACGGCTTCCGACGAACAATAGGTGCTTGCTGTGGAACACCTATCCCAAGTGGGGGTAGCCAGCTCAACAAAATGCCACACACCCAGGTGTAAGAAACAACATTGCCCAGGCATGGTCTAAGCCCCTCACCTCGTCCCTGTGCTTTGGGGAGCCGGAGGGACAGCCGAGGCCCACGGCCCTGAGACCCCTTTGCAAAAAGCCGGCTTCCCACGGAAACAGTTTTCCTGAGGTGCACACCCTATCCCAAGTGGTTGTGGCAAGGTAAAGCAAATGCCCTCCACTTCTGTGGAAGAAACCACAGTGCCCAGCCATGTTCTAAGTCCTCCCATTCTCCCTGGGCTTCTGGCAGCAGGAGTGAAAAGAGAGGAGCAGAGCACTGGGTCCCGTTTGACAAAACCCGGCTTCCCACGGGAAAGTCTTTCTCCACGTGCAGACATGCTCCCAGGTGCCTGGGGCAAGGGGAAGGAAATGCCATACACTGACCTGGAAGAGACCACAGGGCCCAGGCACAGTCTGAACCCTTCCCTCAACCCGGCGGTTTTGCTAGCAGGAGTTCAACCCCAACGAACACATCCCGGAGACCCCTGGGGCAAAAACGGCTTCCGACGAACAATAGGTGCTTGCTGTGGAACACCTATCCCAAGTGGGGGTAGCCAGCTCAACCAAATGCCACACACCCAGGTGTAAGAAACAACATTGCCCAGGCATGGTCTAAGCCCCTCACCTCGTCCCTGTGCTTTGGGGAGCCGGAGGGACAGCGAGGCCCATGGCCCTGAGACCCCTTTGCAAAAAGCCGGCTTCCCACGGAGACAGTTTTCCTGAGGTGCAGACCCTATCCCAAGTGGTTGTGGCAAGGTAAAGCAAATGCCCTCCACTTCTCTGGAAGAAACCACAGTGCCCAGCCATGTTCTAAGCCCTCCCATCCTCCCTGGGCTTCTGGCAGCAGGAGTGAAAAGAGAGGAGCAGAGCACTGGGTCCCGTTTGACAAAACCCGGCTTCCCACGGGAAAGTCTTTCTCCACGTGCAGACATGCTCCCAGGTGCCTGGGGCAAGGGGAAGGAAATGCCATACACTGACCTGGAAGAGACCACAGGGCCCAGGCACAGTCTGAACCCTTCCCTCAACCCGGCGGTTTTGCTAGCAGGAGTTCAACCCCAACGAACACAGCCCGGAGACCCCTGGGGCAAAAACGGCTTCCGACGAACAATAGGTGCTTGCTGTGGAACACCTATCCCAAGTGGGGGTAGCCAGCTCAACAAAATGCCACACACACAGGTGTAAGAAACAACATTGCCCAGGCATGGTCTAAGCCCCTCACCTCGTCCCTGTGCTTTGGGGAGCCGGAGGGACAGCCGAGGCCCACGGCCCTGAGACCCCTTTGCAAAAAGCCGGCTTCCCACGGAGACAGTTTTCCTGAGGTGCAGACCCTATCCCAAGTGGTTGTGGCAAGGTAAAGCAAATGCCCTCCACTTCTCTGGAAGAAACCACAGTGCCCAGCCATGTTCTAGGCCCTCCCATCCTCCCTTGGCTTCTGGCAGCAGGAGTGAAAAGAGAGGAGCAGAGCACTGGGTCCCGTTTGACAAAACCCGGCTTCCCACGGGAAAGTCTTTCTCCACGTGCAGACATGCTCCCAGGTGCCTGTGGCAAGGGGAAGGAAATGCCATACACTGACCTGGAAGAGACCACAGGGCCCAGGCACAGTCTGAACCCTTCCCTCAACCCGGCGGTTTTGCTAGCAGGAGTTCAACCCCAACGAACACAGCCCGGAGACCCCTGGGGCAAAAACGGCTTCCGACGAACAATAGGTGCTTGCTGTGGAACACCTATCCCAAGTGGGGGTAGCCAGCTCAACAAAATGCCACACACCCAGGTGTAAGAAACAACATTGCCCAGGCATGGTCTAAGCCCCTCACCTCGTCCCTGTGCTTTGGGGAGCCGGAGGGACAGCCGAGGCCCACGGCCCTGAGACCCCTTTGCAAAAAGCCGGCTTCCCACGGAAACAGTTTTCCTGAGGTTCACACCCTATCCCAAGTGGTTGTGGCAAGGTAAAGCAAATGCCCTCCACTTCTGTGGAAGAAACCACAGTGCCCAGCCATGTTCTAAGCCCTCCCATTCTCCCTGGGCTTCTGGCAGCAGGAGTGAAAAGAGAGGAGCAGAGCACTGGGTCCCGTTTGACAAAACCCGGCTTCCCACGGGAAAGTCTTTCTCCACGTGCAGACATGCTCCCAGGTGCCTGGGGCAAGGGGAAGGAAATGCCATACACTGACCTGGAAGAGACCACAGGGCCCAGGCACAGTCTGAACCCTTCCCTCAACCCGGCGGTTTTGCTAGCAGGAGTTCAACCCCAACGAACACAGCCCGGAGACCCCTGGGGCAAAAACGGCTTCCGACGAACAATAGGTGCTTGCTGTGGAACACCTATCCCAAGTGGGGGTAGCCAGCTCAACCAAATGCCACACACCCAGGTGTAAGAAACAACATTGCCCAGGCATGGTCTAAGCCCCTCACCTCGTCCCTGTGCTTTGGGAAGCCGGAGGGACAGCGAGGCCCATGGCCCTGAGACCCCTTTGCAAAAAGCCGGCTTCCCACGGAGACAGTTTTCCTGAGGTGCAGACCCTATCCCAAGTGGTTGTGGCAAGGTAAAGCAAATGCCCTCCACTTCTCTGGAAGAAACCACAGTGCCCAGCCATGTTCTAAGCCCTCCCATCCTCCCTGGGCTTCTGGCAGCAGGAGTGAAAAGAGAGGAGCAGAGCACTGGGTCCCGTTTGACAAAACCCGGCTTCCCACGGGAAAGTCTTTCTCCACGTGCAGACATGCTCCCAGGTGCCTGGGGCAAGGGGAAGGAAATGCCATACACTGACCTGGAAGAGACCACAGGGCCCAGGCACAGTCTGAACCCTTCCCTCAACCCGGCGGTTTTGCTAGCAGGAGTTCAACCCCAACGAACACAGCCCGGAGACCCCTGGGGCAAAAACGGCTTCGGACGAACAATAGGTGCTTGCTGTGGAACACCTATCCCAAGTGGGGGTAGCCAGCTCAACAAAATGCCACACACCCAGGTGTAAGAAACAACATTGCCCAGGCATGGTCTAAGCCCCTCACCTCGTCCCTGTGCTTTGGGGAGCCGGAGGGACAGCCGAGGCACTCGGCCCTGAGACCCCTTTGCAAAAAGCCGGCTTCCCACGGAGACAGTTTTCCTGAGGTCCAGACCCTATCCCAAGTGGTTGTGGCAAGGTAAAGAAAATGCCCTCCACTTCTCTGGAAGAAACCACAGTGAGCAGCCATGTTCTAGGCCCTCCCATCCTCCCTGGGCTTCTGGCAGCAGGAGTGAAAAGAGAGGAGCAGAGCACTGGGACCCGTTTGACAAAACCCGGCTTCCCACGGGAAAGTCTTTCTCCACGTGCAGACATGCTCCCAGGTGCCTGTGGCAAGGGCAAGGAAATGCCATACACTGACCTGGAAGAGACCACAGGGCCCAGGCACAGTCTGAACCCTTCCCTCAACCCGGCGGTTTTGCTAGCAGGAGTTCAACCCCAACGAACACAGCCCGGAGACCCCTGGGGCAAAAACGGCTTCCGACGAACAATAGGTGCTTGCTGTGGAACACCTATCCCAAGTGGGGGTAGCCAGCTCAACAAAATGCCACACACCCAGGTGTAAGAAACAACATTGCCCAGGCATGGTCTAAGCCCCTCACCTCGTCCCTGTGCTTTGGGGAGCCGGAGGGACAGCCGAGGCCCACGGCCCTGAGACCCCTTTGCAAAAAGCCGGCTTCCCACGGAAACAGTTTTCCTGAGGTGCACACCCTATCCCAAGTGGTTGTGGCAAGGTAAAGCAAATGCCCTCCACTTCTCTGGAAGAAACCACAGTGCCCAGCCATGTTCTAAGCCCTCCCATCCTCCCTGGGCTTCTGGCAGCAGGAGTGAAAAGAGAGGAGCAGAGCACTGGGTCCCGTTTGACAAAACCCTGCTTCCCACGGGAAAGTCTTTCTCCACGTGCAGACATGCTCCCAGGTGCCTGGGGCAAGGGGAAGGAAATGCCATACACTGACCTGGAAGAGACCACAGGGCCCAGGCACAGTCTGAACCCTTCCCTCAACCCGGCGGTTTTGCTAGCAGGAGTTCAACCCCAACGAACACAGCCCGGAGACCCCTGGGGCAAAAACTGCTTCCGACGAACAATAGGTGCTTGCTGTGGAACACCTATCCCAAGTGGGGGTAGCCAGCTCAACAAAATGCCACACACCCAGGTGTAAGAAAAAACATTGCCCAGGCATGGTCTAAGACCCTCACCTCGTCCCTGTGCTTTGGGGAGCCGGAGGGACAGCCGAGGCTCACGGCCCTGAGACCCCTTTGCAAAAAGCCGGCTTCCCACGGAGACAGTTTTCCTGAGGTGCAGACCCTATCCCAAGTGGTTGTGGCAAGGTAAAGCAAATGCCCTTCACTTCTCTGGAAGAAACCACAGTGCCCAGCCATGTTCTAGGCCCTCCCATCCTCCCTGGGCTTCTGGCAGCAGGAGTGAAAAGAGAGGCGCAGAGCACTGGGACCCGTTTGACAAAACCCGTCTTCCCACGGGAAAGTCTTTCTCCACGTGCAGACATGCTCCCAGGTGCCTGTGGCAAGGGGAAGGAAATGCTATACACTGACCTGGAAGAGACCACAGGGCCCAGGCACAGTCTGAACCCTTCCCTCAACCCGGCGGTTTTGCTAGCAGGAGTTCAACCCCAACGAACACAGCCCGGAGACCCCTGGGGCAAAAACGGCTTCCGACGAACAATAGGTGCTTGCTGTGGAACACCTATCCCAAGTGGGGGTAGCCAGCTCAACAAAATGCCACACACCCAGGTGTAAGAAACAACATTGCCCAGGCATGGTCTAAGCCCCTCACCTCGTCCCTGTGCTTTGGGGAGCCGGAGGGACAGCGAGGCCCACGGCCCTGTGACCCCTTTGCGAAAAGCCGGCTTCCCACGGAGACAGTTTTCCTGAGGTGCAGACCCTATCCCAAGTGGTTGTGGCAAGGTAAAGCAAATGCCCTCCACTTCTCTGGAAGAAACCACAGTGCCCAGCCATGTTCTAGGCCCTCCCATCCTCCCTGGGCTTCTGGCAGCAGGAGTGAAAAGAGAGGAGCAGAGCACTGGGTCCCGTTTGACAAAACCCGGCTTCCCACGGGAAAGTCTTTCTCCACGTGCAGACATGCTCCCAGGTGCCTGTGGCAAGGGGAAGGATATGCCATACACTGACCTGGAAGAGACCACAGGGCCCAGGCACAGTCTGAACCCTTCCCTCAACCCGGCGGTTTTGCTAGCAGGAGTTCAACCCCAACGAACACAGCCCGGAGACCCCTGGGGCAAAAACGGCTTCCGACGAACAATAGGTGCTTGCTGTGGAACACCTATCCCAAGTGGGGGTAGCCAGCTCAACAAAATGCCACACACCCAGGTGTAAGAAACAACATTGCCCAGGCATGGTCTAAGCCCCTCACCTCGTCCCTGTGCTTTGGGGAGCCGGAGGGACAGCGAGGCCCACGGCCCTGAGACCCCTTTGCAAAAAGCCGGCTTCCCACGGAAACAGTTTTCCTGAGGTGCACACCCTATCCCAAGTGGTTGTGGCAAGGTAAAGCAAATGCCCTCCACTTCTCTGGAAGAAACCACAGTGCCCAGCCATGTTCTAAGCCCTCCCATCCTCCCTGGGCTTCTGGCAGCAGGAGTGAAAAGAGAGGAGCAGAGCACTGGGACCCGTTTGACAAAACCCGGCTTCCCACGGGAAAGTCTTTCTCCACGTGCAGACATGCTCCCAGGTGCCTGGGGCAAGGGGAAGGAAATGCCATACACTGACCTGGAAGAGACCACAGGGCCCAGGCACAGTCTGAACCCTTCCCTCAACCCGGCGGTTTTGCTAGCAGGAGTTCAACCCCAACGAACACAGCCCGGAGACCCCTGGGGCAAAAACGGCTTCCGTCGAACAATAGGTGCTTGCTGTGGAACACCTATCCCAAGTGGGGGTAGCCAGCTCAACAAAATGCCACACACCCAGGTGTAAGAAACAACATTGCCCAGGCATGGTCTAAGCCCCTCACCTCGTCCCTGTGCTTTGGGGAGCCGGAGGGACAGCGAGGCCCACGGCCCTGAGACCCCTTTGCAAAAAGCCGGCTTCCCACGGAAACAGTTTTCCTGAGGTGCACACCCTATCCCAAGTGGTTGTGGCAAGGTAAAGCAAATGCCCTCCACTTCTCTGGAAGAAACCACAGTGCCCAGCCATGTTCTAAGCCCTCCCATCCTCCCTGGGCTTCTGGCAGCAGGAGTGAAAAGAGAGGAGCAGAGCACTGGGTCCCGTTTGACAAAACCCGGCTTCCCACGGGAAAGTCTTTCTCCACGTGCAGACATGCTCCCAGGTGCCTGTGGCAAGGGGAAGGAAATGCCATACACTGACCTGGAAGAGACCACAGGGCCCAGGCACAGTCTGAACCCTTCCCTCAACCCGGCGGTTTTGCTAGCAGGAGTTCAACCCCAACGAACACAGCCCGGAGACCCCTGGGGCAAAAACGGCTTCCGACGAACAATAGGTGCTTGCTGTGGAACACCTATCCCAAGTGGGGGTAGCCAGCTCAACAAAATGCCACACACACAGGTGTAAGAAACAACATTGCCCAGGCATGGTCTAAGCCCCTCACCTCGTCCCTGTGCTTTGGGGAGCCGGAGGGACAGCCGAGGCCCACGGCCCTGAGACCCCTTTGCAAAAAGCCGGCTTCCCACGGAGACAGTTTTCCTGAGGTGCAGACCCTATCCCAAGTGGTTGTGGCAAGGTAAAGCAAATGCCCTCCACTTCTCTGGAAGAAACCACAGTGCCCAGCCATGTTCTAGGCCCTCCCATCCTCCCTGGGCTTCTGGCAACAGGAGAGAAAAGAGAGGAGCAGAGCACTGGGACCCGTTTGACAAAACCCGGCTTCCCACGGGAAAGTCTTTCTCCACGTGCAGACATGCTCCCAGGTGCCTGTGGCAAGGGGAAGGAAATGCCATACACTGACCTGGAAGAGACCACAGGGCCCAGGCACAGTCTGAACCCTTCCCTCAACCCGGCGGTTTTGCTAGCAGGAGTTCAACCCCAACGAACACAGCCCGGAGACCCCTGGGGCAAAAACGGCTTCCGACGAACAATAGGTGCTTGCTGTGGAACACCTATCCCAAGTGGGGGTAGCCAGCTCAACAAAATGCCACACACCCAGGTGTAAGAAACAACATTGCCCAGGCATGGTCTAAGCCCCTCACCTCGTCCCTGTGCTTTGGGGAGCCGGAGGGACAGCCGAGGCCCACGGCCCTGAGACCCCTTTGCAAAAAGCCGGCTTCCCACGGAAACAGTTTTCCTGAGGTTCACACCCTATCCCAAGTGGTTGTGGCAAGGTAAAGCAAATGCCCTCCACTTCTGTGGAAGAAACCACAGTGCCCAGCCATGTTCTAAGCCCTCCCATTCTCCCTGGGCTTCTGGCAGCAGGAGTGAAAAGAGAGGAGCAGAGCACTGGGTCCCGTTTGACAAAACCCGGCTTCCCACGGGAAAGTCTTTCTCCACGTGCAGACATGCTCCCAGGTGCCTGGGGCAAGGGGAAGGAAATGCCATACACTGACCTGGAAGAGACCACAGGGCCCAGGCACAGTCTGAACCCTTCCCTCAACCCGGCGGTTTTGCTAGCAGGAGTTCAACCCCAACGAACACAGCCCGGAGACCCCTGGGGCAAAAACGGCTTCCGACGAACAATAGGTGCTTGCTGTGGAACACCTATCCCAAGTGGGGGTAGCCAGCTCAACAAAATGCCACACACCCAGGTGTAAGAAACAACATTGCCCAGGCATGGTCTAAGCCCCTCACCTCGTCCCTGTGCTTTGGGGAGCCGGAGGGACAGCGAGGCCCATGGCCCTGAGACCCCTTTGCAAAAAGCCGGCTTCCCACGGAGACAGTTTTCCTGAGGTGCAGACCCTATCCCAAGTGGTTGTGGCAAGGTAAAGCAAATGCCCTCCACTTCTCTGGAAGAAACCACAGTGCCCAGCCATGTTCTAAGCCCTCCCATCCTCCCTGGGCATCTGGCAGCAGGAGTGAAAAGAGAGGAGCAGAGCACTGGGTCCCGTTTGACAAAACCCGGCTTCCCACGGGAAAGTCTTTCTCCACGTGCAGACATGCTCCCAGGTGCCTGGGGCAAGGGGAAGGAAATGCCATACACTGACCTGGAAGAGACCACAGGGCCCAGGCACAGTCTGAACCCTTCCCTCAACCCGGCGGTTTTGCTAGCAGGAGTTCAACCCCAACGAACACAGCCCGGAGACCCCTGGGGCAAAAACGGCTTCCGACGAACAATAGGTGCTTGCTGTGGAACACCTATCCCAAGTGGGGGTAGCCAGCTCAACAAAATGCCACACACCCAGGTGTAAGAAACAACATTGCCCAGGCATGGTCTAAGCCCCTCACCTCGTCCCTGTGCTTTGGGGAGCCGGAGGGACAGCCGAGGCACTCGGCCCTGAGACCCCTTTGCAAAAAGCCGGCTTCCCACGGAGACAGTTTTCCTGAGGTGCAGACCCTATCCCAAGTGGTTGTGGCAAGGTAAAGAAAATGCCCTCCACTTCTCTGGAAGAAACCACAGTGAGCAGCCATGTTCTAGGCCCTCCCATCCTCCCTGGGCTTCTGGCAGCAGGAGTGAAAAGAGAGGAGCAGAGCACTGGGACCCGTTTGACAAAACCCGGCTTCCCACGGGAAAGTCTTTCTCCACGTGCAGACATGCTCCCAGGTGCCTGTGGCAAGGGCAAGGAAATGCCATACACTGACCTGGAAGAGACCACAGGGCCCAGGCACAGTCTGAACCCTTCCCTCAACCCGGCGGTTTTGCTAGCAGGAGTTCAACCCCAACGAACACAGCCCGGAGACCCCTGGGGCAAAAACGGCTTCCGACGAACAATAGGTGCTTGCTGTGGAACACCTATCCCAAGTGGGGGTAGCCAGCTCAACAAAATGCCACACACCCAGGTGTAAGAAACAACATTGCCCAGGCATGGTCAAAGCCCCTCACCTCGTCCCTGTGCTTTGGGGAGCCGGAGGGACAGCCGAGGCCCACGGCCCTGAGACCCCTTTGCAAAAAGCCGGCTTCCCACGGAAACAGTTTTCCTGAGGTGCACACCCTATCCCAAGTGGTTGTGGCAAGGTAAAGCAAATGCCCTCCACTTCTGTGGAAGAAACCACAGTGCCCAGCCATGTTCTAAGCCCTCCCATCCTCCCTGGGCTTCTGGCAGCAGGAGTGAAAAGAGAGGAGCAGAGCACTGGGTCCCGTTTGACAAAACCCGGCTTCCCACGGGAAAGTCTTTCTCCACGTGCAGACATGCTCCCAGGTGCCTGTGGCAAGGGGAAGGAAATGCCATACACTGACCTGGAGAAGAGACCACAGGGCCCAGGCACAGTCTGAACCCTTCCCTCAACCCGGCGGTTTTGCTAGCAGGAGTTCAACCCCAACGAACACAGCCCGGAGACCCCTGGGGCAAAAACGGCTTCCGACGAACAATAGGTGCTTGCTGTGGAACACCTATCCCAAGTGGGGGTAGCCAGCTCAACAAAATGCCACACACCCAGGTGTAAGAAAAAACATTGCCCAGGCATGGTCTAAGACCCTCACCTCGTCCCTGTGCTTTGGGGAGCCGGAGGGACAGCCGAGGCACTCGGCCCTGAGACCCCTTTGCAAAAAGCCGGCTTCCCACGGAGACAGTTTTCCTGAGGTGCAGACCCTATCCCAAGTGGTTGTGGCAAGGTAAAGAAAATGCCCTCCACTTCTCTGGAAGAAACCACAGTGAGCAGCCATGTTCTAGGCCCTCCCATCCTCCCTGGGCTTCTGGCAGCAGGAGTGAAAAGAGAGGAGCAGAGCACTGGGACCCGTTTGACAAAACCCGGCTTCCCACGGGAAAGTCTTTCTCCACGTGCAGACATGCTCCCAGGTGCCTGTGGCAAGGGCAAGGAAATGCCATACACTGACCTGGAAGAGACCACAGGGCCCAGGCACAGTCTGAACCCTTCCCTCAACCTGGCGGTTTTGCTAGCAGGAGTTCAACCCCAACGAACACAGCCCGGAGACCCCTGGGGCAAAAACGGCTTCCGACGAACAATAGGTGCTTGCTGTGGAACACCTATCCCAAGTGGGGGTAGCCAGCTCAACAAAATGCCACACACCCAGGTGTAAGAAACAACATTGCCCAGGCATGGTCTAAGCCCCTCACCTCGTCCCTGTGCTTTGGGGAGCCGGAGGGACAGCCGAGGCCCACGGCCCTGAGACCCCTTTGCAAAAAGCCGGCTTCCCACGGAGACAGTTTTCCTGAGGTGCAGACCCTATCCCAAGTGGTTGTGGCAAGGTAAAGCAAATGCCCTCGACTTCTCTGGAAGAAACCACAGTGCCCAGCCATGTTCTAGGCCCTCCCATCCTCCCTGGGCTTCTGGCAGCAGGAGTGAAAAGAGAGGAGCAGAGCACTGGGACCCGTTTGACAAAACCCGGCTTCCCACGGGAAAGTCTTTCTCCACGTGCAGACATGCTCCCAGGTGCCTGTGGCAAGGGGAAGGAAATGCCATACACTGACCTGGAAGAGACCACAGGGCCCAGGCACAGTCTGAACCCTTCCCTCAACCCGGCGGTTTTGCTAGCAGGAGTTCAACCCCAACGAACACAGCCCGGAGACCCCTGGGGCAAAAACGGCTTCCGACGAACAATAGGTGCTTGCTGTGGAACACCTATCCCAAGTGGGGGTAGCCAGCTCAACAAAATGCCACACACCCAGGTGTAAGAAACAACATTGCCCAGGCATGGTCTAAGCCCCTCACCTCGTCCCTGTGCTTTGGGGAGCCGGAGGGACAGCCGAGGCCCACGGCCCTGAGACCCCTTTGCAAAAAGCCGGCTTCCCACGGAAACAGTTTTCCTGAGGTTCACACCCTATCCCAAGTGGTTGTGGCAAGGTAAAGCAAATGCCCTCCACTTCTGTGGAAGAAACCACAGTGCCCAGCCATGTTCTAAGTCCTCCCATTCTCCCTGGGCTTCTGGCAGCAGGAGTGAAAAGAGAGGAGCAGAGCACTGGGTCCCGTTTGACAAAACCCGGCTTCCCACGGGAAAGTCTTTCTCCACGTGCAGACATGCTCCCAGGTGCCTGGGGCAAGGGGAAGGAAATGCCATACACTGACCTGGAAGAGACCACAGGGCCCAGGCACAGTCTGAACCCTTCCCTCAACCCGGCGGTTTTGCTAGCAGGAGTTCAACCCCAACGAACACATCCCGGAGACCCCTGGGGCAAAAACGGCTTCCGACGAACAATAGGTGCTTGCTGTGGAACACCTATCCCAAGTGGGGGTAGCCAGCTCAACAAAATGCCACACACCCAAGTGTAAGAAACAACATTGCCCAGGCATGGTCTAAGCCCCTCACCTCGTCCCTGTGCTTTGGGGAGCCGGAGGGACAGCGAGGCCCATGGCCCTGAGACCCCTTTGCAAAAAGCCGGCTTCCCACGGAGACAGTTTTCCTGAGGTGCAGACCCTATCCCAAGTGGTTGTGGCAAGGTAAAGCAAATGCCCTCCACTTCTCTGGAAGAAACCACAGTGCCCAGCCATGTTCTAAGCCCTCCCATCCTCCCTGGGCTTCTGGCAGCAGGAGTGAAAAGAGAGGAGCAGAGCACTGGGTCCCGTTTGACAAAACCCGGCTTCCCACGGGAAAGTCTTTCTCCACGTGCAGACATGCTCCCAGGTGCCTGGGGCAAGGGGAAGGAAATGCCATACACTGACCTGGAAGAGACCACAGGGCCCAGGCACAGTCTGAACCCTTCCCTCAACCCGGCGGTTTTGCTAGCAGGAGTTCAACCCCAACGAACACAGCCCGGAGACCCCTGGGGCAAAAACGGCTTCCGACGAACAATAGGTGCTTGCTGTGGAACACCTATCCCAAGTGGGGGTAGCCAGCTCAACAAAATGCCACACACCCAGGTGTAAGAAACAACATTGCCCAGGCATGGTCTAAGCCCCTCACCTCGTCCCTGTGCTTTGGGGAGCCGGAGGGACAGCCGAGGCACTCGGCCCTGAGACCCCTTTGCAAAAAGCCGGCTTCCCACGGAGACAGTTTTCCTGAGGTGCAGACCCTATCCCAAGTGGTTGTGGCAAGGTAAAGAAAATGCCCTCCACTTCTCTGGAAGAAACCACAGTGAGCAGCCATGTTCTAGGCCCTCCCATCCTCCCTGGGCTTCTGGCAGCAGGAGTGAAAAGAGAGGAGCAGAGCACTGGGACCCGTTTGACAAAACCCGGCTTCCCACGGGAAAGTCTTTCTCCACGTGCAGACATGCTCCCAGGTGCCTGTGGCAAGGGCAAGGAAATGCCATACACTGACCTGGAAGAGACCACAGGGCCCAGGCACAGTCTGAACCCTTCCCTCAACCTGGCGGTTTTGCTAGCAGGAGTTCAACCCCAACGAACACAGCCCGGAGACCCCTGGGGCAAAAACGGCTTCCGACGAACAATAGGTGCTTGCTGTGGAACACCTATCCCAAGTGGGGGTAGCCAGCTCAACAAAATGCCACACACCCAGGTGTAAGAAACAACATTGCCCAGGCATGGTCTAAGCCCCTCACCTCGTCCCTGTGCTTTGGGGAGCCGGAGGGACAGCCGAGGCCCACGGCCCTGAGACCCCTTTGCAAAAAGCCGGCTTCCCACGGAGACAGTTTTCCTGAGGTGCAGACCCTATCCCAAGTGGTTGTGGCAAGGTAAAGCAAATGCCCTCGACTTCTCTGGAAGAAACCACAGTGCCCAGCCATGTTCTAGGCCCTCCCATCCTCCCTGGGCTTCTGGCAGCAGGAGTGAAAAGAGAGGAGCAGAGCACTGGGACCCGTTTGACAAAACCCGGCTTCCCACGGGAAAGTCTTTCTCCACGTGCAGACATGCTCCCAGGTGCCTGTGGCAAGGGGAAGGAAATGCCATACACTGACCTGGAAGAGACCACAGGGCCCAGGCACAGTCTGAACCCTTCCCTCAACCCGGCGGTTTTGCTAGCAGGAGTTCAACCCCAACGAACACAGCCCGGAGACCCCTGGGGCAAAAACGGCTTCCGACGAACAATAGGTGCTTGCTGTGGAACACCTATCCCAAGTGGGGGTAGCCAGCTCAACAAAATGCCACACACCCAGGTGTAAGAAACAACATTGCCCAGGCATGGTCTAAGCCCCTCACCTCGTCCCTGTGCTTTGGGGAGCCGGAGGGACAGCCGAGGCCCACGGCCCTGAGACCCCTTTGCAAAAAGCCGGCTTCCCACGGAAACAGTTTTCCTGAGGTTCACACCCTATCCCAAGTGGTTGTGGCAAGGTAAAGCAAATGCCCTCCACTTCTGTGGAAGAAACCACAGTGCCCAGCCATGTTCTAAGTCCTCCCATTCTCCCTGGGCTTCTGGCAGCAGGAGTGAAAAGAGAGGAGCAGAGCACTGGGTCCCGTTTGACAAAACCCGGCTTCCCACGGGAAAGTCTTTCTCCACGTGCAGACATGCTCCCAGGTGCCTGGGGCAAGGGGAAGGAAATGCCATACACTGACCTGGAAGAGACCACAGGGCCCAGGCACAGTCTGAACCCTTCCCTCAACCCGGCGGTTTTGCTAGCAGGAGTTCAACCCCAACGAACACATCCCGGAGACCCCTGGGGCAAAAACGGCTTCCGACGAACAATAGGTGCTTGCTGTGGAACACCTATCCCAAGTGGGGGTAGCCAGCTCAACAAAATGCCACACACCCAAGTGTAAGAAACAACATTGCCCAGGCATGGTCTAAGCCCCTCACCTCGTCCCTGTGCTTTGGGGAGCCGGAGGGACAGCGAGGCCCATGGCCCTGAGACCCCTTTGCAAAAAGCCGGCTTCCCACGGAGACAGTTTTCCTGAGGTGCAGACCCTATCCCAAGTGGTTGTGGCAAGGTAAAGCAAATGCCCTCCACTTCTCTGGAAGAAACCACAGTGCCCAGCCATGTTCTAAGCCCTCCCATCCTCCCTGGGCTTCTGGCAGCAGGAGTGAAAAGAGAGGAGCAGAGCACTGGGTCCCGTTTGACAAAACCCGGCTTCCCACGGGAAAGTCTTTCTCCACGTGCAGACATGCTCCCAGGTGCCTGGGGCAAGGGGAAGGAAATGCCATACACTGACCTGGAAGAGACCACAGGGCCCAGGCACAGTCTGAACCCTTCCCTCAACCCGGCGGTTTTGCTAGCAGGAGTTCAACCCCAACGAACACAGCCCGGAGACCCCTGGGGCAAAAACGGCTTCCGACGAACAATAGGTGCTTGCTGTGGAACACCTATCCCAAGTGGGGGTAGCCAGCTCAACAAAATGCCACACACCCAGGTGTAAGAAACAACATTGCCCAGGCATGGTCTAAGCCCCTCACCTCGTCCCTGTGCTTTGGGGAGCCGGAGGGACAGCCGAGGCACTCGGCCCTGAGACCCCTTTGCAAAAAGCCGGCTTCCCACGGAGACAGTTTTCCTGAGGTGCAGACCCTATCCCAAGTGGTTGTGGCAAGGTAAAGAAAATGCCCTCCACTTCTCTGGAAGAAACCACAGTGAGCAGCCATGTTCTAGGCCCTCCCATCCTCCCTGGGCTTCTGGCAGCAGGAGTGAAAAGAGAGGAGCAGAGCACTGGGACCCGTTTGACAAAACCCGGCTTCCCACGGGAAAGTCTTTCTCCACGTGCAGACATGCTCCCAGGTGCCTGTGGCAAGGGCAAGGAAATGCCATACACTGACCTGGAAGAGACCACAGGGCCCAGGCACAGTCTGAACCCTTCCCTCAACCTGGCGGTTTTGCTAGCAGGAGTTCAACCCCAACGAACACAGCCCGGAGACCCCTGGGGCAAAAACGGCTTCCGACGAACAATAGGTGCTTGCTGTGGAACACCTATCCCAAGTGGGGGTAGCCAGCTCAACAAAATGCCACACACCCAGGTGTAAGAAACAACATTGCCCAGGCATGGTCTAAGCCCCTCACCTCGTCCCTGTGCTTTGGGGAGCCGGAGGGACAGCCGAGGCCCACGGCCCTGAGACCCCTTTGCAAAAAGCCGGCTTCCCACGGAGACAGTTTTCCTGAGGTGCAGACCCTATCCCAAGTGGTTGTGGCAAGGTAAAGCAAATGCCCTCGACTTCTCTGGAAGAAACCACAGTGCCCAGCCATGTTCTAGGCCCTCCCATCCTCCCTGGGCTTCTGGCAGCAGGAGTGAAAAGAGAGGAGCAGAGCACTGGGACCCGTTTGACAAAACCCGGCTTCCCACGGGAAAGTCTTTCTCCACGTGCAGACATGCTCCCAGGTGCCTGTGGCAAGGGGAAGGAAATGCCATACACTGACCTGGAAGAGACCACAGGGCCCAGGCACAGTCTGAACCCTTCCCTCAACCCGGCGGTTTTGCTAGCAGGAGTTCAACCCCAACGAACACAGCCCGGAGACCCCTGGGGCAAAAACGGCTTCCGACGAACAATAGGTGCTTGCTGTGGAACACCTATCCCAAGTGGGGGTAGCCAGCTCAACAAAATGCCACACACCCAGGTGTAAGAAACAACATTGCCCAGGCATGGTCTAAGCCCCTCACCTCGTCCCTGTGCTTTGGGGAGCCGGAGGGACAGCCGAGGCCCACGGCCCTGAGACCCCTTTGCAAAAAGCCGGCTTCCCACGGAAACAGTTTTCCTGAGGTTCACACCCTATCCCAAGTGGTTGTGGCAAGGTAAAGCAAATGCCCTCCACTTCTGTGGAAGAAACCACAGTGCCCAGCCATGTTCTAAGTCCTCCCATTCTCCCTGGGCTTCTGGCAGCAGGAGTGAAAAGAGAGGAGCAGAGCACTGGGTCCCGTTTGACAAAACCCGGCTTCCCACGGGAAAGTCTTTCTCCACGTGCAGACATGCTCCCAGGTGCCTGGGGCAAGGGGAAGGAAATGCCATACACTGACCTGGAAGAGACCACAGGGCCCAGGCACAGTCTGAACCCTTCCCTCAACCCGGCGGTTTTGCTAGCAGGAGTTCAACCCCAACGAACACATCCCGGAGACCCCTGGGGCAAAAACGGCTTCCGACGAACAATAGGTGCTTGCTGTGGAACACCTATCCCAAGTGGGGGTAGCCAGCTCAACAAAATGCCACACACCCAAGTGTAAGAAACAACATTGCCCAGGCATGGTCTAAGCCCCTCACCTCGTCCCTGTGCTTTGGGGAGCCGGAGGGACAGCGAGGCCCATGGCCCTGAGACCCCTTTGCAAAAAGCCGGCTTCCCACGGAGACAGTTTTCCTGAGGTGCAGACCCTATCCCAAGTGGTTGTGGCAAGGTAAAGCAAATGCCCTCCACTTCTCTGGAAGAAACCACAGTGCCCAGCCATGTTCTAAGCCCTCCCATCCTCCCTGGGCTTCTGGCAGCAGGAGTGAAAAGAGAGGAGCAGAGCACTGGGTCCCGTTTGACAAAACCCGGCTTCCCACGGGAAAGTCTTTCTCCACGTGCAGACATGCTCCCAGGTGCCTGGGGCAAGGGGAAGGAAATGCCATACACTGACCTGGAAGAGACCACAGGGCCCAGGCACAGTCTGAACCCTTCCCTCAACCCGGCGGTTTTGCTAGCAGGAGTTCAACCCCAACGAACACAGCCCGGAGACCCCTGGGGCAAAAACGGCTTCCGACGAACAATAGGTGCTTGCTGTGGAACACCTATCCCAAGTGGGGGTAGCCAGCTCAACAAAATGCCACACACCCAGGTGTAAGAAACAACATTGCCCAGGCATGGTCTAAGCCCCTCACCTCGTCCCTGTGCTTTGGGGAGCCGGAGGGACAGCCGAGGCACTCGGCCCTGAGACCCCTTTGCAAAAAGCCGGCTTCCCACGGAGACAGTTTTCCTGAGGTGCAGACCCTATCCCAAGTGGTTGTGGCAAGGTAAAGAAAATGCCCTCCACTTCTCTGGAAGAAACCACAGTGAGCAGCCATGTTCTAGGCCCTCCCATCCTCCCTGGGCTTCTGGCAGCAGGAGTGAAAAGAGAGGAGCAGAGCACTGGGACCCGTTTGACAAAACCCGGCTTCCCACGGGAAAGTCTTTCTCCACGTGCAGACATGCTCCCAGGTGCCTGTGGCAAGGGCAAGGAAATGCCATACACTGACCTGGAAGAGACCACAGGGCCCAGGCACAGTCTGAACCCTTCCCTCAACCTGGCGGTTTTGCTAGCAGGAGTTCAACCCCAACGAACACAGCCCGGAGACCCCTGGGGCAAAAACGGCTTCCGACGAACAATAGGTGCTTGCTGTGGAACACCTATCCCAAGTGGGGGTAGCCAGCTCAACAAAATGCCACACACCCAGGTGTAAGAAACAACATTGCCCAGGCATGGTCTAAGCCCCTCACCTCGTCCCTGTGCTTTGGGGAGCCGGAGGGACAGCCGAGGCCCACGGCCCTGAGACCCCTTTGCAAAAAGCCGGCTTCCCACGGAAACAGTTTTCCTGAGGTGCACACCCTATCCCAAGTGGTTGTGGCAAGGTAAAGCAAATGCCCTCCACTTCTCTGGAAGAAACCACAGTGCCCAGCCATGTTCTAAGCCCTCCCATCCTCCCTGGGCTTCTGGCAGCAGGAGTGAAAAGAGAGGAGCAGAGCACTGGGTCCCGTTTGACAAAACCCGGCTTCCCACGGGAAAGTCTTTCTCCACGTGCAGACATGCTCCCAGGTGCCTGGGGCAAGGGGAAGGAAATGCCATACACTGACCTGGAAGAGACCACAGGGCCCAGGCACAGTCTGAACCCTTCCCTCAACCCGGCGGTTTTGCTAGCAGGAGTTCAACCCCAACGAACACAGCCCGGAGACCCCTGGGGCAAAAACTGCTTCCGACGAACAATAGGTGCTTGCTGTGGAACACCTATCCCAAGTGGGGGTAGCCAGCTCAACAAAATGCCACACACCCAGGTGTAAGAAAAAACATTGCCCAGGCATGGTCTAAGACCCTCACCTCGTCCCTGTGCTTTGGGGAGCCGGAGGGACAGCCGAGGCTCACGGCCCTGAGACCCCTTTGCAAAAAGCCGGCTTCCCACGGAGACAGTTTTCCTGAGGTGCAGACCCTATCCCAAGTGGTTGTGGCAAGGTAAAGCAAATGCCCTTCACTTCTCTGGAAGAAACCACAGTGCCCAGCCATGTTCTAGGCCCTCCCATCCTCCCTGGGCTTCTGGCAGCAGGAGTGAAAAGAGAGGCGCAGAGCACTGGGACCCGTTTGACAAAACCCGTCTTCCCACGGGAAAGTCTTTCTCCACGTGCAGACATGCTCCCAGGTGCCTGTGGCAAGGGGAAGGAAATGCTATACACTGACCTGGAAGAGACCACAGGGCCCAGGCACAGTCTGAACCCTTCCCTCAACCCGGCGGTTTTGCTAGCAGGAGTTCAACCCCAACGAACACAGCCCGGAGACCCCTGGGGCAAAAACGGCTTCCGACGAACAATAGGTGCTTGCTGTGGAACACCTATCCCAAGTGGGGGTAGCCAGCTCAACAAAATGCCACACACCCAGGTGTAAGAAACAACATTGCCCAGGCATGGTCTAAGCCCCTCACCTCGTCCCTGTGCTTTGGGGAGCCGGAGGGACAGCGAGGCCCACGGCCCTGTGACCCCTTTGCGAAAAGCCGGCTTCCCACGGAGACAGTTTTCCTGAGGTGCAGACCCTATCCCAAGTGGTTGTGGCAAGGTAAAGCAAATGCCCTCCACTTCTCTGGAAGAAACCACAGTGCCCAGCCATGTTCTAGGCCCTCCCATCCTCCCTGGGCTTCTGGCAGCAGGAGTGAAAAGAGAGGAGCAGAGCACTGGGTCCCGTTTGACAAAACCCGGCTTCCCACGGGAAAGTCTTTCTCCACGTGCAGACATGCTCCCAGGTGCCTGTGGCAAGGGCAAGGAAATGCCATACACTGACCTGGAAGAGACCACAGGGCCCAGGCACAGTCTGAACCCTTCCCTCAACCCGGCGGTTTTGCTAGCAGGAGTTCAACCCCAACGAACACAGCCCGGAGACCCCTGGGGCAAAAACGGCTTCCGACGAACAATAGGTGCTTGCTGTGGAACACCTATCCCAAGTGGGGGTAGCCAGCTCAACAAAATGCCACACACCCAGGTGTAAGAAACAACATTGCCCAGGCATGGTCTAAGCCCCTCACCTCGTCCCTGTGCTTTGGGGAGCCGGAGGGACAGCCGAGGCCCACGGCCCTGAGACCCCTTTGCAAAAAGCCGGCTTCCCACGGAAACAGTTTTCCTGAGGTGCACAACCTATCCCAAGTGGTTGTGGCAAGGTAAAGCAAATGCCCTCCACTTCTGTGGAAGAAACCACAGTGCCCAGCCATGTTCTAAGCCCTCCCATCCTCCCTGGGCTTCTGGCAGCAGGAGTGAAAAGAGAGGAGCAGAGCACTGGGTCCCGTTTGACAAAACCCGGCTTCCCACGGGAAAGTCTTTCTCCACGTGCAGACATGCTCCCAGGTGCCTGGGGCAAGGGGAAGGAAATGCCATACACTGACCTGGAAGAGACCACAGGGCCCAGGCACAGTCTGAACCCTTCCCTCAACCCGGCGGTTTTGCTAGCAGGAGTTCAACCCCAACGAACACAGCCCGGAGACGCCTGGGGCAAAAACGGCTTCCGACGAACAATAGGTGCTTGCTGTGGAACACCTATCCCAAGTGGGGGTAGCCAGCTCAACAAAATGCCACACACCCAGGTGTAAGAAAAAACATTGCCCAGGCGTGGTCTAAGACCCTCACCTCGTCCCTGTGCTTTGGGGAGCCGGAGGGACAGCCGAGGCTCACGGCCCTGAGACCCCTTTGCAAAAAGCCGGCTTCCCACGGAGACAGTTTTCCTGAGGTGCAGACCCTATCCCAAGTGGTTGTGGCAAGGTAAAGCAAATGCCCTTCACTTCTCTGGAAGAAACCACAGTGCCCAGCCATGTTCTAGGCCCTCCCATCCTCCCTGGGCTTCTGGCAGCAGGAGTGAAAAGAGAGGCGCAGAGCACTGGGACCCGTTTGACAAAACCCGTCTTCCCACGGGAAAGTCTTTCTCCACGTGCAGACATGCTCCCAGGTGCCTGTGGCAAGGGGAAGGAAATGCCATACACTGACCTGGAAGAGACCACAGGGCCCAGGCACAGTCTGAACCCTTCCCTCAACCCGGCGGTTTTGCTAGCAGGAGTTCAACCCCAACGAACACAGCCCGGAGACCCCTGGGGCAAAAACGGCTTCCGACGAACAATAGGTGCTTGCTGTGGAACACCTATCCCAAGTGGGGGTAGCCAGCTCAACAAAATGCCACACACCCAGGTGTAAGAAACAACATTGCCCAGGCATGGTCTAAGCCCCTCACCTCGTCCCTGTGCTTTGGGGAGCCGGAGGGACAGCCGAGGCCCACGGCCCTGAGACCCCTTTGCAAAAAGCCGGCTTCCCACGGAAACAGTTTTCCTGAGGTGCACACCCTATCCCAAGTGGTTGTGGCAAGGTAAAGCAAATGCCCTCCACTTCTGTGGAAGAAACCACAGTGCCCAGCCATGTTCTAAGCCCTCCCATCCTCCCTGGGCTTCTGGCAGCAGGAGTGAAAAGAGAGGAGCAGAGCACTGGGTCCCGTTTGACAAAACCCGGCTTCCCACGGGAAAGTCTTTCTCCACGTGCAGACATGCTCCCAGGTGCCTGGGGCAAGGGGAAGGAAATGCCATACACTGACCTGGAAGAGACCACAGGGCCCAGGCACAGTCTGAACCCTTCCCTCAACCCGGCGGTTTTGCTAGCAGGAGTTCAACCCCAACGAACACAGCCCGGAGACCCCTGGGGCAAAAACTGCTTCCGACGAACAATAGGTGCTTGCTGTGGAACACCTATCCCAAGTGGGGGTAGCCAGCTCAACAAAATGCCACACACCCAGGTGTAAGAAAAAACATTGCCCAGGCATGGTCTAAGACCCTCACCTCGTCCCTGTGCTTTGGGGAGCCGGAGGGACAGCCGAGGCTCACGGCCCTGAGACCCCTTTGCAAAAAGCCGGCTTCCCACGGAGACAGTTTTCCTGAGGTGCAGACCCTATCCCAAGTGGTTGTGGCAAGGTAAAGCAAATGCCCTTCACTTCTCTGGAAGAAACCACAGTGCCCAGCCATGTTCTAGGCCCTCCCATCCTCCCTGGGCTTCTGGCAGCAGGAGTGAAAAGAGAGGCGCAGAGCACTGGGACCCGTTTGACAAAACCCGTCTTCCCATGGGAAAGTCTTTCTCCACGTGCAGACATGCTCCCAGGTGCCTGTGGCAAGGGGAAGGAAATGCTATACACTGACCTGGAAGAGACCACAGGGCCCAGGCACAGTCTGAACCCTTCCCTCAACCCGGCGGTTTTGCTAGCAGGAGTTCAACCCCAACGAACACAGCCCGGAGACCCCTGGGGCAAAAACGGCTTCCGACGAACAATAGGTGCTTGCTGTGGAACACCTATCCCAAGTGGGGGTAGCCAGCTCAACAAAATGCCACACACCCAGGTGTAAGAAACAACATTGCCCAGGCATGGTCTAAGCCCCTCACCTCGTCCCTGTGCTTTGGGGAGCCGGAGGGACAGCGAGGCCCACGGCCCTGTGACCCCTTTGCGAAAAGCCGGCTTCCCACGGAGACAGTTTTCCTGAGGTGCAGACCCTATCCCAAGTGGTTGTGGCAAGGTAAAGCAAATGCCCTCCACTTCTCTGGAAGAAACCACAGTGCCCAGCCATGTTCTAGGCCCTCCCATCCTCCCTGGGCTTCTGGCAGCAGGAGTGAAAAGAGAGGAGCAGAGCACTGGGTCCCGTTTGACAAAACCCGGCTTCCCACGGGAAAGTCTTTCTCCACGTGCAGACATGCTCCCAGGTGCCTGTGGCAAGGGCAAGGAAATGCCATACACTGACCTGGAAGAGACCACAGGGCCCAGGCACAGTCTGAACCCTTCCCTCAACCCGGCGGTTTTGCTAGCAGGAGTTCAACCCCAACGAACACAGCCCGGAGACGCCTGGGGCAAAAACGGCTTCCGACGAACAATAGGTGCTTGCTGTGGAACACCTATCCCAAGTGGGGGTAGCCAGCTCAACAAAATGCCACACACCCAGGTGTAAGAAACAACATTGCCCAGGCATGGTCTAAGCCCCTCACCTCGTCCCTGTGCTTTGGGGAGCCGGAGGGACAGCCGAGGCCCACGGCCCTGAGACCCCTTTGCAAAAAGCCGGCTTCCCACGGAAACAGTTTTCCTGAGGTGCACACCCTATCCCAAGTGGTTGTGGCAAGGTAAAGCAAATGCCCTCCACTTCTGTGGAAGAAACCACAGTGCCCAGCCATGTTCTAAGCCCTCCCATCCTCCCTGGGCTTCTGGCAGCAGGAGTGAAAAGAGAGGAGCAGAGCACTGGGTCCCGTTTGACAAAACCCGGCTTCCCACGGGAAAGTCTTTCTCCACGTGCAGACATGCTCCCAGGTGCCTGGGGCAAGGGGAAGGAAATGCCATACACTGACCTGGAAGAGACCACAGGGCCCAGGCACAGTCTGAACCCTTCCCTCAACCCGGCGGTTTTGCTAGCAGGAGTTCAACCCCAACGAACACAGCCCGGAGACCCCTGGGGCAAAAACTGCTTCCGACGAACAATAGGTGCTTGCTGTGGAACACCTATCCCAAGTGGGGGTAGCCAGCTCAACAAAATGCCACACACCCAGGTGTAAGAAAAAACATTGCCCAGGCATGGTCTAAGACCCTCACCTCGTCCCTGTGCTTTGGGGAGCCGGAGGGACAGCCGAGGCTCACGGCCCTGAGACCCCTTTGCAAAAAGCCGGCTTCCCACGGAGACAGTTTTCCTGAGGTGCAGACCCTATCCCAAGTGGTTGTGGCAAGGTAAAGCAAATGCCCTTCACTTCTCTGGAAGAAACCACAGTGCCCAGCCATGTTCTAGGCCCTCCCATCCTCCCTGGGCTTCTGGCAGCAGGAGTGAAAAGAGAGGCGCAGAGCACTGGGACCCGTTTGACAAAACCCGTCTTCCCACGGGAAAGTCTTTCTCCACGTGCAGACATGCTCCCAGGTGCCTGTGGCAAGGGGAAGGAAATGCTATACACTGACCTGGAAGAGACCACAGGGCCCAGGCACAGTCTGAACCCTTCCCTCAACCCGGCGGTTTTGCTAGCAGGAGTTCAACCCCAACGAACACAGCCCGGAGACCCCTGGGGCAAAAACGGCTTCCGACGAACAATAGGTGCTTGCTGTGGAACACCTATCCCAAGTGGGGGTAGCCAGCTCAACAAAATGCCACACACCCAGGTGTAAGAAACAACATTGCCCAGGCATGGTCTAAGCCCCTCACCTCGTCCCTGTGCTTTGGGGAGCCGGAGGGACAGCGAGGCCCACGGCCCTGTGACCCCTTTGCGAAAAGCCGGCTTCCCACGGAGACAGTTTTCCTGAGGTGCAGACCCTATCCCAAGTGGTTGTGGCAAGGTAAAGCAAATGCCCTCCACTTCTCTGGAAGAAACCACAGTGCCCAGCCATGTTCTAGGCCCTCCCATCCTCCCTGGGCTTCTGGCAGCAGGAGTGAAAAGAGAGGAGCAGAGCACTGGGTCCCGTTTGACAAAACCCGGCTTCCCACGGGAAAGTCTTTCTCCACGTGCAGACATGCTCCCAGGTGCCTGTGGCAAGGGCAAGGAAATGCCATACACTGACCTGGAAGAGACCACAGGGCCCAGGCACAGTCTGAACCCTTCCCTCAACCCGGCGGTTTTGCTAGCAGGAGTTCAACCCCAACGAACACAGCCCGGAGACCCCTGGGGCAAAAACGGCTTCCGACGAACAATAGGTGCTTGCTGTGGAACACCTATCCCAAGTGGGGGTAGCCAGCTCAACAAAATGCCACACACCCAGGTGTAAGAAACAACATTGCCCAGGCATGGTCTAAGCCCCTCACCTCGTCCCTGTGCTTTGGGGAGCCGGAGGGACAGCCGAGGCCCACGGCCCTGAGACCCCTTTGCAAAAAGCCGGCTTCCCACGGAAACAGTTTTCCTGAGGTGCACAACCTATCCCAAGTGGTTGTGGCAAGGTAAAGCAAATGCCCTCCACTTCTGTGGAAGAAACCACAGTGCCCAGCCATGTTCTAAGCCCTCCCATCCTCCCTGGGCTTCTGGCAGCAGGAGTGAAAAGAGAGGAGCAGAGCACTGGGTCCCGTTTGACAAAACCCGGCTTCCCACGGGAAAGTCTTTCTCCACGTGCAGACATGCTCCCAGGTGCCTGGGGCAAGGGGAAGGAAATGCCATACACTGACCTGGAAGAGACCACAGGGCCCAGGCACAGTCTGAACCCTTCCCTCAACCCGGCGGTTTTGCTAGCAGGAGTTCAACCCCAACGAACACAGCCCGGAGACGCCTGGGGCAAAAACGGCTTCCGACGAACAATAGGTGCTTGCTGTGGAACACCTATCCCAAGTGGGGGTAGCCAGCTCAACAAAATGCCACACACCCAGGTGTAAGAAAAAACATTGCCCAGGCGTGGTCTAAGACCCTCACCTCGTCCCTGTGCTTTGGGGAGCCGGAGGGACAGCCGAGGCTCACGGCCCTGAGACCCCTTTGCAAAAAGCCGGCTTCCCACGGAGACAGTTTTCCTGAGGTGCAGACCCTATCCCAAGTGGTTGTGGCAAGGTAAAGCAAATGCCCTTCACTTCTCTGGAAGAAACCACAGTGCCCAGCCATGTTCTAGGCCCTCCCATCCTCCCTGGGCTTCTGGCAGCAGGAGTGAAAAGAGAGGCGCAGAGCACTGGGACCCGTTTGACAAAACCCGTCTTCCCACGGGAAAGTCTTTCTCCACGTGCAGACATGCTCCCAGGTGCCTGTGGCAAGGGGAAGGAAATGCCATACACTGACCTGGAAGAGACCACAGGGCCCAGGCACAGTCTGAACCCTTCCCTCAACCCGGCGGTTTTGCTAGCAGGAGTTCAACCCCAACGAACACAGCCCGGAGACCCCTGGGGCAAAAACGGCTTCCGACGAACAATAGGTGCTTGCTGTGGAACACCTATCCCAAGTGGGGGTAGCCAGCTCAACAAAATGCCACACACCCAGGTGTAAGAAACAACATTGCCCAGGCATGGTCTAAGCCCCTCACCTCGTCCCTGTGCTTTGGGGAGCCGGAGGGACAGCCGAGGCCCACGGCCCTGAGACCCCTTTGCAAAAAGCCGGCTTCCCACGGAAACAGTTTTCCTGAGGTGCACACCCTATCCCAAGTGGTTGTGGCAAGGTAAAGCAAATGCCCTCCACTTCTGTGGAAGAAACCACAGTGCCCAGCCATGTTCTAAGCCCTCCCATCCTCCCTGGGCTTCTGGCAGCAGGAGTGAAAAGAGAGGAGCAGAGCACTGGGTCCCGTTTGACAAAACCCGGCTTCCCACGGGAAAGTCTTTCTCCACGTGCAGACATGCTCCCAGGTGCCTGGGGCAAGGGGAAGGAAATGCCATACACTGACCTGGAAGAGACCACAGGGCCCAGGCACAGTCTGAACCCTTCCCTCAACCCGGCGGTTTTGCTAGCAGGAGTTCAACCCCAACGAACACAGCCCGGAGACCCCTGGGGCAAAAACTGCTTCCGACGAACAATAGGTGCTTGCTGTGGAACACCTATCCCAAGTGGGGGTAGCCAGCTCAACAAAATGCCACACACCCAGGTGTAAGAAAAAACATTGCCCAGGCATGGTCTAAGACCCTCACCTCGTCCCTGTGCTTTGGGGAGCCGGAGGGACAGCCGAGGCTCACGGCCCTGAGACCCCTTTGCAAAAAGCCGGCTTCCCACGGAGACAGTTTTCCTGAGGTGCAGACCCTATCCCAAGTGGTTGTGGCAAGGTAAAGCAAATGCCCTTCACTTCTCTGGAAGAAACCACAGTGCCCAGCCATGTTCTAGGCCCTCCCATCCTCCCTGGGCTTCTGGCAGCAGGAGTGAAAAGAGAGGCGCAGAGCACTGGGACCCGTTTGACAAAACCCGTCTTCCCATGGGAAAGTCTTTCTCCACGTGCAGACATGCTCCCAGGTGCCTGTGGCAAGGGGAAGGAAATGCTATACACTGACCTGGAAGAGACCACAGGGCCCAGGCACAGTCTGAACCCTTCCCTCAACCCGGCGGTTTTGCTAGCAGGAGTTCAACCCCAACGAACACAGCCCGGAGACCCCTGGGGCAAAAACGGCTTCCGACGAACAATAGGTGCTTGCTGTGGAACACCTATCCCAAGTGGGGGTAGCCAGCTCAACAAAATGCCACACACCCAGGTGTAAGAAACAACATTGCCCAGGCATGGTCTAAGCCCCTCACCTCGTCCCTGTGCTTTGGGGAGCCGGAGGGACAGCGAGGCCCACGGCCCTGTGACCCCTTTGCGAAAAGCCGGCTTCCCACGGAGACAGTTTTCCTGAGGTGCAGACCCTATCCCAAGTGGTTGTGGCAAGGTAAAGCAAATGCCCTCCACTTCTCTGGAAGAAACCACAGTGCCCAGCCATGTTCTAGGCCCTCCCATCCTCCCTGGGCTTCTGGCAGCAGGAGTGAAAAGAGAGGAGCAGAGCACTGGGTCCCGTTTGACAAAACCCGGCTTCCCACGGGAAAGTCTTTCTCCACGTGCAGACATGCTCCCAGGTGCCTGTGGCAAGGGCAAGGAAATGCCATACACTGACCTGGAAGAGACCACAGGGCCCAGGCACAGTCTGAACCCTTCCCTCAACCCGGCGGTTTTGCTAGCAGGAGTTCAACCCCAACGAACACAGCCCGGAGACCCCTGGGGCAAAAACGGCTTCCGACGAACAATAGGTGCTTGCTGTGGAACACCTATCCCAAGTGGGGGTAGCCAGCTCAACAAAATGCCACACACCCAGGTGTAAGAAACAACATTGCCCAGGCATGGTCTAAGCCCCTCACCTCGTCCCTGTGCTTTGGGGAGCCGGAGGGACAGCCGAGGCCCACGGCCCTGAGACCCCTTTGCAAAAAGCCGGCTTCCCACGGAAACAGTTTTCCTGAGGTGCACACCCTATCCCAAGTGGTTGTGGCAAGGTAAAGCAAATGCCCTCCACTTCTGTGGAAGAAACCACAGTGCCCAGCCATGTTCTAAGCCCTCCCATCCTCCCTGGGCTTCTGGCAGCAGGAGTGAAAAGAGAGGAGCAGAGCACTGGGTCCCGTTTGACAAAACCCGGCTTCCCACGGGAAAGTCTTTCTCCACGTGCAGACATGCTCCCAGGTGCCTGGGGCAAGGGGAAGGAAATGCCATACACTGACCTGGAAGAGACCACAGGGCCCAGGCACAGTCTGAACCCTTCCCTCAACCCGGCGGTTTTGCTAGCAGGAGTTCAACCCCAACGAACACAGCCCGGAGACCCCTGGGGCAAAAACTGCTTCCGACGAACAATAGGTGCTTGCTGTGGAACACCTATCCCAAGTGGGGGTAGCCAGCTCAACAAAATGCCACACACCCAGGTGTAAGAAAAAACATTGCCCAGGCATGGTCTAAGACCCTCACCTCGTCCCTGTGCTTTGGGGAGCCGGAGGGACAGCCGAGGCTCACGGCCCTGAGACCCCTTTGCAAAAAGCCGGCTTCCCACGGAGACAGTTTTCCTGAGGTGCAGACCCTATCCCAAGTGGTTGTGGCAAGGTAAAGCAAATGCCCTTCACTTCTCTGGAAGAAACCACAGTGCCCAGCCATGTTCTAGGCCCTCCCATCCTCCCTGGGCTTCTGGCAGCAGGAGTGAAAAGAGAGGCGCAGAGCACTGGGACCCGTTTGACAAAACCCGTCTTCCCACGGGAAAGTCTTTCTCCACGTGCAGACATGCTCCCAGGTGCCTGTGGCAAGGGGAAGGAAATGCTATACACTGACCTGGAAGAGACCACAGGGCCCAGGCACAGTCTGAACCCTTCCCTCAACCCGGCGGTTTTGCTAGCAGGAGTTCAACCCCAACGAACACAGCCCGGAGACCCCTGGGGCAAAAACGGCTTCCGACGAACAATAGGTGCTTGCTGTGGAACACCTATCCCAAGTGGGGGTAGCCAGCTCAACAAAATGCCACACACCCAGGTGTAAGAAACAACATTGCCCAGGCATGGTCTAAGCCCCTCACCTCGTCCCTGTGCTTTGGGGAGCCGGAGGGAGAGCGAGGCCCACGGCCCTGTGACCCCTTTGCGAAAAGCCGGCTTCCCACGGAGACAGTTTTCCTGAGGTGCAGACCCTATCCCAAGTGGTTGTGGCAAGGTAAAGCAAATGCCCTCCACTTCTCTGGAAGAAACCACAGTGCCCAGCCATGTTCTAGGCCCTCCCATCCTCCCTGGGCTTCTGGCAGCAGGAGTGAAAAGAGAGGAGCAGAGCACTGGGTCCCGTTTGACAAAACCCGGCTTCCCACGGGAAAGTCTTTCTCCACGTGCAGACATGCTCCCAGGTGCCTGTGGCAAGGGCAAGGAAATGCCATACACTGACCTGGAAGAGACCACAGGGCCCAGGCACAGTCTGAACCCTTCCCTCAACCCGGCGGTTTTGCTAGCAGGAGTTCAACCCCAACGAACACAGCCCGGAGACCCCTGGGGCAAAAACGGCTTCCGACGAACAATAGGTGCTTGCTGTGGAACACCTATCCCAAGTGGGGGTAGCCAGCTCAACAAAATGCCACACACCCAGGTGTAAGAAACAACATTGCCCAGGCATGGTCTAAGCCCCTCACCTCGTCCCTGTGCTTTGGGGAGCCGGAGGGACAGCCGAGGCCCACGGCCCTGAGACCCCTTTGCAAAAAGCCGGCTTCCCACGGAAACAGTTTTCCTGAGGTGCACAACCTATCCCAAGTGGTTGTGGCAAGGTAAAGCAAATGCCCTCCACTTCTGTGGAAGAAACCACAGTGCCCAGCCATGTTCTAAGCCCTCCCATCCTCCCTGGGCTTCTGGCAGCAGGAGTGAAAAGAGAGGAGCAGAGCACTGGGTCCCGTTTGACAAAACGCGGCTTCCCACGGGAAAGTCTTTCTCCACGTGCAGACATGCTCCCAGGTGCCTGGGGCAAGGGGAAGGAAATGCCATACACTGACCGGGAAGAGACCACAGGGCCCAGGCACAGTCTGAACCCTTCCCTCAACCCGGCGGTTTTGCTAGCAGGAGTTCAACCCCAACGAACACAGCCCGGAGACGCCTGGGGCAAAAACGGCTTCCGTCGAACAATAGGTGCTTGCTGTGGAACACCTATCCCAAGTGGGGGTAGCCAGCTCAACAAAATGCCACACACCCAGGTGTAAGAAAAAACATTGCCCAGGCATGGTCTAAGACCCTCACCTCGTCCCTGTGCTTTGGGGAGCCGGAGGGACAGCCGAGGCTCACGGCCCTGAGACCCCTTTGCAAAAAGCCGGCTTCCCACGGAGACAGTTTTCCTGAGGTGCAGACCCTATCCCAAGTGGTTGTGGCAAGGTAAAGCAAATGCCCTTCACTTCTCTGGAAGAAACCACAGTGCCCAGCCATGTTCTAGGCCCTCCCATCCTCCCTGGGCTTCTGGCAGCAGGAGTGAAAAGAGAGGCGCAGAGCACTGGGACCCGTTTGACAAAACCCGTCTTCCCACGGGAAAGTCTTTCTCCACGTGCAGACATGCTCCCAGGTGCCTGTGGCAAGGGGAAGGAAATGCCATACACTGACCTGGAAGAGACCACAGGGCCCAGGCACAGTCTGAACCCTTCCCTCAACCCGGCGGTTTTGCTAGCAGGAGTTCAACCCCAACGAACACAGCCCGGAGACCCCTGGGGCAAAAACGGCTTCCGACGAACAATAGGTGCTTGCTGTGGAACACCTATCCCAAGTGGGGGTAGCCAGCTCAACAAAATGCCACACACACAGGTGTAAGAAACAACATTGCCCAGGCATGGTCTAAGCCCCTCACCTCGTCCCTGTGCTTTGGGGAACCGGAGGGACAGCCGAGGCCCACGGCCCTGAGACCCCTTTGCAAAAAGCCGGCTTCCCACGGAGACAGTTTTCCTGAGGTGCAGACCCTATCCCAAGTGGTTGTGGCAAGGTAAAGCAAATGCCCTCCACTTCTCTGGAAGAAACCACAGTGCCCAGCCATGTTCTAGGCCCTCCCATCCTCCCTGGGCTTCTGGCAGCAGGAGTGAAAAGAGAGGAGCAGAGCACTGGGACCCGTTTGACAAAACCCGGCTTCCCACGGGAAAGTCTTTCTCCATGTGCAGACATGCTCCCAGGTGCCTGTGGCAAGGGGAAGGAAATGCCATACACTGACCTGGAAGAGACCACAGGGCCCAGGCACAGTCTGAACCCTTCCCTCAACCCGGCGGTTTTGCTAGCAGGAGTTCAACCCCAACGAACACAGCCCGGAGACCCCTGGGGCAAAAACGGCTTCCGACTAACAATAGGTGCTTGCTGTGGAACACCTATCCCAAGTGGGGGTAGCCAGCTCAACAAAATGCCACACACCCAGGTGTAAGAAACAACATTGCCCAGGCATGGTCTAAGCCCCTCACCTCGTCCCTGTGCTTTGGGGAGCCGGAGGGACAGCCGAGGCCCACGGCCCTGAGACCCCTTTGCAAAAAGCCGGCTTCCCACGGAAACAGTTTTCCTGAGGTTCACACCCTATCCCAAGTGGTTGTGGCAAGGTAAAGCAAATGCCCTCCACTTCTGTGGAAGAAACCACAGTGCCCAGCCATGTTCTAAGCCCTCCCATTCTCCCTGGGCTTCTGGCAGGAGGAGTGAAAAGAGAGGAGCAGAGCACTGGGTCCCGTTTGACAAAACCCGGCTTCCCACGGGAAAGTCTTTCTCCACGTGCAGACATGCTCCCAGGTGCCTGGGGCAAGGGGAAGGAAATGCCATACACTGACCTGGAAGAGACCACAGGGCCCAGGCACAGTCTGAACCCTTCCCTCAACCCGGCGGTTTTGCTAGCAGGAGTTCAACCCCAACGAACAAAGCCCGGAGACCCCTGGGGCAAAAACGGCTTCCGACGAACAATAGGTGCTTGCTGTGGAACACCTATCCCAAGTGGGGGTAGCCAGCTCAACAAAATGCCACACACCCAGGTGTAAGAAACAACATTGCCCAGGCATGGTCTAAGCCCCTCACCTCGTCCCTGTGCTTTGGGGAGCCGGAGGGACAGCCGAGGCCCACGGCCCTGAGACCCCTTTGCAAAAAGCCGGCTTCCCACGGAAACAGTTTTCCTGAGGTTCACACCCTATCCCAAGTGGTTGTGGCAAGGTAAAGCAAATGCCCTCCACTTCTGTGGAAGAAACCACAGTGCCCAGCCATGTTCTAAGCCCTCCCATTCTCCCTGGGCTTCTGGCAGGAGGAGTGAAAAGAGAGGAGCAGAGCACTGGGTCCCGTTTGACAAAACCCGGCTTCCCACGGGAAAGTCTTTCTCCACGTGCAGACATGCTCCCAGGTGCCTGGGGCAAGGGGAAGGAAATGCCATACACTGACCTGGAAGAGACCACAGGGCCCAGGCACAGTCTGAACCCTTCCCTCAACCCGGCGGTTTTGCTAGCAGGAGTTCAACCCCAACGAACAAAGCCCGGAGACCCCTGGGGCAAAAACGGCTTCCGACGAACAATAGGTGCTTGCTGTGGAACACCTATCCCAAGTGGGGGTAGCCAGCTCAACAAAATGCCACACACCCAGGTGTAAGAAACAACATTGCCCAGGCATGGTCTAAGCCCCTCACCTCGTCCCTGTGCTTTGGGGAGCCGGAGGGACAGCGAGGCCCATGGCCCTGAGACCCCTTTGCAAAAAGCCGGCTTCCCACGGAGACAGTTTTCCTGAGGTGCACACCCTATCCCAAGTGGTTGTGGCAAGGTAAAGCAAATGCCCTCCACTTCTCTGGAAGAAACCACAGTGCCCAGCCATGTTCTAAGCCCTCCCATCCTCCCTGGGCATCTGGCAGCAGGAGTGAAAAGAGAGGAGCAGAGCACTGGGTCCCGTTTGACAAAACCCGGCTTCCCACGGGAAAGTCTTTCTCCACGTGCAGACATGCTCCCAGGTGCCTGGGGCAAGGGGAAGGAAATGCCATACACTGACCTGGAAGAGACCACAGGGCCCAGGCACAGTCTGAACCCTTCCCTCAACCCGGCGGTTTTGCTAGCAGGAGTTCAACCCCAACGAACACAGCCCGGAGACGCCTGGGGCAAAAACGGCTTCCGACGAACAATAGGTGCTTGCTGTGGAACACCTATCCCAAGTGGGGGTAGCCAGCTCAACAAAATGCCACACACCCAGGTGTAAGAAACAACATTGCCCAGGCATGGTCTAAGCCCCTCACCTCGTCCCTGTGCTTTGGGGAGCCGGAGGGACAGCCGAGGCACTCGGCCCTGAGACCCCTTTGCAAAAAGCCGGCTTCCCACGGAGACAGTTTTCCTGAGGTGCAGACCCTATCCCAAGTGGTTGTGGCAAGATAAAGAAAATGCCCTCGACTTCTCTGGAAGAAACCACAGTGAGCAGCCATGTTCTAGGCCCTCCCATCCTCCCTGGGCTTCTGGCAGCAGGAGTGAAAAGAGAGGAGCAGAGCACTGGGACCCGTTTGACAAAACCCGGCTTCCCACGGGAAAGTCTTTCTCCACGTGCAGACATGCTCCCAGGTGCCTGTGGCAAGGGCAAGGAAATGCCATACACTGACCTGGAAGAGACCACAGGGCCCAGGCACAGTCTGAACCCTTCCCTCAACCCGGCGGTTTTGCTAGCAGGAGTTCAACCCCAACGAACACAGCCCGGAGACCCCTGGGGCAAAAACTGCTTCCGACGAACAATAGGTGCTTGCTGTGGAACACCTATCCCAAGTGGGGGTAGCCAGCTCAACAAAATGCCACACACCCAGGTGTAAGAAAAAACATTGCCCAGGCATGGTCTAAGACCCTCACCTCGTCCCTGTGCTTTGGGGAGCCGGAGGGACAGCCGAGGCTCACGGCCCTGAGACCCCTTTGCAAAAAGCCGGCTTCCCACGGAGACAGTTTTCCTGAGGTGCAGACCCTATCCCAAGTGGTTGTGGCAAGGTAAAGCAAATGCCCTTCACTTCTCTGGAAGAAACCACAGTGCCCAGCCATGTTCTAGGCCCTCCCATCCTCCCTGGGCTTCTGGCAGCAGGAGTGAAAAGAGAGGCGCAGAGCACTGGGACCCGTTTGACAAAACCCGTCTTCCCACGGGAAAGTCTTTCTCCACGTGCAGACATGCTCCCAGGTGCCTGTGGCAAGGGGAAGGAAATGCTATACACTGACCTGGAAGAGACCACAGGGCCCAGGCACAGTCTGAACCCGTCCCTCAACCCGGCGGTTTTGCTAGCAGGAGTTCAACCCCAACGAACACAGCCAGGAGACCCCTGGGGCAAAAACGGCTTCCGACGAACAATAGGTGCTTGCTGTGGAACACCTATCCCAAGTGGGGGTAGCCAGCTCAACAAAATGCCACACACCCAGGTGTAAGAAACAACATTGCCCAGGCATGGTCTAAGCCCCTCACCTCGTCCCTGTGCTTTGGGGAGCCGGAGGGACAGCGAGGCCCACGGCCCTGAGACCCCTTTGCAAAAAGCCGGCTTCCCACGGAGACAGTTTTCCTGAGGTGCAGACCCTATCCCAAGTGGTTGTGGCAAGGTAAAGCAAATGCCCTCCACTTCTCTGGAAGAAACCACAGTGCCCAGCCATGTTCTAGGCCCTCCCATCCTCCCTGGGCTTCTGGCAGCAGGAGTGAAAAGAGAGGAGCAGAGCACTGGGTCCCGTTTGACAAAACCCGGCTTCCCACGGGAAAGTCTTTCTCCACGTGCAGACATGCTCCCAGGTGCCTGTGGCAAGGGGAAGGATATGCCATACACTGACCTGGAAGAGACCACAGGGCCCAGGCACAGTCTGAACCCTTCCCTCAACCCGGCGGTTTTGCTAGCAGGAGTTCAACCCCAACGAACACAGCCCGGAGACCCCTGGGGCAAAAACGGCTTCCGACGAACAATAGGTGCTTGCTGTGGAACACCTATCCCAAGTGGGGGTAGCCAGCTCAACAAAATGCCACACACCCAGGTGTAAGAAACAACATTGCCCAGGCATGGTCTAAGCCCCTCACCTCGTCCCTGTGCTGTGGGGAGCCGGAGGGACAGCGAGGCCCACGGCCCTGAGACCCCTTTGCAAAAAGCCGGCTTCCCACGGAAACAGTTTTCCTGAGGTGCACACCCTATCCCAAGTGGTTGTGGCAAGGTAAAGCAAATGCCCTCCACTTCTCTGGAAGAAACCACAGTGCCCAGCCATGTTCTAAGCCCTCCCATCCTCCCTGGGCTTCTGGCAGCAGGAGTGAAAAGAGAGGAGCAGAGCTCTGGGTCCCGTTTGACAAAACCCGGCTTCCCACGGGAAAGTCTTTCTCCACGTGCAGACATGCTCCCAGGTGCCTGGGGCAAGGGGAAGGAAATGCCATACACTGACCTGGAAGAGACCACAGGGCCCAGGCACAGTCTGAACCCTTCCCTTTACCCGGCGGTTTTGCTAGCAGGAGTTCAACCCCAACGAACACAGCCCGGAGACCCCTGGGGCAAAAACGGCTTCCGACGAACAATAGGTGCTTGCTGTGGAACACCTATCCCAAGTGGGGGTAGCCAGCTCAACAAAATGCCACACACCCAGGTGTAAGAAACAACATTGCCCAGGCATGGTCTAAGCCCCTCACCTCGTCCCTGTGCTTTGGGGAGCCGGAGGGACAGCGAGGCCCACGGCCCTGAGACCCCTTTGCAAAAAGCCGGCTTCCCACGGAAACAGTTTTCCTGAGGTGCACACCCTATCCCAAGTGGTTGTGGCAAGGTAAAGCAAATGCCCTCCACTTCTCTGGAAGAAACCATAGTGCCCAGCCATGTTCTAAGCCCTCCCATCCTCCCTGGGCTTCTGGCAGCAGGAGTGAAAAGAGAGGAGCAGAGCACTGGGTCCCGTTTGACAAAACCCGGCTTCCCACGGGAAAGTCTTTCTCCACGTGCAGACATGCTCCCAGGTGCCTGGGGCAAGGGGAAGGAAATGCCATACACTGACCTGGAAGACACCACAGGGCCCAGGCACAGTCTGAACCCTTCCCTCAACCCGGCGGTTTTGCTAGCAGGAGTTCAACCCCAACGAACACAGCCCGGAGACGCCTGGGGCAAAAAACGGCTTCCGACGAACAATAGGTGCTTGCTGTGGAACACCTATCCCAAGTGGGGGTAGCCAGCTCAACAAAATGCCACACACCCAGGTGTAAGAAACAACATTGCCCAGGCATGGTCTAAGCCCCTCACCTCGTCCCTGTGCTTTGGGGAGCCGGAGGGACAGCCGAGGCACTCGGCCCTGAGACCCCTTTGCAAAAAGCCGGCTTCCCACGGAGACAGTTTTCCTGAGGTGCAGACCCTATCCCAAGTGGTTGTGGCAAGGTAAAGAAAATGCCCTCCACTTCTCTGGAAGAAACCACAGTGAGCAGCCATGTTCTAGGCCCTCCCATCCTCCCTGGGCTTCTGGCAGCAGGAGTGAAAAGAGAGGAGCAGAGCACTGGGACCCGTTTGACAAAACCCGGCTTCCCACGGGAAAGTCTTTCTCCACGTGCAGACATGCTCCCAGGTGCCTGTGGCAAGGGCAAGGAAATGCCATACACTGACCTGGAAGAGACCACAGGGCCCAGGCACAGTCTGAACCCTTCCCTCAACCCGGCGGTTTTGCTAGCAGGAGTTCAACCCCAACGAACACAGCCCGGAGACCCCTGGGGCAAAAACGGCTTCCGACGAACAATAGGTGCTTGCTGTGGAACACCTATCCCAAGTGGGGGTAGCCAGCTCAACAAAATGCCACACACCCAGGTGTAAGAAACAACATTGCCCAGGCATGGTCTAAGCCCCTCACCTCGTCCCTGTGCTTTGGGGAGCCGGAGGGACAGCCGAGGCCCACGGCCCTGAGACCCCTTTGCAAAAAGCCGGCTTCCCACGGAAACAGTTTGCCTGAGGTGCACACCCTATCCCAAGTGGTTGTGGCAAGGTAAAGCAAATGCCCTCCACTTCTGTGGAAGAAACCACAGTGCCCAGCCATGTTCTAAGTCCTCCCATTCTCCCTGGGCTTCTGGCAGCAGGAGTGAAAAGAGAGGAGCAGAGCACTGGGTCCCGTTTGACAAAACCCGGCTTCCCACGGGAAAGTCTTTCTCCACGTGCAGACATGCTCCCAGGTGCCTGGGGCAAGGGGAAGGAAATGCCATACACTGACCTGGAAGAGACCACAGGGCCCAGGCACAGTCTGAACCCTTCCCTCAACCCGGCGGTTTTGCTAGCAGGAGTTCAACCCCAACGAACACATCCCGGAGACCCCTGGGGCAAAAACGGCTTCCGACGAACAATAGGTGCTTGCTGTGGAACACCTATCCCAAGTGGGGGTAGCCAGCTCAACCAAATGCCACACACCCAGGTGTAAGAAACAACATTGCCCAGGCATGGTCTAAGCCCCTCACCTCGTCCCTGTGCTTTGGGGAGCCGGAGGGACAGCGAGGCCCATGGCCCTGAGACCCCTTTGCAAAAAGCCGGCTTCCCACGGAGACAGTTTTCCTGAGGTGCAGACCCTATCCCAAGTGGTTGTGGCAAGGTAAAGCAAATGCCCTCCACTTCTCTGGAAGAAACCACAGTGCCCAGCCATGTTCTAAGCCCTCCCATCCTCCCTGGGCTTCTGGCAGCAGGAGTGAAAAGAGAGGAGCAGAGCACTGGGTCCCGTTTGACAAAACCCGGCTTCCCACGGGAAAGTCTTTCTCCACGTGCAGACATGCTCCCAGGTGCCTGGGGCAAGGGGAAGGAAATGCCATACACTGACCTGGAAGAGACCACAGGGCCCAGGCACAGTCTGAACCCTTCCCTCAACCCGGCGGTTTTGCTAGCAGGAGTTCAACCCCAACGAACACAGCCCGGAGACCCCTGGGGCAAAAACGGCTTCGGACGAACAATAGGTGCTTGCTGTGGAACACCTATCCCAAGTGGGGGTAGCCAGCTCAACAAAATGCCACACACCCAGGTGTAAGAAACAACATTGCCCAGGCATGGTCTAAGCCCCTCACCTCGTCCCTGTGCTTTGGGGAGCCGGAGGGACAGCCGAGGCACTCGGCCCTGAGACCCCTTTGCAAAAAGCCGGCTTCCCACGGAGACAGTTTTCCTGAGGTCCAGACCCTATCCCAAGTGGTTGTGGCAAGGTAAAGAAAATGCCCTCCACTTCTCTGGAAGAAACCACAGTGAGCAGCCATGTTCTAGGCCCTCCCATCCTCCCTGGGCTTCTGGCAGCAGGAGTGAAAAGAGAGGAGCAGAGCACTGGGACCCGTTTGACAAAACCCGGCTTCCCACGGGAAAGTCTTTCTCCACGTGCAGACATGCTCCCAGGTGCCTGTGGCAAGGGCAAGGAAATGCCATACACTGACCTGGAAGAGACCACAGGGCCCAGGCACAGTCTGAACCCTTCCCTCAACCCGGCGGTTTTGCTAGCAGGAGTTCAACCCCAACGAACACAGCCCGGAGACCCCTGGGGCAAAAACGGCTTCCGACGAACAATAGGTGCTTGCTGTGGAACACCTATCCCAAGTGGGGGTAGCCAGCTCAACAAAATGCCACACACCCAGGTGTAAGAAACAACATTGCCCAGGCATGGTCTAAGCCCCTCACCTCGTCCCTGTGCTTTGGGGAGCCGGAGGGACAGCCGAGGCCCACGGCCCTGAGACCCCTTTGCAAAAAGCCGGCTTCCCACGGAAACAGTTTTCCTGAGGTGCACACCCTATCCCAAGGGGTTGTGGCAAGGTAAAGCAAATGCCCTCCACTTCTCTGGAAGAAACCACAGTGCCCAGCCATGTTCTAAGCCCTCCCATCCTCCCTGGGCTTCTGGCAGCAGGAGTGAAAAGAGAGGAGCAGAGCACTGGGTCCCGTTTGACAAAACCCGGCTTCCCACGGGAAAGTCTTTCTCCACGTGCAGACATGCTCCCAGGTGCCTGGGGCAAGGGGAAGGAAATGCCATACACTGACCTGGAAGAGACCACAGGGCCCAGGCACAGTCTGAACCCTTCCCTCAACCCGGCGGTTTTGCTAGCAGGAGTTCAACCCCAACGAACACAGCCCGGAGACCCCTGGGGCAAAAACTGCTTCCGACGAACAATAGGTGCTTGCTGTGGAACACCTATCCCAAGTGGGGGTAGCCAGCTCAACAAAATGCCACACACCCAGGTGTAAGAAAAAACATTGCCCAGGCATGGTCTAAGACCCTCACCTCGTCCCTGTGCTTTGGGGAGCCGGAGGGACAGCCGAGGCTCACGGCCCTGAGACCCCTTTGCAAAAAGCCGGCTTCCCACGGAGACAGTTTTCCTGAGGTGCAGACCCTATCCCAAGTGGTTGTGGCAAGGTAAAGCAAATGCCCTTCACTTCTCTGGAAGAAACCACAGTGCCCAGCCATGTTCTAGGCCCTCCCATCCTCCCTGGGCTTCTGGCAGCAGGAGTGAAAAGAGAGGCGCAGAGCACTGGGACCCGTTTGACAAAACCCGTCTTCCCACGGGAAAGTCTTTCTCCACGTGCAGACATGCTCCCAGGTGCCTGTGGCAAGGGGAAGGAAATGCTATACACTGACCTGGAAGAGACCACAGGGCCCAGGCACAGTCTGAACCCTTCCCTCAACCCGGCGGTTTTGCTAGCAGGAGTTCAACCCCAACGAACACAGCCCGGAGACCCCTGGGGCAAAAACGGCTTCCGACGAACAATAGGTGCTTGCTGTGGAACACCTATCCCAAGTGGGGGTAGCCAGCTCAACAAAATGCCACACACCCAGGTGTAAGAAACAACATTGCCCAGGCATGGTCTAAGCCCCTCACCTCGTCCCTGTGCTTTGGGGAGCCGGAGGGACAGCGAGGCCCACGGCCCTGTGACCCCTTTGCGAAAAGCCGGCTTCCCACGGAGACAGTTTTCCTGAGGTGCAGACCCTATCCCAAGTGGTTGTGGCAAGGTAAAGCAAATGCCCTCCACTTCTCTGGAAGAAACCACAGTGCCCAGCCATGTTCTAGGCCCTCCCATCCTCCCTGGGCTTCTGGCAGCAGGAGTGAAAAGAGAGGAGCAGAGCACTGGGTCCCGTTTGACAAAACCCGGCTTCCCACGGGAAAGTCTTTCTCCACGTGCAGACATGCTCCCAGGTGCCTGTGGCAAGGGGAAGGATATGCCATACACTGACCTGGAAGAGACCACAGGGCCCAGGCACAGTCTGAACCCTTCCCTCAACCCGGCGGTTTTGCTAGCAGGAGTTCAACCCCAACGAACACAGCCCGGAGACCCCTGGGGCAAAAACGGCTTCCGACGAACAATAGGTGCTTGCTGTGGAACACCTATCCCAAGTGGGGGTAGCCAGCTCAACAAAATGCCACACACCCAGGTGTAAGAAACAACATTGCCCAGGCATGGTCTAAGCCCCTCACCTCGTCCCTGTGCTTTGGGGAGCCGGAGGGACAGCGAGGCCCACGGCCCTGAGACCCCTTTGCAAAAAGCCGGCTTCCCACGGAAACAGTTTTCCTGAGGTGCACACCCTATCCCAAGTGGTTGTGGCAAGGTAAAGCAAATGCCCTCCACTTCTCTGGAAGAAACCACAGTGCCCAGCCATGTTCTAAGCCCTCCCATCCTCCCTGGGCTTCTGGCAGCAGGAGTGAAAAGAGAGGAGCAGAGCACTGGGACCCGTTTGACAAAACCCGGCTTCCCACGGGAAAGTCTTTCTCCACGTGCAGACATGCTCCCAGGTGCCTGGGGCAAGGGGAAGGAAATGCCATACACTGACCTGGAAGAGACCACAGGGCCCAGGCACAGTCTGAACCCTTCCCTCAACCCGGCGGTTTTGCTAGCAGGAGTTCAACCCCAACGAACACAGCCCGGAGACCCCTGGGGCAAAAACGGCTTCCGTCGAACAATAGGTGCTTGCTGTGGAACACCTATCCCAAGTGGGGGTAGCCAGCTCAACAAAATGCCACACACCCAGGTGTAAGAAACAACATTGCCCAGGCATGGTCTAAGCCCCTCACCTCGTCCCTGTGCTTTGGGGAGCCGGAGGGACAGCGAGGCCCACGGCCCTGAGACCCCTTTGCAAAAAGCCGGCTTCCCACGGAAACAGTTTTCCTGAGGTGCACAACCTATCCCAAGTGCTTGTGGCAAGGTAAAGCAAATGCCCTCCACTTCTGTGGAAGAAACCACAGTGCCCAGCCATGTTCTAAGCCCTCCCATCCTCCCTGGGCTTCTGGCAGCAGGAGTGAAAAGAGAGGAGCAGAGCACTGGGTCCCGTTTGACAAAACCCGGCTTCCCACGGGAAAGTCTTTCTCCACGTGCAGACATGCTCCCAGGTGCCTGTGGCAAGGGGAAGGAAATGCCATACACTGACCTGGAAGAGACCACAGGGCCCAGGCACAGTCTGAACCCTTCCCTCAACCCGGCGGTTTTGCTAGCAGGAGTTCAACCCCAACGAACACAGCCCGGAGACGCCTGGGGCAAAAACGGCTTCCGTCGAACAATAGGTGCTTGCTGTGGAACACCTATCCCAAGTGGGGGTAGCCAGCTCAACAAAATGCCACACACCCAGGTGTAAGAAAAAACATTGCCCAGGCATGGTCTAAGACCCTCACCTCGTCCCTGTGCTTTGGGGAGCCGGAGGGACAGCCGAGGCTCACGGCCCTGAGACCCCTTTGCAAAAAGCCGGCTTCCCACGGAGACAGTTTTCCTGAGGTGCAGACCCTATCCCAAGTGGTTGTGGCAAGGTAAAGCAAATGCCCTTCACTTCTCTGGAAGAAACCACAGTGCCCAGCCATGTTCTAGGCCCTCCCATCCTCCCTGGGCTTCTGGCAGCAGGAGTGAAAAGAGAGGCGCAGAGCACTGGGACCCGTTTGACAAAACCCGTCTTCCCACGGGAAAGTCTTTCTCCACGTGCAGACATGCTCCCAGGTGCCTGTGGCAAGGGGAAGGAAATGCCATACACTGACCTGGAAGAGACCACAGGGCCCAGGCACAGTCTGAACCCTTCCCTCAACCCGGCGGTTTTGCTAGCAGGAGTTCAACCCCAACGAACACAGCCCGGAGACCCCTGGGGCAAAAACGGCTTCCGACGAACAATAGGTGCTTGCTGTGGAACACCTATCCCAAGTGGGGGTAGCCAGCTCAACAAAATGCCACACACACAGGTGTAAGAAACAACATTGCCCAGGCATGGTCTAAGCCCCTCACCTCGTCCCTGTGCTTTGGGGAGCCGGAGGGACAGCCGAGGCCCACGGCCCTGAGACCCCTTTGCAAAAAGCCGGCTTCCCACGGAGACAGTTTTCCTGAGGTGCAGACCCTATCCCAAGTGGTTGTGGCAAGGTAAAGCAAATGCCCTCCACTTCTCTGGAAGAAACCACAGTGCCCAGCCATGTTCTAGGCCCTCCCATCCTCCCTGGGCTTCTGGCAGCAGGAGTGAAAAGAGAGGAGCAGAGCACTGGGACCCGTTTGACAAAACCCGGCTTCCCACGGGAAAGTCTTTCTCCACGTGCAGACATGCTCCCAGGTGCCTGTGGCAAGGGGAAGGAAATGCCATACACTGACCTGGAAGAGACCACAGGGCCCAGGCACAGTCTGAACCCTTCCCTCAACCCGGCGGTTTTGCTAGCAGGAGTTCAACCCCAACGAACACAGCCCGGAGACCCCTGGGGCAAAAACGGCTTCCGACGAACAATAGGTGCTTGCTGTGGAACACCTATCCCAAGTGGGGGTAGCCAGCTCAACAAAATGCCACACACCCAGGTGTAAGAAACAACATTGCCCAGGCATGGTCTAAGCCCCTCACCTCGTCCCTGTGCTTTGGGGAGCCGGAGGGACAGCCGAGGCCCACGGCCCTGAGACCCCTTTGCAAAAAGCCGGCTTCCCACGGAAACAGTTTTCCTGAGGTTCACACCCTATCCCAAGTGGTTGTGGCAAGGTAAAGCAAATGCCCTCCACTTCTGTGGAAGAAACCACAGTGCCCAGCCATGTTCTAAGCCCTCCCATTCTCCCTGGGCTTCTGGCAGCAGGAGTGAAAAGAGAGGAGCAGAGCACTGGGTCCCGTTTGACAAAACCCGGCTTCCCACGGGAAAGTCTTTCTCCACGTGCAGACATGCTCCCAGGTGCCTGGGGCAAGGGGAAGGAAATGCCATACACTGACCTGGAAGAGACCACAGGGCCCAGGCACAGTCTGAACCCTTCCCTCAACCCGGCGGTTTTGCTAGCAGGAGTTCAACCCCAACGAACACAGCCCGGAGACCCCTGGGGCAAAAACGGCTTCCGACGAACAATAGGTGCTTGCTGTGGAACACCTATCCCAAGTGGGGGTAGCCAGCTCAACAAAATGCCACACACCCAGGTGTAAGAAACAACATTGCCCAGGCATGGTCTAAGCCCCTCACCTCGTCCCTGTGCTTTGGGGAGCCGGAGGGACAGCGAGGCCCATGGCCCTGAGACCCCTTTGCAAAAAGCCGGCTTCCCACGGAGACAGTTTTCCTGAGGTGCAGACCCTATCCCAAGTGGTTGTGGCAAGGTAAAGCAAATGCCCTCCACTTCTCTGGAAGAAACCACAGTGCCCAGCCATGTTCTAAGCCCTCCCATCCTCCCTGGGCATCTGGCAGCAGGAGTGAAAAGAGAGGAGCAGAGCACTGGGTCCCGTTTGACAAAACCCGGCTTCCCACGGGAAAGTCTTTCTCCACGTGCAGACATGCTCCCAGGTGCCTGGGGCAAGGGGAAGGAAATGCCATACACTGACCTGGAAGAGACCACAGGGCCCAGGCACAGTCTGAACCCTTCCCTCAACCCGGCGGTTTTGCTAGCAGGAGTTCAACCCCAACGAAAACAGCCCGGAGACCCCTGGGGCAAAAACGGCTTCCGACGAACAATAGGTGCTTGCTGTGGAACACCTATCCCAAGTGGGGGTAGCCAGCTCAACAAAATGCCACACACCCAGGTGTAAGAAACAACATTGCCCAGGCATGGTCTAAGCCCCTCACCTCGTCCCTGTGCTTTGGGGAGCCGGAGGGACAGCCGAGGCACTCGGCCCTAAGACCCCTTTGCAAAAAGCCGGCTTCCCACGGAGACAGTTTTCCTGAGGTGCAGACCCTATCCCAAGTGGTTGTGGCAAGGTAAAGAAAATGCCCTCCACTTCTCTGGAAGAAACCACAGTGAGCAGCCATGTTCTAGGCCCTCCCATCCTCCCTGGGCTTCTGGCAGCAGGAGTGAAAAGAGAGGAGCAGAGCACTGGGACCCGTTTGACAAAACCCGGCTTCCCACGGGAAAGTCTTTCTCCATGTGCAGACATGCTCCCAGGTGCCTGTGGCAAGGGCAAGGAAATGCCATACACTGACCTGGAAGAGACCACAGGGCCCAGGCACAGTCTGAACCCTTCCCTCAACCCGGCGGTTTTGCTAGCAGGAGTTCAACCCCAACGAACACAGCCCGGAGACCCCTGGGGCAAAAACGGCTTCCGACGAACAATAGGTGCTTGCTGTGGAACACCTATCCCAAGTGGGGGTAGCCAGCTCAACAAAATGCCACACACCCAGGTGTAAGAAACAACATTGCCCAGGCATGGTCTAAGCCCCTCACCTCGTCCCTGTGCTTTGGGGAGCCGGAGGGACAGCCGAGGCCCACGGCCCTGAGACCCCTTTGCAAAAAGCCGGCTTCCCACGGAAACAGTTTTCCTGAGGTGCACACCCTATCCCAAGTGGTTGTGGCAAGGTAAAGCAAATGCCCTCCACTTCTGTGGAAGAAACCACAGTGCCCAGCCATGTTCTAAGCCCTCCCATTCTCCCTGGGCTTCTGGCAGCAGGAGTGAAAAGAGAGGAGCAGAGCACTGGGTCCCGTTTGACAAAACCCGGCTTCCCACGGGAAAGTCTTTCTCCACGTGCAGACATGCTCCCAGGTGCCTGGGGCAAGGGGAAGGAAATGCCATACACTGACCTGGAAGAGACCACAGGGCCCAGGCACAGTCTGAACCCTTCCCTCAACCCGGCGGTTTTGCTAGCAGGAGTTCAACCCCAACGAACACAGCCCGGAGACCCCTGGGGCAAAAACGGCTTCCGACGAACAATAGGTGCTTGCTGTGGAACACCTATCCCAAGTGGGGGTAGCCAGCTCAACAAAATGCCACACACCCAGGTGTAAGAAACAACATTGCCCAGGCATGGTCTAAGCCCCTCACCTCGTCCCTGTGCTTTGGGGAGCCGGAGGGACAGCGAGGCCCATGGCCCTGAGACCCCTTTGCAAAAAGCCGGCTTCCCACGGAGACAGTTTTCCTGAGGTGCAGACCCTATCCCAAGTGGTTGTGGCAAGGTAAAGCAAATGCCCTCCACTTCTCTGGAAGAAACCACAGTGCCCAGCCATGTTCTAAGCCCTCCCATCCTCCCTGGGCATCTGGCAGCAGGAGTGAAAAGAGAGGAGCAGAGCACTGGGTCCCGTTTGACAAAACCCGGCTTCCCACGGGAAAGTCTTTCTCCACGTGCAGACATGCTCCCAGGTGCCTGGGGCAAGGGGAAGGAAATGCCATACACTGACCTGGAAGAGACCACAGGGCCCAGGCACAGTCTGAACCCTTCCCTCAACCCGGCGGTTTTGCTAGCAGGAGTTCAACCCCAACGAACACAGCCCGGAGACCCCTGGGGCAAAAACGGCTTCCGACGAACAATAGGTGCTTGCTGTGGAACACCTATCCCAAGTGGGGGTAGCCAGCTCAACAAAATGCCACACACCCAGGTGTAAGAAACAACATTGCCCAGGCATGGTCTAAGCCCCTCACCTCGTCCCTGTGCTTTGGGGAGCCGGAGGGACAGCCGAGGCACTCGGCCCTAAGACCCCTTTGCAAAAAGCCGGCTTCCCACGGAGACAGTTTTCCTGAGGTGCAGACCCTATCCCAAGTGGTTGTGGCAAGGTAAAGAAAATGCCCTCCACTTCTCTGGAAGAAACCACAGTGAGCAGCCATGTTCTAGGCCCTCCCATCCTCCCTGGGCTTCTGGCAGCAGGAGTGAAAAGAGAGGAGCAGAGCACTGGGACCCGTTTGACAAAACCCGGCTTCCCACGGGAAAGTCTTTCTCCACGTGCAGACATGCTCCCAGGTGCCTGTGGCAAGGGCAAGGAAATGCCATACACTGACCTGGAAGAGACCACAGGGCCCAGGCACAGTCTGAACCCTTCCCTCAACCCGGCGGTTTTGCTAGCAGGAGTTCAACCCCAACGAACACAGCCCGGAGACCCCTGGGGCAAAAACGGCTTCCGACGAACAATAGGTGCTTGCTGTGGAACACCTATCCCAAGTGGGGGTAGCCAGCTCAACAAAATGCCACACACCCAGGTGTAAGAAACAACATTGCCCAGGCATGGTCTAAGCCCCTCACCTCGTCCCTGTGCTTTGGGGAGCCGGAGGGACAGCGAGGCCCATGGCCCTGAGACCCCTTTGCAAAAAGCCGGCTTCCCACGGAGACAGTTTTCCTGAGGTGCAGACCCTATCCCAAGTGGTTGTGGCAAGGTAAAGCAAATGCCCTCCACTTCTCTGGAAGAAACCACAGTGCCCAGCCATGTTCTAAGCCCTCCCATCCTCCCTGGGCATCTGGCAGCAGGAGTGAAAAGAGAGGAGCAGAGCACTGGGTCCCGTTTGACAAAACCCGGCTTCCCACGGGAAAGTCTTTCTCCACGTGCAGACATGCTCCCAGGTGCCTGGGGCAAGGGGAAGGAAATGCCATACACTGACCTGGAAGAGACCACAGGGCCCAGGCACAGTCTGAACCCTTCCCTCAACCCGGCGGTTTTGCTAGCAGGAGTTCAACCCCAACGAACACAGCCCGGAGACCCCTGGGGCAAAAACGGCTTCCGACGAACAATAGGTGCTTGCTGTGGAACACCTATCCCAAGTGGGGGTAGCCAGCTCAACAAAATGCCACACACCCAGGTGTAAGAAACAACATTGCCCAGGCATGGTCTAAGCCCCTCACCTCGTCCCTGTGCTTTGGGGAGCCGGAGGGACAGCCGAGGCACTCGGCCCTAAGACCCCTTTGCAAAAAGCCGGCTTCCCACGGAGACAGTTTTCCTGAGGTGCAGACCCTATCCCAAGTGGTTGTGGCAAGGTAAAGAAAATGCCCTCCACTTCTCTGGAAGAAACCACAGTGAGCAGCCATGTTCTAGGCCCTCCCATCCTCCCTGGGCTTCTGGCAGCAGGAGTGAAAAGAGAGGAGCAGAGCACTGGGACCCGTTTGACAAAACCCGGCTTCCCACGGGAAAGTCTTTCTCCACGTGCAGACATGCTCCCAGGTGCCTGTGGCAAGGGCAAGGAAATGCCATACACTGACCTGGAAGAGACCACAGGGCCCAGGCACAGTCTGAACCCTTCCCTCAACCCGGCGGTTTTGCTAGCAGGAGTTCAACCCCAACGAACACAGCCCGGAGACCCCTGGGGCAAAAACGGCTTCCGACGAACAATAGGTGCTTGCTGTGGAACACCTATCCCAAGTGGGGGTAGCCAGCTCAACAAAATGCCACACACCCAGGTGTAAGAAACAACATTGCCCAGGCATGGTCTAAGCCCCTCACCTCGTCCCTGTGCTTTGGGGAGCCGGAGGGACAGCCGAGGCCCACGGCCCTGAGACCCCTTTGCAAAAAGCCGGCTTCCCACGGAAACAGTTTTCCTGAGGTGCACACCCTATCCCAAGTGGTTGTGGCAAGGTAAAGCAAATGCCCTCCACTTCTGTGGAAGAAACCACAGTGCCCAGCCATGTTCTAAGCCCTCCCATTCTCCCTGGGCTTCTGGCAGCAGGAGTGAAAAGAGAGGAGCAGAGCACTGGGTCCCGTTTGACAAAACCCGGCTTCCCACGGGAAAGTCTTTCTCCACGTGCAGACATGCTCCCAGGTGCCTGGGGCAAGGGGAAGGAAATGCCATACACTGACCTGGAAGAGACCACAGGGCCCAGGCACAGTCTGAACCCTTCCCTCAACCCGGCGGTTTTGCTAGCAGGAGTTCAACCCCAACGAACACAGCCCGGAGACCCCTGGGGCAAAAACGGCTTCCGACGAACAATAGGTGCTTGCTGTGGAACACCTATCCCAAGTGGGGGTAGCCAGCTCAACAAAATGCCACACACCCAGGTGTAAGAAACAACATTGCCCAGGCGTGGTCTAAGCCCCTCACCTCGTCCCTGTGCTTTGGGGAGCCGGAGGGACAGCCGAGGCACTCGGCCCTAAGACCCCTTTGCAAAAAGCCGGCTTCCCAAGGAGACAGTTTTCCTGAGGTGCAGACCCTATCCCAAGTGGTTGTGGCAAGGTAAAGAAAATGCCCTCCACTTCTCTGGAAGAAACCACAGTGAGCAGCCATGTTCTAGGCCCTCCCATCCTCCCTGGGCTTCTGGCAGCAGGAGTGAAAAGAGAGGAGCAGAGCACTGGGACCCGTTTGACAAAACCCGGCTTCCCACGGGAAAGTCTTTCTCCACGTGCAGACATGCTCCCAGGTGCCTGTGGCAAGGGCAAGGAAATGCCATACACTGACCTGGAAGAGACCACAGGGCCCAGGCACAGTCTGAACCCTTCCCTCAACCCGGCGGTTTTGCTAGCAGGAGTTCAACCCCAACGAACACAGCCCGGAGACCCCTGGGGCAAAAACGGCTTCCGACGAACAATAGGTGCTTGCTGTGGAACACCTATCCCAAGTGGGGGTAGCCAGCTCAACAAAATGCCACACACCCAGGTGTAAGAAACAACATTGCCCAGGCATGGTCTAAGCCCCTCACCTCGTCCCTGTGCTTTGGGGAGCCGGAGGGACAGCCGAGGCCCACGGCCCTGAGACCCCTTTGCAAAAAGCCGGCTTCCCACGGAAACAGTTTTCCTGAGGTGCACACCCTATCCCAAGTGGTTGTGGCAAGGTAAAGCAAATGCCCTCCACTTCTGTGGAAGAAACCACAGTGCCCAGCCATGTTCTAAGCCCTCCCATCCTCCCTGGGCTTCTGGCAGCAGGAGTGAAAAGAGAGGAGCAGAGCACTGGGTCCCGTTTGACAAAACCCGGCTTCCCACGGGAAAGTCTTTCTCCACGTGCAGACATGCTCCCAGGTGCCTGGGGCAAGGGGAAGGAAATGCCATACACTGACCTGGAAGAGACCACAGGGCCCAGGCACAGTCTGAACCCTTCCCTCAACCCGGCGGTTTTGCTAGCAGGAGTTCAACCCCAACGAACACAGCCCGGAGACCCCTGGGGCAAAAACGGCTTCCGACGAACAATAGGTGCTTGCTGTGGAACACCTATCCCAAGTGGGGGTAGCCAGCTCAACAAAATGCCACACACCCAGGTGTAAGAAAAAACATTGCCCAGGCATGGTCTAAGCCCCTCACCTCGTCCCTGTGCTTTGGGGAGCCGGAGGGACAGCCGAGGCTCACGGCCCTGAGACCCCTTTGCAAAAAGCCGGCTTCCCACGGAGACAGTTTTCCTGAGGTGCAGACCCTATCCCAAGTGGTTGTGGCAAGGTAAAGCAAATGCCCTTCACTTCTCTGGAAGAAACCACAGTGCCCAGCCATGTTCTAGGCCCTCCCATCCTCCCTGGGCTTCTGGCAGCAGGAGTGAAAAGAGAGGCGCAGAGCACTGGGACCCGTTTGACAAAACCCGTCTTCCCACGGGAAAGTCTTTCTCCACGTGCAGACATGCTCCCAGGTGCCTGTGGCAAGGGGAAGGAAATGCTATACACTGACCTGGAAGAGACCACAGGGCCCAGGCACAGTCTGAACCCGTCCCTCAACCCGGCGGTTTTGCTAGCAGGAGTTCAACCCCAACGAACACAGCCCGGAGACCCCTGGGGCAAAAACGGCTTCCGACGAACAATAGGTGCTTGCTGTGGAACACCTATCCCAAGTGGGGGTAGCCAGCTCAACAAAATGCCACACACCCAGGTGTAAGAAACAACATTGCCCAGGCATGGTCTAAGCCCCTCACCTCGTCCCTGTGCTATGGGGAGCCGGAGGGACAGCGAGGCCCACGGCCCTGAGACCCCTTTGCAAAAAGCCGGCTTCCCACGGAGACAGTTTTCCTGAGGTGCAGACCCTATCCCAAGTGGTTGTGGCAAGGTAAAGCAAATGCCCTCCACTTCTCTGGAAGAAACCACAGTGCCCAGCCATGTTCTAGGCCCTCCCATCCTCCCTGGGCTTCTGGCAGCAGGAGTGAAAAGAGAGGAGCAGAGCACTGGGTCCCGTTTGACAAAACCCGGCTTCCCACGGGAAAGTCTTTCTCCACGTGCAGACATGCTCCCAGGTGCCTGTGGCAAGGGGAAGGATATGCCATACACTGACCTGGAAGAGACCACAGGGCCCAGGCACAGTCTGAACCCTTCCCTCAACCCGGCGGTTTTGCTAGCAGGAGTTCAACCCCAACGAACACAGCCCGGAGACCCCTGGGGCAAAAACGGCTTCCGACGAACAATAGGTGCTTGCTGTGGAACACCTATCCCAAGTGGGGGTAGCCAGCTCAACAAAATGCCACACACCCAGGTGTAAGAAACAACATTGCCCAGGCATGGTCTAAGCCCCTCACCTCGTCCCTGTGCTGTGGGGAGCCGGAGGGACAGCGAGGCCCACGGCCCTGAGACCCCTTTGCAAAAAGCCGGCTTCCCACGGAAACAGTTTTCCTGAGGTGCACACCCTATCCCAAGTGGTTGTGGCAAGGTAAAGCAAATGCCCTCCACTTCTCTGGAAAAACCACAGTGCCCAGCCATGTTCTAAGCCCTCCCATCCTCCCTGGGCTTCTGGCAGCAGGAGTGAAAAGAGAGGAGCAGAGCTCTGGGTCCCGTTTGACAAAACCCGGCTTCCCACGGGAAAGTCTTTCTCCACGTGCAGACATGCTCCCAGGTGCCTGGGGCAAGGGGAAGGAAATGCCATACACTGACCTGGAAGACACCACAGGGCCCAGGCACAGTCTGAACCCTTCCCTCAACCCGGCGGTTTTGCTAGCAGGAGTTCAACCCCAACGAACACAGCCCGGAGACGCCTGGGGCAAAAACGGCTTCGGACGAACAATAGGTGCTTGCTGTGGAACACCTATCCCAAGTGGGGGTAGCCAGCTCAACAAAATGCCACACACCCAGGTGTAAGAAACAACATTGCCCAGGCATGGTCTAAGCCCCTCACCTCGTCCCTGTGCTTTGGGGAGCCGGAGGGACAGCCGAGGCACTCGGCCCTGAGACCCCTTTGCAAAAAGCCGGCTTCCCACGGAGACAGTTTTCCTGAGGTGCAGACCCTATCCCAAGTGGTTGTGGCAAGGTAAAGAAAATGCCCTCCACTTCTCTGGAAGAAACCACAGTGAGCAGCCATGTTCTAGGCCCTCCCATCCTCCCTGGGCTTCTGGCAGCAGGAGTGAAAAGAGAGGAGCAGAGCACTGGGACCCGTTTGACAAAACCCGGCTTCCCACGGGAAAGTCTTTCTCCACGTGCAGACATGCTCCCAGGTGCCTGTGGCAAGGGCAAGGAAATGCCATACACTGACCTGGAAGAGACCACAGGGCCCAGGCACAGTCTGAACCCTTCCCTCAACCCGGCGGTTTTGCTAGCAGGAGTTCAACCCCAACGAACACAGCCCGGAGACCCCTGGGGCAAAAACGGCTTCCGACGAACAATAGGTGCTTGCTGTGGAACACCTATCCCAAGTGGGGGTAGCCAGCTCAACAAAATGCCACACACCCAGGTGTAAGAAACAACATTGCCCAGGCATGGTCTAAGCCCCTCACCTCGTCCCTGTGCTTTGGGGAGCCGGAGGGACAGCCGAGGCCCACGGCCCTGAGACCCCTTTGCAAAAAGCCGGCTTCCCACGGAAACAGTTTTCCTGAGGTGCACACCCTATCCCAAGTGGTTGTGGCAAGGTAAAGCAAATGCCCTCCACTTCTGTGGAAGAAACCACAGTGCCCAGCCATGTTCTAAGCCCTCCCATCCTCCCTGGGCTTCTGGCAGCAGGAGTGAAAAGAGAGGAGCAGAGCACTGGGTCCCGTTTGACAAAACCCGGCTTCCCACGGGAAAGTCTTTCTCCACGTGCAGACATGCTCCCAGGTGCCTGTGGCAAGGGGAAGGAAATGCCATACACTGACCTGGAAGAGACCACAGGGCCCAGGCACAGTCTGAACCCTTCCCTCAACCCGGCGGTTTTGCTAGCAGGAGTTCAACCCCAACGAACACAGCCCGGAGACCCCTGGGGCAAAAACGGCTTCCGACGAACAATAGGTGCTTGCTGTGGAACACCTATCCCAAGTGGGGGTAGCCAGCTCAACAAAATGCCACACACCCAGGTGTAAGAAAAAACATTGCCCAGGCATGGTCTAAGACCCTCACCTCGTCCCTGTGCTTTGGGGAGCCGGAGGGACAGCCGAGGCTCACGGCCCTGAGACCCCTTTGCAAAAAGCCGGCTTCCCACGGAGACAGTTTTCCTGAGGTGCAGACCCTATCCCAAGTGGTTGTGGCAAGGTAAAGCAAATGCCCTTCACTTCTCTGGAAGAAACCACAGTGCCCAGCCATGTTCTAGGCCCTCCCATCCTCCCTGGGCTTCTGGCAGCAGGAGTGAAAAGAGAGGCGCAGAGCACTGGGACCCGTTTGACAAAACCCGTCTTCCCACGGGAAAGTCTTTCTCCACGTGCAGACATGCTCCCAGGTGCCTGTGGCAAGGGGAAGGAAATGCTATACACTGACCTGGAAGAGACCACAGGGCCCAGGCACAGTCTGAACCCTTCCCTCAACCCGGCGGTTTTGCTAGCAGGAGTTCAACCCCAACGAACACAGCCCGGAGACCCCTGGGGCAAAAACGGCTTCCGACGAACAATAGGTGCTTGCTGTGGAACACCTATCCCAAGTGGGGGTAGCCAGCTCAACAAAATGCCACACACCCAGGTGTAAGAAACAACATTGCCCAGGCATGGTCTAAGCCCCTCACCTCGTCCCTGTGCTTTGGGGAGCCGGAGGGACAGCGAGGCCCACGGCCCTGAGACCCCTTTGCAAAAAGCCGGCTTCCCACGGAGACAGTTTTCCTGAGGTGCAGACCCTATCCCAAGTGGTTGTGGCAAGGTAAAGCAAATGCCCTCCACTTCTCTGGAAGAAACCACAGTGCCCAGCCATGTTCTAGGCCCTCCCATCCTCCCTGGGCTTCTGGCAGCAGGAGTGAAAAGAGAGGAGCAGAGCACTGGGTCCCGTTTGACAAAACCCGGCTTCCCACGGGAAAGTCTTTCTCCACGTGCAGACATGCTCCCAGGTGCCTGTGGCAAGGGGAAGGATATGCCATACACTGACCTGGAAGAGACCACAGGGCCCAGGCACAGTCTGAACCCTTCCCTCAACCCGGCGGTTTTGCTAGCAGGAGTTCAACCCCAACGAACACAGCCCGGAGACCCCTGGGGCAAAAACGGCTTCCGACGAACAATAGGTGCTTGCTGTGGAACACCTATCCCAAGTGGGGGTAGCCAGCTCAACAAAATGCCACACACCCAGGTGTAAGAAACAACATTGCCCAGGCATGGTCTAAGCCCCTCACCTCGTCCCTGTGCTGTGGGGAGCCGGAGGGACAGCGAGGCCCACGGCCCTGAGACCCCTTTGCAAAAAGCCGGCTTCCCACGGAAACAGTTTTCCTGAGGTGCACACCCTATCCCAAGTGGTTGTGGCAAGGTAAAGCAAATGCCCTCCACTTCTCTGGAAGAAAACACAGTGCCCAGCCATGTTCTAAGCCCTCCCATCCTCCCTGGGCTTCTGGCAGCAGGAGTGAAAAGAGAGGAGCAGAGCTCTGGGTCCCGTTTGACAAAACCCGGCTTCCCACGGGAAAGTCTTTCTCCACGTGCAGACATGCTCCCAGGTGCCTGGGGCAAGGGGAAGGAAATGCCATACACTGACCTGGAAGAGACCACAGGGCCCAGGCACAGTCTGAACCCTTCCCTCAACCCGGCGGTTTTGCTAGCAGGAGTTCAACCCCAACGAACACAGCCCGGAGACCCCTGCGGCAAAAACGGCTTCCGACGAACAATAGGTGCTTGCTGTGGAACACCTATCCCAAGTGGGGGTAGCCAGCTCAACAAAATGCCACACACCCAGGTGTAAGAAACAACATTGCCCAGGCATGGTCTAAGCCCCTCACCTCGTCCCTGTGCTTTGGGGAGCCGGAGGGACAGCGAGGCCCACGGCCCTGAGACCCCTTTGCAAAAAGCCGGCTTCCCACGGAAACAGTTTTCCTGAGGTGCACACCCTATCCCAAGTGGTTGTGGCAAGGTAAAGCAAATGCCCTCCACTTCTCTGGAAGAAACCATAGTGCCCAGCCATGTTCTAAGCCCTCCCATCCTCCCTGGGCTTCTGGCAGCAGGAGTGAAAAGAGAGGAGCAGAGCACTGGGTCCCGTTTGACAAAACCCGGCTTCCCACGGGAAAGTCTTTCTCCACGTGCAGACATGCTCCCAGGTGCCTGGGGCAAGGGGAAGGAAATGCCATACACTGACCTGGAAGACACCACAGGGCCCAGGCACAGTCTGAACCCTTCCCTCAACCCGGCGGTTTTGCTAGCAGGAGTTCAACCCCAACGAACACAGCCCGGAGACGCCTGGGGCAAAAACGGCTTCCGACGAACAATAGGTGCTTGCTGTGGAACACCTATCCCAAGTGGGGGTAGCCAGCTCAACAAAATGCCACACACCCAGGTGTAAGAAACAACATTGCCCAGGCATGGTCTAAGCCCCTCACCTCGTCCCTGTGCTTTGGGGAGCCGGAGGGACAGCCGAGGCACACGGCCCTGAGACCCCTTTGCAAAAAGCCGGCTTCCCACGGAGACAGTTTTCCTGAGGTGCAGACCCTATCCCAAGTGGTTGTGGCAAGGTAAAGCAAATGCCCTCCACTTCTCTGGAAGAAACCACAGTGCCCAGCCATGTTCTAGGCCCTCCCATCCTCCCTGGGCTTCTGGCAGCAGGAGTGAAAAGAGAGGAGCAGAGCACTGGGACCCGTTTGACAAAACCCGGCTTCCCACGGGAAAGTCTTTCTCCACGTGCAGACATGCTCCCAGGTGCCTGTGGCAAGGGGAAGGAAATGCCATACACTGACCTGGAAGAGACCACAGGGCCCAGGCACAGTCTGAACCCTTCCCTCAACCCGGCGGTTTTGCTAGCAGGAGTTCAACCCCAACGAACACAGCCCGGAGACCCCTGGGGCAAAAACGGCTTCCGACGAACAATAGGTGCTTGCTGTGGAACACCTATCCCAAGTGGGGGTAGCCAGCTCAACAAAATGCCACACACCCAGGTGTAAGAAACAACATTGCCCAGGCATGGTCTAAGCCCCTCACCTCGTCCCTGTGCTTTGGGGAGCCGGAGGGACAGCCGAGGCCCACGGCCCTGAGACCCCTTTGCAAAAAGCCGGCTTCCCACGGAAACAGTTTTCCTGAGGTTCACACCCTATCCCAAGTGGTTGTGGCAAGGTAAAGCAAATGCCCTCCACTTCTGTGGAAGAAACCACAGTGCCCAGCCATGTTCTAAGCCCTCCCATTTTCCCTGGGCTTCTGGCAGCAGGAGTGAAAAGAGAGGAGCAGAGCACTGGGTCCCGTTTGACAAAACCCGGCTTCCCACGGGAAAGTCTTTCTCCACGTGCAGACATGCTCCCAGGTGCCTGGGGCAAGGGGAAGGAAATGCCATACACTGACCTGGAAGAGACCACAGGGCCCAGGCACAGTCTGAACCCTTCCCTCAACCCGGCGGTTTTGCTAGCAGGAGTTCAACCCCAACGAACACAGCCCGGAGACCCCTGGGGCAAAAACGGCTTCCGACGAACAATAGGTGCTTGCTGTGGAACACCTATCCCAAGTGGGGGTAGCCAGCTCAACAAAATGCCACACACCCAGGTGTAAGAAACAACATTGCCCAGGCATGGTCTAAGCCCCTCACCTCGTCCCTGTGCTTTGGGGAGCCGGAGGGACAGCGAGGCCCATGTCCCTGAGACCCCTTTGCAAAAAGCCGGATTCCCACGGAGACAGTTTTCCTGAGGTGCAGACCCTATCCCAAGTGGTTGTGGCAAGGTAAAGCAAATGCCCTCCACTTCTGTGGAAGAAACCACAGTGCCCAGCCATGTTCTAAGCCCTCCCATCCTCCCTGGGCTTCTGGCAGCAGGAGTGAAAAGAGAGGAGCAGAGCACTGGGTCCCGTTTGACAAAACCCGGCTTCCCACGGGAAAGTCTTTCTCCACGTGCAGACATGCTCCCAGGTGCCTGTGGCAAGGGCAAGGAAATGCCATACACTGACCTGGAAGAGACCACAGGGCCCAGGCACAGTCTGAACCCTTCCCTCAACCCGGCGGTTTTGCTAGCAGGAGTTCAACCCCAACGAACACAGCCCGGAGACCCCTGGGGCAAAAACGGCTTCCGAGGAACAATAGGTGCTTGCTGTGGAACACCTATCCCAAGTGGGGGTAGCCAGCTCAACAAAATGCCACACACCCAGGTGTAAGAAACAACATTGCCCAGGCATGGTCTAAGCCCCTCACCTCGTCCCTGTGCTTTGGGGAGCCGGAGGGACAGCCGAGGCACTCGGCCCTGAGACCCCTTTGCAAAAAGCCGGCTTCCCACGGAGACAGTTTTCCTGAGGTGCAGACCCTATCCCAAGTGGTTGTGGCAAGGTAAAGCAAATGCCCTCCACTTCTCTGGAAGAAACCACAGTGCCCAGCCATGTTCTAAGCCCTCCCATCCTCCCTGGGCTTCTGGCAGCAGGAGTGAAAAGAGAGGAGCAGAGCACTGGGTCCCGTTTGACAAAACCCGGCTTCCCACGGGAAAGTCTTTCTCCACGTGCAGACATGCTCCCAGGTGCCTGGGGCAAGGGGAAGGAAATGCCATACACTGACCTGGAAGAGACCACAGGGCCCAGGCACAGTCTGAACCCTTCCCTCAACCCGGCGGTTTTGCTAGCAGGAGTTCAACCCCAACGAACACAGCCCGGAGACCCCTGGGGCAAAAACGGCTTCCGACGAACAATAGGTGCTTGCTGTGGAACACCTATCCCAAGTGGGGGTAGCCAGCTCAACAAAATGCCACACACCCAGGTGTAAGAAACAACATTGCCCAGGCATGGTCTAAGCCCCTCACCTCGTCCCTGTGCTTTGGGGAGCCGGAGGGACAGCGAGGCCCACGGCCCTGAGACCCCTTTGCAAAAAGCCGGCTTCCCACGGAAACAGTTTTCCTGAGGTGCAGACCCTATCCCAAGTGGTTGTGGCAAGGTAAAGCAAATGCCCTCCACTTCTCTGGAAGAAACCACAGTGCCCAGCCATGTTCTAGGCCCTCCCATCCTCCCTGGGCTTCTGGCAGCAGGAGTGAAAAGAGAGGCGCAGAGCACTGGGACCCGTTTGACAAAACCCGGCTTCCCACGGGAAAGTCTTTCTCCACGTGCAGACATGCTCCCAAGTGCCTGTGGCAAGGGGAAGGAAATGCCATACACTGACCTGGAAGAGACCACAGGGCCCAGGCAAAGTCTGAACCCTTCCCTCAACCCGGCGGTTTTGCTAGCAGGAGTTCAACCCCAACGAACACAGCCCGGAGACCCCTGGGGCAAAAACGGCTTCCGACGAACAATAGGTGCTTGCTGTGGAACACCTATCCCAAGTGGGGGTAGCCAGCTCAACAAAATGCCACACACCCAGGTGTAAGAAACAACATTGCCCAGGCATGGTCTAAGCCCCTCACCTCGTCCCTGTGCTTTGGGGAGCCGGAGGGACAGCGAGGCCCACGGCCCTGAGACCCCTTTGCAAAAAGCCGGCTTCCCACGGAAACAGTTTTCCTGAGGTGCACACCCTATCCCAAGTGGTTGTGGCAAGGTAAAGCAAATGCCCTCCACTTCTCTGGAAGAAACCACAGTGCCCAGCCATGTTCTAAGCCCTCCCATCCTCCCTGGGCTTCTGGCAGCAGGAGTGAAAAGAGAGGAGCAGAGCACTGGGTCCCGTTTGACAAAACCCGGCTTCCCACGGGAAAGTCTTTCTCCACGTGCAGACATGCTCCCAGGTGCCTGGGGCAAGGGGAAGGAAATGCCATACACTGACCTGGAAGAGACCACAGGGCCCAGGCACAGTCTGAACCCTTCCCTCAACCCGGCGGTTTTGCTAGCAGGAGTTCAACCCCAACGAACACAGCCCGGAGACGCCTGGGGCAAAAACGGCTTCCGTCGAACAATAGGTGCTTGCTGTGGAACACCTATCCCAAGTGGGGGTAGCCAGCTCAACAAAATGCCACACACCCAGGTGTAAGAAAAAACATTGCCCAGGCGTGGTCTAAGACCCTCACCTCGTCCCTGTGCTTTGGGGAGCCGGAGGGACAGCCGAGGCTCACGGCCCTGAGACCCCTTTGCAAAAAGCCGGCTTCCCACGGAGACAGTTTTCCTGAGGTGCAGACCCTATCCCAAGTGGTTGTGGCAAGGTAAAGCAAATGCCCTTCACTTCTCTGGAAGAAACCACAGTGCCCAGCCATGTTCTAGGCCCTCCCATCCTCCCTGGGCTTCTGGCAGCAGGAGTGAAAAGAGAGGCGCAGAGCACTGGGACCCGTTTGACAAAACCCGTCTTCCCACGGGAAAGTCTTTCTCCACGTGCAGACATGCTCCCAGGTGCCTGTGGCAAGGGGAAGGAAATGCCATACACTGACCTGGAAGAGACCACAGGGCCCAGGCACAGTCTGAACCCTTCCCTCAACCCGGCGGTTTTGCTAGCAGGAGTTCAACCTTAACGAACACAGCCCGGAGACCCCTGGGGCAAAAACGGCTTCCGACGAACAATAGGTGCTTGCTGTGGAACACCTATCCCAAGTGGGGGTAGCCAGCTCAACAAAATGCCAGACACCCAGGTGTAAGAAACAACATTGCCCAGGCATGGTCTAAGCCCCTCACCTCGTCCCTGTGCTTTGGGGAGCCGGAGGGACAGCGAGGCCCACGGCCCTGAGACCCCTTTGCAAAAAGCCGGCTTCCCACGGAGACAGTTTTCCTGAGGTGCAGACCCTATCCCAAGTGGTTGTGGCAAGGTAAAGCAAATGCCCTCCACTTCTCTGGAAGAAACCACAGTGCCCAGCCATGTTCTAGGCCCTCCCATCCTCCCTGGGCTTCTGGCAGCAGGAGTGAAAAGAGAGGAGCAGAGCACTGGGTCCCGTTTGACAAAACCCGGCTTCCCACGGGAAAGTCTTTCTCCAGGTGCAGACATGCTCCCAGGTGCCTGTGGCAAGGGGAACGATATGCCATACACTGACCTGGAAGAGACCACAGGGCCCAGGCACAGTCTGAACCCTTCCCTCAACCCGGCGGTTTTGCTAGCAGGAGTTCAACCCCAACGAACACAGCCCGGAGACCCCTGGGGCAAAAACGGCTTCCGACGAACAATAGGTGCTTGCTGTGGAACACCTATCCCAAGTGGGGGTAGCCAGCTCAACAAAATGCCACACACCCAGGTGTAAGAAACAACATTGCCCAGGCATGGTCTAAGCCCCTCACCTCGTCCCTGTGCTGTGGGGAGCCGGAGGGACAGCGAGGCCCACGGCCCTGATACCCCTTTGCAAAAACCCGGCTTCCCACGGAAACAGTTTTCCTGAGGTGCACACCCTATCCCAGTGGTTGTGGCAAGGTAAAGCAAATGCCCTCCACTTCTCTGGAAGAAACCACAGTGCCCAGCCATGTTCTAAGCCCTCCCATCCTCCCTGGGCTTCTGGCAGCAGGAGTGAAAAGAGAGGAGCAGAGCTCTGGGTCCCGTTTGACAAAACCCGGCTTCCCACGGGAAAGTCTTTCTCCACGTGCAGACATGCTCCCAGGTGCCTGGGGCAAGGGGAAGGAAATGCCATACACTGACCTGGAAGAGACCACAGGGCCCAGGCACAGTCTGAACCCTTCCCTCAACCCGGCGGTTTTGCTAGCAGGAGTTCAACCCCAACGAACACAGCCCGGAGACCCCTGGGGCAAAAAACGGCTTCCGACGAACAATAGGTGCTTGCTGTGGAACACCTATCCCAAGTGGGGGTAGCCAGCTCAACAAAATGCCACACACCCAGGTGTAAGAAACAACATTGCCCAGGCATGGTCTAAGCCCCTCACCTCGTCCCTGTGCTTTGGGGAGCCGGAGGGACAGCGAGGCCCACGGCCCTGAGACCCCTTTGCAAAAAGCCGGCTTCCCACGGAAACAGTTTTCCTGAGGTGCACACCCTATCCCAAGTGGTTGTGGCAAGGTAAAGCAAATGCCCTCCACTTCTCTGGAAGAAACCACAGTGCCCAGCCATGTTCTAAGCCCTCCCATCCTCCCTGGGCTTCTGGCAGCAGGAGTGAAAAGAGAGGAGCAGAGCACTGGGTCCTGTTTGACAAAACCCGGCTTCCCACGGGAAAGTCTTTCTCCACGTGCAGACATGCTCCCAGGTGCCTGGGGCAAGGGGAAGGAAATGCCATACACTGACCTGGAAGAGACCACAGGGCCCAGGCACAGTCTGAACCCTTCCCTCAACCCGGCGGTTTTGCTAGCAGGAGTTCAACCCCAACGAACACAGCCCGGAGACGCCTGGGGCAAAAACGGCTTCCGTCGAACAATAGGTGCTTGCTGTGGAACACCTATCCCAAGTGGGGGTAGCCAGCTCAACAAAATGCCACACACCCAGGTGTAAGAAAAAACATTGCCCAGGCGTGGTCTAAGACCCTCACCTCGTCCCTGTGCTTTGGGGAGCCGGAGGGACAGCCGAGGCTCACGGCCCTGAGACCCCTTTGCAAAAAGCCGGCTTCCCACGGAGACAGTTTTCCTGAGGTGCAGACCCTATCCCAAGTGGTTGTGGCAAGGTAAAGCAAATGCCCTTCACTTCTCTGGAAGAAACCACAGTGCCCAGCCATGTTCTAGGCCCTCCCATCCTCCCTGGGCTTCTGGCAGCAGGAGTGAAAAGAGAGGCGCAGAGCACTGGGACCCGTTTGACAAAACCCGTCTTCCCACGGGAAAGTCTTTCTCCACGTGCAGACATGCTCCCAGGTGCCTGTGGCAAGGGGAAGGAAATGCCATACACTGACCTGGAAGAGACCACAGGGCCCAGGCACAGTCTGAACCCTTCCCTCAACCCGGCGGTTTTGCTAGCAGGAGTTCAACCCCAACGAACACAGCCCGGAGACCCCTGGGGCAAAAACGGCTTCCGACGAACAATAGGTGCTTGCTGTGGAACACCTATCCCAAGTGGGGGTAGCCAGCTCAACAAAATGCCAGACACCCAGGTGTAAGAAACAACATTGCCCAGGCATGGTCTAAGCCCCTCACCTCATCCCTGTGCTTTGGGGAGCCGGAGGGACAGCGAGGCCCACGGCCCTGAGACCCCTTTGCAAAAAGCCGGCTTCCCACGGAGACAGTTTTCCTGAGGTGCAGACCCTATCCCAAGTGGTTGTGGCAAGGTAAAGCAAATGCCCTCCACTTCTCTGGAAGAAACCACAGTGCCCAGCCATGTTCTAGGCCCTCCCATCCTCCCTGGGCTTCTGGCAGCAGGAGTGAAAAGAGAGGAGCAGAGCACTGGGTCCCGTTTGACAAAACCCGGCTTCCCACGGGAAAGTCTTTCTCCAGGTGCAGACATGCTCCCAGGTGCCTGGGGCAAGGGGAAGGATATGCCATACACTGACCTGGAAGAGACCACAGGGCCCAGGCACAGTCTGAACCCTTCCCTCAACCCGGCGGTTTTGCTAGCAGGAGTTCAACCCCAACGAACACAGCCCGGAGACCCCTGGGGCAAAAACGGCTTCCGACGAACAATAGGTGCTTGCTGTGGAACACCTATCCCAAGTGGGGGTAGCCAGCTCAACAAAATGCCACACACCCAGGTGTAAGAAACAACATTGCCCAGGCATGGTCTAAGCCCCTCACCTCGTCCCTGTGCTGTGGGGAGCCGGAGGGACAGCGAGGCCCACGGCCCTGATACCCCTTTGCAAAAAGCCGGCTTCCCACGGAAACAGTTTTCCTGAGGTGCAGACCCTATCCCAAGTGGTTGTGGCAAGGTAAAGCAAATGCCCTCCACTTCTCTGGAAGAAACCACAGTGCCCAGCCATGTTCTAAGCCCTCCCATCCTCCCTGGGCTTCTGGCAGCAGGAGTGAAAAGAGAGGAGCAGAGCTCTGGGTCCCGTTTGACAAAACCCGGCTTCCCACGGGAAAGTCTTTCTCCACGTGCAGACATGCTCCCAGGTGCCTGGGGCAAGGGGAAGGAAATGCCATACACTGACCTGGAAGAGACCACAGGGCCCAGGCACAGTCTGAACCCTTCCCTCAACCCGGCGGTTTTGCTAGCAGGAGTTCAACCCCAACGAACACAGCCCGGAGACCCCTGGGGCAAAAACGGCTTCCGACGAACAATAGGTGCTTGCTGTGGAACACCTATCCCAAGTGGGGGTAGCCAGCTCAACAAAATGCCACACACCCAGGTGTAAGAAACAACATTGCCCAGGCATGGTCTAAGCCCCTCACCTCGTCCCTGTGCTTTGGGGAGCCGGAGGGACAGCGAGGCCCACGGCCCTGAGACCCCTTTGCAAAAAGCCGGCTTCCCACGGAAACAGTTTTCCTGAGGTGCACACCCTATCCCAAGTGGTTGTGGCAAGGTAAAGCAAATGCCCTCCACTTCTCTGGAAGAAACCACAGTGCCCAGCCATGTTCTAAGCCCTCCCATCCTCCCTGGGCTTCTGGCAGCAGGAGTGAAAAGAGAGGAGCAGAGCACTGGGTCCCGTTTGACAAAACCCGGCTTCCCACGGGAAAGTCTTTCTCCACGTGCAGACATGCTCCCAGGTGCCTGGGGCAAGGGGAAGGAAATGCCATACACTGACCTGGAAGAGACCACAGGGCCCAGGCACAGTCTGAACCCTTCCCTCAACCCGGCGGTTTTGCTAGCAGGAGTTCAACCCCAACGAACACAGCCCGGAGACCCCTGGGGCAAAAACGGCTTCCGACGAACAATAGGTGCTTGCTGTGGAACACCTATCCCAAGTGGGGGTAGCCAGCTCAACAAAATGCCACACACCCAGGTGTAAGAAACAACATTGCCCAGGCATGGTCTAAGCCCCTCACCTCGTCCCTGTGCTTTGGGGAGCCGGAGGGACAGCGAGGCCCACGGCCCTGAGACCCCTTTGCAAAAAGCCGGCTTCCCACGGAAACAGTTTTCCTGAGGTGCACACCCTATCCCAAGTGGTTGTGGCAAGGTAAAGCAAATGCCCTCCACTTCTCTGGAAGAAACCACAGTGCCCAGCCATGTTCTAAGCCCTCCCATCCTCCCTGGGCTTCTGGCAGCAGGAGTGAAAAGAGAGGAGCAGAGCACTGGGTCCTGTTTGACAAAACCCGGCTTCCCACGGGAAAGTCTTTCTCCACGTGCAGACATGCTCCCAGGTGCCTGGGGCAAGGGGAAGGAAATGCCATACACTGACCTGGAAGAGACCACAGGGCCCAGGCACAGTCTGAACCCTTCCCTCAACCCGGCGGTTTTGCTAGCAGGAGTTCAACCCCAACGAACACAGCCCGGAGACGCCTGGGGCAAAAACGGCTTCCGTCGAACAATAGGTGCTTGCTGTGGAACACCTATCCCAAGTGGGGGTAGCCAGCTCAACAAAATGCCACACACCCAGGTGTAAGAAAAAACATTGCCCAGGCGTGGTCTAAGACCCTCACCTCGTCCCTGTGCTTTGGGGAGCCGGAGGGACAGCCGAGGCTCACGGCCCTGAGACCCCTTTGCAAAAAGCCGGCTTCCCACGGAGACAGTTTTCCTGAGGTGCAGACCCTATCCCAAGTGGTTGTGGCAAGGTAAAGCAAATGCCCTTCACTTCTCTGGAAGAAACCACAGTGCCCAGCCATGTTCTAGGCCCTCCCATCCTCCCTGGGCTTCTGGCAGCAGGAGTGAAAAGAGAGGCGCAGAGCACTGGGACCCGTTTGACAAAACCCGTCTTCCCACGGGAAAGTCTTTCTCCACGTGCAGACATGCTCCCAGGTGCCTGTGGCAAGGGGAAGGAAATGCCATACACTGACCTGGAAGAGACCACAGGGCCCAGGCACAGTCTGAACCCTTCCCTCAACCCGGCGGTTTTGCTAGCAGGAGTTCAACCCCAACGAACACAGCCCGGAGACCCCTGGGGCAAAAACGGCTTCCGACGAACAATAGGTGCTTGCTGTGGAACACCTATCCCAAGTGGGGGTAGCCAGCTCAACAAAATGCCAGACACCCAGGTGTAAGAAACAACATTGCCCAGGCATGGTCTAAGCCCCTCACCTCATCCCTGTGCTTTGGGGAGCCGGAGGGACAGCGAGGCCCACGGCCCTGAGACCCCTTTGCAAAAAGCCGGCTTCCCACGGAGACAGTTTTCCTGAGGTGCAGACCCTATCCCAAGTGGTTGTGGCAAGGTAAAGCAAATGCCCTCCACTTCTCTGGAAGAAACCACAGTGCCCAGCCATGTTCTAGGCCCTCCCATCCTCCCTGGGCTTCTGGCAGCAGGAGTGAAAAGAGAGGAGCAGAGCACTGGGTCCCGTTTGACAAAACCCGGCTTCCCACGGGAAAGTCTTTCTCCAGGTGCAGACATGCTCCCAGGTGCCTGGGGCAAGGGGAAGGATATGCCATACACTGACCTGGAAGAGACCACAGGGCCCAGGCACAGTCTGAACCCTTCCCTCAACCCGGCGGTTTTGCTAGCAGGAGTTCAACCCCAACGAACACAGCCCGGAGACCCCTGGGGCAAAAACGGCTTCCGACGAACAATAGGTGCTTGCTGTGGAACACCTATCCCAAGTGGGGGTAGCCAGCTCAACAAAATGCCACACACCCAGGTGTAAGAAACAACATTGCCCAGGCATGGTCTAAGCCCCTCACCTCGTCCCTGTGCTGTGGGGAGCCGGAGGGACAGCGAGGCCCACGGCCCTGATACCCCTTTGCAAAAAGCCGGCTTCCCACGGAAACAGTTTTCCTGAGGTGCAGACCCTATCCCAAGTGGTTGTGGCAAGGTAAAGCAAATGCCCTCCACTTCTCTGGAAGAAACCACAGTGCCCAGCCATGTTCTAAGCCCTCCCATCCTCCCTGGGCTTCTGGCAGCAGGAGTGAAAAGAGAGGAGCAGAGCTCTGGGTCCCGTTTGACAAAACCCGGCTTCCCACGGGAAAGTCTTTCTCCACGTGCAGACATGCTCCCAGGTGCCTGGGGCAAGGGGAAGGAAATGCCATACACTGACCTGGAAGAGACCACAGGGCCCAGGCACAGTCTGAACCCTTCCCTCAACCCGGCGGTTTTGCTAGCAGGAGTTCAACCCCAACGAACACAGCCCGGAGACCCCTGGGGCAAAAACGGCTTCCGACGAACAATAGGTGCTTGCTGTGGAACACCTATCCCAAGTGGGGGTAGCCAGCTCAACAAAATGCCACACACCCAGGTGTAAGAAACAACATTGCCCAGGCATGGTCTAAGCCCCTCACCTCGTCCCTGTGCTTTGGGGAGCCGGAGGGACAGCGAGGCCCACGGCCCTGAGACCCCTTTGCAAAAAGCCGGCTTCCCACGGAAACAGTTTTCCTGAGGTGCACACCCTATCCCAAGTGGTTGTGGCAAGGTAAAGCAAATGCCCTCCACTTCTGTGGAAGAAACCACAGTGCCCAGCCATGTTCTAAGCCCTCCCATCCTCCCTGGGCTTCTGGCAGCAGGAGTGAAAAGAGAGGAGCAGAGCACTGGGTCCCGTTTGACAAAACCCGGCTTCCCACGGGAAAGTCTTTCTCCACGTGCAGACATGCTCCCAGGTGCCTGGGGCAAGGGGAAGGAAATGCCATACACTGACCTGGAAGAGACCACAGGGCCCAGGCACAGTCTGAACCCTTCCCTCAACCCGGCGGTTTTGCTAGCAGGAGTTCAACCCCAACGAACACAGCCCGGAGACCCCTGGGGCAAAAACGGCTTCCGACGAACAATAGGTGCTTGCTGTGGAACACCTATCCCAAGTGGGGGTAGCCAGCTCAACAAAATGCCAGACACCCAGGTGTAAGAAACAACATTGCCCAGGCATGGTCTAAGCCCCTCACCTCGTCCCTGTGCTTTGGGGAGCCGGAGGGACAGCGAGGCCCACGGCCCTGAGACCCCTTTGCAAAAAGCCGGCTTCCCACGGAGACAGTTTTCATGAGGTGCAGACCCTATCCCAAGTGGTTGTGGCAAGGTAAAGCAAATGCCCTCCACTTCTCTGGAAGAAACCACAGTGCCCAGCCATGTTCTAGGCCCTCCCATCCTCCCTGGGCTTCTGGCAGCAGGAGTGAAAAGAGAGGAGCAGAGCACTGGGTCCCGTTTGACAAAACCCGGCTTCCCACGGGAAAGTCTTTCTCCAGGTGCAGACATGCTCCCAGGTGCCTGTGGCAAGGGGAACGATATGCCATACACTGACCTGGAAGAGACCACAGGGCCCAGGCACAGTCTGAACCCTTCCCTCAACCCGGCGGTTTTGCTAGCAGGAGTTCAACCCCAACGAACACAGCCCGGAGACCGCTGGGGCAAAAACGGCTTCCGACGAACAATAGGTGCTTGCTGTGGAACACCTATCCCAAGTGGGGGTAGCCAGCTCAACAAAATGCCACACACCCAGGTGTAAGAAACAACATTGCCCAGGCATGGTCTAAGCCCCTCACCTCGTCCCTGTGCTGTGGGGAGCCGGAGGGACAGCGAGGCCCACGGCCCTGAGACCCCTTTGCAAAAAGCCGGCTTCCCACGGAAATAGTTTTCCTGAGGTGCACACCCTATCCCAAGTGGTTGTGGCAAGGTAAAGCAAATGCCCTCCACTTCTCTGGAAGAAACCACAGTGCCCAGCCATGTTCTAAGCCCTCCCATCCTCCCTGGGCTTCTGGCAGCAGGAGTGAAAAGAGAGGAGCAGAGCTCTGGGTCCCGTTTGACAAAACCCGGCTTCCCACGGGAAAGTCTTTCTCCACGTGCAGACATGCTCCCAGGTGCCTGGGGCAAGGGGAAGGAAATGCCATACACTGACCTGGAAGAGACCACAGGGCCCAGGCACAGTCTGAACCCTTCCCTCAACCCGGCGGTTTTGCTAGCAGGAGTTCAACCCCAACGAACACAGCCCGGAGACCCCTGGGGCAAAAACGGCTTCCGACGAACAATAGGTGCTTGCTGTGGAACACCTATCCCAAGTGGGGGTAGCCAGCTCAACAAAATGCCACACACCCAGGTGTAAGAAACAACATTGCCCAGGCATGGTCTAAGCCCCTCACCTCGTCCCTGTGCTTTGGGGAGCCGGAGGGACAGCGAGGCCCACGGCCCTGAGACCCCTTTGCAAAAAGCCGGCTTCCCACGGAAACAGTTTTCCTGAGGTGCACACCCTATCCCAAGTGGTTGTGGCAAGGTAAAGCAAATGCCCTCCACTTCTCTGGAAGAAACCACAGTGCCCAGCCATGTTCTAAGCCCTCCCATCCTCCCTGGGCTTCTGGCAGCAGGAGTGAAAAGAGAGGAGCAGAGCACTGGGTCCCGTTTGACAAAACCCGGCTTCCCACGGGAAAGTCTTTCTCCACGTGCAGACATGCTCCCAGGTGCCTGGGGCAAGGGGAAGGAAATGCCATACACTGACCTGGAAGAGACCACAGGGCCCAGGCACAGTCTGAACCCTTCCCTCAACCCGGCGGTTTTGCTAGCAGGAGTTCAACCCCAACGAACACAGCCCGGAGACCCCTGGGGCAAAAACGGCTTCCGACGAACAATAGGTGCTTGCTGTGGAACACCTATCCCAAGTGGGGGTAGCCAGCTCAACAAAATGCCACACACCCAGGTGTAAGAAAAAACATTGCCCAGGCATGGTCTAAGACCCTCACCTCGTCCCTGTGCTTTGGGGAGCCGGAGGGACAGCCGAGGCTCACGGCCCTGAGACCCCTTTGCAAAAAGCCGGCTTCCCACGGAGACAGTTTTCCTGAGGTGCAGACCCTATCCCAAGTGGTTGTGGCAAGGTAAAGCAAATGCCCTTCACTTCTCTGGAAGAAACCACAGTGCCCAGCCATGTTCTAGGCCCTCCCATCCTCCCTGGGCTTCTGGCAGCAGGAGTGAAAAGAGAGGCGCAGAGCACTGGGACCCGTTTGACAAAACCCGTCTTCCCACGGGAAAGTCTTTCTCCACGTGCAGACATGCTCCCAGGTGCCTGTGGCAAGGGCAAGGAAATGCCATACACTGACCTGGAAGAGACCACAGGGCCCAGGCACAGTCTGAACCCTTCCCTCAACCCGGCGGTTTTGCTAGCAGGAGTTCAACCCCAACGAACACAGCCCGGAGACCCCTGGGGCAAAAACGGCTTCCGACGAACAATAGGTGCTTGCTGTGGAACACCTATCCCAAGTGGGGGTAGCCAGCTCAACAAAATGCCACACACCCAGGTGTAAGAAACAACATTGCCCAGGCATGGTCTAAGCCCCTCACCTCGTCCCTGTGCTTTGGGGAGCCGGAGGGACAGCCGAGGCCCACGGCCCTGAGACCCCTTTGCAAAAAGCCGGCTTCCCACGGAAACAGTTTTCCTGAGGTGCACACCCTATCCCAAGTGGTTGTGGCAAGGTAAAGCAAATGCCCTCCACTTCTCTGGAAGAAACCACAGTGCCCAGCCATGTTCTAAGCCCTCCCATCCTCCCTGGGCTTCTGGCAGCAGGAGTGAAAAGAGAGGAGCAGAGCACTGGGTCCCGTTTGACAAAACCCGGCTTCCCACGGGAAAGTCTTTCTCCACGTGCAGACATGCTCCCAGGTGCCTGGGGCAAGGGGAAGGAAATGCCATACACTGACCTGGAAGAGACCACAGGGCCCAGGCACAGTCTGAACCCTTCCCTCAACCCGGCTGTTTTGCTAGCAGGAGTTCAACCCCAACGAACACAGCCCGGAGACCCCTGGGGCAAAAACTGCTTCCGACGAACAATAGGTGCTTGCTGTGGAACACCTATCCCAAGTGGGGGTAGCCAGCTCAACAAAATGCCAGACACCCAGGTGTAAGAAACAACATTGCCCAGGCATGGTCTAAGCCCCTCACCTCGTCCCTGTGCTTTGGGGAGCCGGAGGGACAGCGAGGCCCACGGCCCTGAGACCCCTTTGCAAAAAGCCGGCTTCCCACGGAGACAGTTTTCATGAGGTGCAGACCCTATCCCAAGTGGTTGTGGCAAGGTAAAGCAAATGCCCTCCACTTCTCTGGAAGAAACCACAGTGCCCAGCCATGTTCTAGGCCCTCCCATCCTCCCTGGGCTTCTGGCAGCAGGAGTGAAAAGAGAGGAGCAGAGCACTGGGTCCCGTTTGACAAAACCCGGCTTCCCACGGGAAAGTCTTTCTCCAGGTGCAGACATGCTCCCAGGTGCCTGTGGCAAGGGGAACGATATGCCATACACTGACCTGGAAGAGACCACAGGGCCCAGGCACAGTCTGAACCCTTCCCTCAACCCGGCGGTTTTGCTAGCAGGAGTTCAACCCCAACGAACACAGCCCGGAGACCCCTGGGGCAAAAACGGCTTCCGACGAACAATAGGTGCTTGCTGTGGAACACCTATCCCAAGTGGGGGTAGCCAGCTCAACAAAATGCCACACACCCAGGTGTAAGAAACAACATTGCCCAGGCATGGTCTAAGCCCCTCACCTCGTCCCTGTGCTGTGGGGAGCCGGAGGGACAGCGAGGCCCACGGCCCTGAGACCCCTTTGCAAAAAGCCGGCTTCCCACGGAAACAGTTTTCCTGAGGTGCACACCCTATCCCAAGTGGTTGTGGCAAGGTAAAGCAAATGCCCTCCACTTCTCTGGAAGAAACCACAGTGCCCAGCCATGTTCTAAGCCCTCCCATCCTCCCTGGGCTTCTGGCAGCAGGAGTGAAAAGAGAGGAGCAGAGCTCTGGGTCCCGTTTGACAAAACCCGGCTTCCCACGGGAAAGTCTTTCTCCACGTGCAGACATGCTCCCAGGTGCCTGGGGCAAGGGGAAGGAAATGCCATACACTGACCTGGAAGAGACCACAGGGCCCAGGCACAGTCTGAACCCTTCCCTCAACCCGGCGGTTTTGCTAGCAGGAGTTCAACCCCAACGAACACAGCCCGGAGACCCCTGGGGCAAAAACGGCTTCCGACGAACAATAGGTGCTTGCTGTGGAACACCTATCCCAAGTGGGGGTAGCCAGCTCAACAAAATGCCACACACCCAGGTGTAAGAAACAACATTGCCCAGGCATGGTCTAAGCCCCTCACCTCGTCCCTGTGCTTTGGGGAGCCGGAGGGACAGCGAGGCCCACGGCCCTGAGACCCCTTTGCAAAAAGCTGGCTTCCCACGGAAACAGTTTTCCTGAGGTGCACACCCTATCCCAAGTGGTTGTGGCAAGGTAAAGCAAATGCCCTCCACTTCTGTGGAAGAAACCATAGTGCCCAGCCATGTTCTAAGCCCTCCCATCCTCCCTGGGCTTCTGGCAGCAGGAGTGAAAAGAGAGGAGCAGAGCACTGGGTCCCGTTTGACAAAACTCGGCTTCCCACGGGAAAGTCTTTCTCCACATGCAGACATGCTCCCAGGTGCCTGGGGCAAGGGGAAGGAAATGCCATACACTGACCTGGAAGAGACCACAGGGCCCAGGCACAGTCTGAACCCTTCCCTCAACCCGGCGGTTTTGCTAGCAGGAGTTCAACCCCAACGAACACAGCCCGGAGACGCCTGGGGCAAAAACGGCTTCCGTCGAACAATAGGTGCTTGCTGTGGAACACCTATCCCAAGTGGGGGTAGCCAGCTCAACAAAATGCCACACACCCAGGTGTAAGAAACAACATTGCCCAGGCATGGTCTAAGACCCTCACCTCGTCCCTGTGCTTTGGGGAGCCGGAGGGACAGCCGAGGCTCACGGCCCTGAGACCCCTTTGCAAAAAGCCGGCTTCCCACGGAGACAGTTTTCCTGAGGTGCAGACCCTATCCCAAGTGGTTGTGGCAAGGTAAAGCAAATGCCCTCCACTTCTCTGGAAGAAACCACAGTGCCCAGCCATGTTCTAGGCCCTCCCATCCTCCCTGGGCTTCTGGCAGCAGGAGTGAAAAGAGAGGCGCAGAGCACTGGGACCCGTTTGACAAAACCCGTCTTCCCACGGGAAAGTCTTTCTCCACGTGCAGACATGCTCCCAGGTGCCTGGGGCAAGGGGAAGGAAATGCCATACACTGACCTGGAAGAGACCACAGGGCCCAGGCACAGTCTGAACCCTTCCCTCAACCCGGCGGTTTTGCTAGCAGGAGTTCAACCCCAACGAACACAGCCCGGAGACCCCTGGGGCAAAAACGGCTTCCGACGAACAATAGGTGCTTGCTGTGGAACACCTATCCCAAGTGGGGGTAGCCAGCTCAACAAAATGCCACACACCCAGGTGTAAGAAACAACATTGCCCAGGCATGGTCTAAGCCCCTCACCTCGTCCCTGTGCTTTGGGGAGCCGGAGGGACAGCCGAGGCCCACGGCCCTGAGACCCCTTTGCAAAAAGCCGGCTTCCCACGGAAACAGTTTTCCTGAGGTGCACACCCTATCCCAAGTGGTTGTGGCAAGGTAAAGCAAATGCCCTCCACTTCTCTGGAAGAAACCACAGTGCCCAGCCATGTTCTAAGCCCTCCCATCCTCCCTGGGCTTCTGGCAGCAGGAGTGAAAAGAGAGGAGCAGAGCACTGGGTCCCGTTTGACAAAACCCGGCTTCCCACGGGAAAGTCTTTCTCCACGTGCAGACATGCTCCCAGGTGCCTGGGGCAAGGGGAAGGAAATGCCATACACTGACCTGGAAGAGACCACAGGGCCCAGGCACAGTCTGAACCCTTCCCTCAACCCGGCGGTTTTGCTAGCAGGAGTTCAACCCCAACGAACACAGCCCGGAGACCCCTGGGGCAAAAACGGCTTCCGACGAACAATAGGTGCTTGCTGTGGAACACCTATCCCAAGTGGGGGTAGCCAGCTCAACAAAATGCCACACACCCAGGTGTAAGAAACAACATTGCCCAGGCATGGTCTAAGCCCCTCACCTCGTCCCTGTGCTTTGGGGAGCCGGAGGGACAGCCGAGGCCCACGGCCCTGAGACCCCTTTGCAAAAAGCCGGCTTCCCACGGAAACAGTTTTCCTGAGGTGCACACCCTATCCCAAGTGGTTGTGGCAAGGTAAAGCAAATGCCCTCCACTTCTCTGGAAGAAACCACAGTGCCCAGCCATGTTCTAAGCCCTCCCATCCTCCCTGGGCTTCTGGCAGCAGGAGTGAAAAGAGAGGAGCAGAGCACTGGGTCCCGTTTGACAAAACCCGGCTTCCCACGGGAAAGTCTTTCTCCACGTGCAGACATGCTCCCAGGTGCCTGGGGCAAGGGGAAGGAAATGCCATACACTGACCTGGAAGAGACCACAGGGCCCAGGCACAGTCTGAACCCTTCCCTCAACCCGGCTGTTTTGCTAGCAGGAGTTCAACCCCAACGAACACAGCCCGGAGACCCCTGGGGCAAAAACTGCTTCCGACGAACAATAGGTGCTTGCTGTGGAACACCTATCCCAAGTGGGGGTAGCCAGCTCAACAAAATGCCAGACACCCAGGTGTAAGAAACAACATTGCCCAGGCATGGTCTAAGCCCCTCACCTCGTCCCTGTGCTTTGGGGAGCCGGAGGGACAGCGAGGCCCACGGCCCTGAGACCCCTTTGCAAAAAGCCGGCTTCCCACGGAGACAGTTTTCATGAGGTGCAGACCCTATCCCAAGTGGTTGTGGCAAGGTAAAGCAAATGCCCTCCACTTCTCTGGAAGAAACCACAGTGCCCAGCCATGTTCTAGGCCCTCCCATCCTCCCTGGGCTTCTGGCAGCAGGAGTGAAAAGAGAGGAGCAGAGCACTGGGTCCCGTTTGACAAAACCCGGCTTCCCACGGGAAAGTCTTTCTCCAGGTGCAGACATGCTCCCAGGTGCCTGTGGCAAGGGGAACGATATGCCATACACTGACCTGGAAGAGACCACAGGGCCCAGGCACAGTCTGAACCCTTCCCTCAACCCGGCGGTTTTGCTAGCAGGAGTTCAACCCCAACGAACACAGCCCGGAGACCCCTGGGGCAAAAACGGCTTCCGACGAACAATAGGTGCTTGCTGTGGAACACCTATCCCAAGTGGGGGTAGCCAGCTCAACAAAATGCCACACACCCAGGTGTAAGAAACAACATTGCCCAGGCATGGTCTAAGCCCCTCACCTCGTCCCTGTGCTGTGGGGAGCCGGAGGGACAGCGAGGCCCACGGCCCTGAGACCCCTTTGCAAAAAGCCGGCTTCCCACGGAAACAGTTTTCCTGAGGTGCACACCCTATCCCAAGTGGTTGTGGCAAGGTAAAGCAAATGCCCTCCACTTCTCTGGAAGAAACCACAGTGCCCAGCCATGTTCTAAGCCCTCCCATCCTCCCTGGGCTTCTGGCAGCAGGAGTGAAAAGAGAGGAGCAGAGCTCTGGGTCCCGTTTGACAAAACCCGGCTTCCCACGGGAAAGTCTTTCTCCACGTGCAGACATGCTCCCAGGTGCCTGGGGCAAGGGGAAGGAAATGCCATACACTGACCTGGAAGAGACCACAGGGCCCAGGCACAGTCTGAACCCTTCCCTCAACCCGGCGGTTTTGCTAGCAGGAGTTCAACCCCAACGAACACAGCCCGGAGACCCCTGGGGCAAAAACGGCTTCCGACGAACAATAGGTGCTTGCTGTGGAACACCTATCCCAAGTGGGGGTAGCCAGCTCAACAAAATGCCACACACCCAGGTGTAAGAAACAACATTGCCCAGGCATGGTCTAAGCCCCTCACCTCGTCCCTGTGCTTTGGGGAGCCGGAGGGACAGCGAGGCCCACGGCCCTGAGACCCCTTTGCAAAAAGCCGGCTTCCCACGGAAACAGTTTTCCTGAGGTGCACACCCTATCCCAAGTGGTTGTGGCAAGGTAAAGCAAATGCCCTCCACTTCTGTGGAAGAAATCATAGTGCCCAGCCATGTTCTAAGCCCTCCCATCCTCCCTGGGCTTCTGGCAGCAGGAGTGAAAAGAGAGGAGCAGAGCACTGGGTCCCGTTTGACAAAACTCGGCTTCCCACGGGAAAGTCTTTCTCCACATGCAGACATGCTCCCAGGTGCCTGGGGCAAGGGGAAGGAAATGCCATACACTGACCTGGAAGAGACCACAGGGCCCAGGCACAGTCTGAACCCTTCCCTCAACCCGGCGGTTTTGCTAGCAGGAGTTCAACCCCAACGAACACAGCCCGGAGACGCCTGGGGCAAAAACGGCTTCCGTCGAACAATAGGTGCTTGCTGTGGAACACCTATCCCAAGTGGGGGTAGCCAGCTCAACAAAATGCCACACACCCAGGTGTAAGAAACAACATTGCCCAGGCATGGTCTAAGACCCTCACCTCGTCCCTGTGCTTTGGGGAGCCGGAGGGACAGCCGAGGCTCACGGCCCTGAGACCCCTTTGCAAAAAGCCGGCTTCCCACGGAGACAGTTTTCCTGAGGTGCAGACCCTATCCCAAGTGGTTGTGGCAAGGTAAAGCAAATGCCCTCCACTTCTCTGGAAGAAACCACAGTGCCCAGCCATGTTCTAGGCCCTCCCATCCTCCCTGGGCTTCTGGCAGCAGGAGTGAAAAGAGAGGCGCAGAGCACTGGGACCCGTTTGACAAAACCCGTCTTCCCACGGGAAAGTCTTTCTCCACGTGCAGACATGCTCCCAGGTGCCTGGGGCAAGGGGAAGGAAATGCCATACACTGACCTGGAAGAGACCACAGGGCCCAGGCACAGTCTGAACCCTTCCCTCAACCCGGCGGTTTTGCTAGCAGGAGTTCAACCCCAACGAACACAGCCCGGAGACCCCTGGGGCAAAAACGGCTTCCGACGAACAATAGGTGCTTGCTGTGGAACACCTATCCCAAGTGGGGGTAGCCAGCTCAACAAAATGCCACACACCCAGGTGTAAGAAACAACATTGCCCAGGCATGGTCTAAGCCCCTCACCTCGTCCCTGTGCTTTGGGGAGCCGGAGGGACAGCGAGGCCCACGGCCCTGAGACCCCTTTGCAAAAAGCCGGCTTCCCACGGAAACAGTTTTCCTGAGGTGCACACCCTATCCCAAGTGGTTGTGGCAAGGTAAAGCAAATGCCCTCCACTTCTCTGGAAGAAACCACAGTGCCCAGCCATGTTCTAAGCCCTCCCATCCTCCCTGGGCTTCTGGCAGCAGGAGTGAAAAGAGAGGAGCAGAGCACTGGGTCCCGTTTGACAAAACCCGGCTTCCCACGGGAAAGTCTTTCTCCACGTGCAGACATGCTCCCAGGTGCCTGGGGCAAGGGGAAGGAAATGCCATACACTGACCTGGAAGAGACCACAGGGCCCAGGCACAGTCTGAACCCTTCCCTCAACCCGGCGGTTTTGCTAGCAGGAGTTCAACCCCAACGAACACAGCCCGGAGACCCCTGGGGCAAAAACGGCTTCCGACGAACAATAGGTGCTTGCTGTGGAACACCTATCCCAAGTGGGGGTAGCCAGCTCAACAAAATGCCACACACCCAGGTGTAAGAAACAACATTGCCCAGGCATGGTCTAAGCCCCTCACCTCGTCCCTGTGCTTTCGGGAGCCGGAGGGACAGCCGAGGCACTCGGCCCTGAGACCCCTTTGCAAAAAGCCGGCTTCCCACGGAGACAGTTTTCCTGAGGTGCAGACCCTATCCCAAGTGGTTGTGGCAAGGTAAAGCAAATGCCCTCCACTTCTCTGGAAGAAACCACAGTGCCCAGCCATGTTCTAGGCCCTCCCATCCTCCCTGGGCTTCTGGCAGCAGGAGTGAAAAGAGAGGAGCAGAGCACTGGGACCCGTTTGACAAAACCCGGCTTCCCACGGGAAAGTCTTTCTCCACGTGCAGACATGCTCCCAGGTGCCTGTGGCAAGGGGAAGGAAATGCCATACACTGACCTGGAAGAGACCACAGGGCCCAGGCACAGTCTGAACCCTTCCCTCAACCCGGCGGTTTTGCTAGCAGGAGTTCAACCCCAACGAACACAGCCCGGAGACCCCTGGGGCAAAAACGGCTTCCGACGAACAATAGGTGCTTGCTGTGGAACACCTATCCCAAGTGGGGGTAGCCAGCTCAACAAAATGCCACACACCCAGGTGTAAGAAACAACATTGCCCAGGCATGGTCTAAGCCCCTCACCTCGTCCCTGTGCTTTGGGGAGCCGGAGGGACAGCGAGGCCCATGTCCCTGAGACCCCTTTGCAAAAAGCCGGATTCCCACGGAGACAGTTTTCCTGAGGTGCAGACCCTATCCCAAGTGGTTGTGGCAAGGTAAAGCAAATGCCCTCCACTTCTGTGGAAGAAACCACAGTGCCCAGCCATGTTCTAAGCCCTCCCATCCTCCCTGGGCTTCTGGCAGCAGGAGTGAAAAGAGAGGAGCAGAGCACTGGGTCCCGTTTGACAAAACCCGGCTTCCCACGGGAAAGTCTTTCTCCACGTGCAGACATGCTCCCAGGTGCCTGTGGCAAGGGGAAGGAAATGCCATACACTGACCTGGAAGAGACCACAGGGCCCAGGCACAGTCTGAACCCTTCCCTCAACCCGGCGGTTTTGCTAGCAGGAGTTCAACCCCAACGAACACAGCCCGGAGACCCCTGGGGCAAAAACGGCTTCCGAGGAACAATAGGTGCTTGCTGTGGAACACCTATCCCAAGTGGGGGTAGCCAGCTCAACAAAATGCCACACACCCAGGTGTAAGAAACAACATTGCCCAGGCATGGTCTAAGCCCCTCACCTCGTCCCTGTGCTTTGGGGAGCCGGAGGGACAGCCGAGGCACTCGGCCCTGAGACCCCTTTGCAAAAAGCCGGCTTCCCACGGAGACAGTTTTCCTGAGGTGCAGACCCTATCCCAAGTGGTTGTGGCAAGGTAAAGCAAATGCCCTCCACTTCTCTGGAAGAAACCACAGTGCCCAGCCATGTTCTAAGCCCTCCCATCCTCCCTGGGCTTCTGGCAGCAGGAGTGAAAAGAGAGGAGCAGAGCACTGGGTCCCGTTTGACAAAACCCGGCTTCCCACGGGAAAGTCTTTCTCCACGTGCAGACATGCTCCCAGGTGCCTGTGGCAAGGGGAAGGAAATGCCATACACTGACCTGGAAGAGACCACAGGGCCCAGGCACAGTCTGAACCCTTCCCTCAACCCGGCGGTTTTGCTAGCAGGAGTTCAACCCCAACGAACACAGCCCGGAGACCCCTGGGGCAAAAACGGCTTCCGACGAACAATAGGTGCTTGCTGTGGAACACCTATCCCAAGTGGGGGTAGCCAGCTCAACAAAATGCCACACACCCAGGTGTAAGAAACAACATTGCCCAGGCATGGTCTAAGCCCCTCACCTCGTCCCTGTGCTTTGGGGAGCCGGAGGGACAGCGAGGCCCACGGCCCTGAGACCCCTTTGCAAAAAGCCGGCTTCCCACGGAAACAGTTTTCCTGAGGTGCAGACCCTATCCCAAGTGGTTGTGGCAAGGTAAAGCAAATGCCCTCCACTTCTCTGGAAGAAACCACAGTGCCCAGCCATGTTCTAGGCCCTCCCATCCTCCCTGGGCTTCTGGCAGCAGGAGTGAAAAGAGAGGCGCAGAGCACTGGGACCCGTTTGACAAAACCCGGCTTCCCACGGGAAAGTCTTTCTCCACGTGCAGACATGCTCCCAGGTGCCTGGGGCAAGGGGAAGGAAATGCCATACACTGACCTGGAAGAGACCACAGGGCCCAGGCAAAGTCTGAACCCTTCCCTCAACCCGGCGGTTTTGCTAGCAGGAGTTCAACCCCAACGAACACAGCCCGGAGACCCCTGGGGCAAAAACGGCTTCCGACGAACAATAGGTGCTTGCTGTGGAACACCTATCCCAAGTGGGGGTAGCCAGCTCAACAAAATGCCACACACCCAGGTGTAAGAAACAACATTGCCCAGGCATGGTCTAAGCCCCTCACCTCGTCCCTGTGCTTTGGGGAGCCGGAGGGACAGCGAGGCCCACGGCCCTGAGACCCCTTTGCAAAAAGCCGGCTTCCCACGGAAACAGTTTTCCTGAGGTGCACACCCTATCCCAAGTGGTTGTGGCAAGGTAAAGCAAATGCCCTCCACTTCTCTGGAAGAAACCACAGTGCCCAGCCATGTTCTAAGCCCTCCCATCCTCCCTGGGCTTCTGGCAGCAGGAGTGAAAAGAGAGGAGCAGAGCACTGGGTCCCGTTTGACAAAACCCGGCTTCCCACGGGAAAGTCTTTCTCCACGTGCAGACATGCTCCCAGGTGCCTGGGGCAAGGGGAAGGAAATGCCATACACTGACCTGGAAGAGACCACAGGGCCCAGGCACAGTCTGAACCCTTCCCTCAACCCGGCGGTTTTGCTAGCAGGAGTTCAACCCCAACGAACACAGCCCGGAGACGCCTGGGGCAAAAACGGCTTCCGTCGAACAATAGGTGCTTCCTGTGGAACACCTATCCCAAGTGGGGGTAGCCAGCTCAACAAAATGCCACACACCCAGGTGTAAGAAAAAACATTGCCCAGGCGTGGTCTAAGACCCTCACCTCGTCCCTGTGCTTTGGGGAGCCGGAGGGACAGCCGAGGCTCACGGCCCTGAGACCCCTTTGCAAAAAGCCGGCTTCCCACGGAGACAGTTTTCCTGAGGTGCAGACCCTATCCCAAGTGGTTGTGGCAAGGTAAAGCAAATGCCCTTCACTTCTCTGGAAGAAACCACAGTGCCCAGCCATGTTCTAGGCCCTCCCATCCTCCCTGGGCTTCTGGCAGCAGGAGTGAAAAGAGAGGCGCAGAGCACTGGGACCCGTTTGACAAAACCCGTCTTCCCACGGGAAAGTCTTTCTCCACGTGCAGACATGCTCCCAGGTGCCTGTGGCAAGGGGAAGGAAATGCCATACACTGACCTGGAAGAGACCACAGGGCCCAGGCACAGTCTGAACCCTTCCCTCAACCCGGCGGTTTTGCTAGCAGGAGTTCAACCTTAACGAACACAGCCCGGAGACCCCTGGGGCAAAAACGGCTTCCGACGAACAATAGGTGCTTGCTGTGGAACACCTATCCCAAGTGGGGGTAGCCAGCTCAACAAAATGCCAGACACCCAGGTGTAAGAAACAACATTGCCCAGGCATGGTCTAAGCCCCTCACCTCGTCCCTGTGCTTTGGGGAGCCGGAGGGACAGCGAGGCCCACGGCCCTGAGACCCCTTTGCAAAAAGCCGGCTTCCCACGGAGACAGTTTTCCTGAGGTGCAGACCCTATCCCAAGTGGTTGTGGCAAGGTAAAGCAAATGCCCTCCACTTCTCTGGAAGAAACCACAGTGCCCAGCCATGTTCTAGGCCCTCCCATCCTCCCTGGGCTTCTGGCAGCAGGAGTGAAAAGAGAGGAGCAGAGCACTGGGTCCCGTTTGACAAAACCCGGCTTCCCACGGGAAAGTCTTTCTCCAGGTGCAGACATGCTCCCAGGTGCCTGTGGCAAGGGGAACGATATGCCATACACTGACCTGGAAGAGACCACAGGGCCCAGGCACAGTCTGAACCCTTCCCTCAACCCGGCGGTTTTGCTAGCAGGAGTTCAACCCCAACGAACACAGCCCGGAGACCCCTGGGGCAAAAACTGCTTCCGACGAACAATAGGTGCTTGCTGTGGAACACCTATCCCAAGTGGGGGTAGCCAGCTCAACAAAATGCCACACACCCAGGTGTAAGAAACAACATTGCCCAGGCATGGTCTAAGCCCCTCACCTCGTCCCTGTGCTGTGGGGAGCCGGAGGGACAGCGAGGCCCACGGCCCTGATACCCCTTTGCAAAAACCCGGCTTCCCACGGAAACAGTTTTCCTGAGGTGCACACCCTATCCCAGTGGTTGTGGCAAGGTAAAGCAAATGCCCTCCACTTCTCTGGAAGAAACCACAGTGCCCAGCCATGTTCTAAGCCCTCCCATCCTCCCTGGGCTTCTGGCAGCAGGAGTGAAAAGAGAGGAGCAGAGCTCTGGGTCCCGTTTGACAAAACCCGGCTTCCCACGGGAAAGTCTTTCTCCACGTGCAGACATGCTCCCAGGTGCCTGGGGCAAGGGGAAGGAAATGCCATACACTGACCTGGAAGAGACCACAGGGCCCAGGCACAGTCTGAACCCTTCCCTCAACCCGGCGGTTTTGCTAGCAGGAGTTCAACCCCAACGAACACAGCCCGGAGACCCCTGGGGCAAAAACGGCTTCCGACGAACAATAGGTGCTTGCTGTGGAACACCTATCCCAAGTGGGGGTAGCCAGCTCAACAAAATGCCACACACCCAGGTGTAAGAAACAACATTGCCCAGGCATGGTCTAAGCCCCTCACCTCGTCCCTGTGCTTTGGGGAGCCGGAGGGACAGCGAGGCCCACGGCCCTGAGACCCCTTTGCAAAAAGCCGGCTTCCCACGGAAACAGTTTTCCTGAGGTGCACACCCTATCCCAAGTGGTTGTGGCAAGGTAAAGCAAATGCCCTCCACTTCTCTGGAAGAAACCACAGTGCCCAGCCATGTTCTAAGCCCTCCCATCCTCCCTGGGCTTCTGGCAGCAGGAGTGAAAAGAGAGGAGCAGAGCACTGGGTCCTGTTTGACAAAACCCGGCTTCCCACGGGAAAGTCTTTCTCCACGTGCAGACATGCTCCCAGGTGCCTGGGGCAAGGGGAAGGAAATGCCATACACTGACCTGGAAGAGACCACAGGGCCCAGGCACAGTCTGAACCCTTCCCTCAACCCGGCGGTTTTGCTAGCAGGAGTTCAACCCCAACGAACACAGCCCGGAGACGCCTGGGGCAAAAACGGCTTCCGTCGAACAATAGGTGCTTGCTGTGGAACACCTATCCCAAGTGGGGGTAGCCAGCTCAACAAAATGCCACACACCCAGGTGTAAGAAAAAACATTGCCCAGGCGTGGTCTAAGACCCTCACCTCGTCCCTGTGCTTTGGGGAGCCGGAGGGACAGCCGAGGCTCACGGCCCTGAGACCCCTTTGCAAAAAGCCGGCTTCCCACGGAGACAGTTTTCCTGAGGTGCAGACCCTATCCCAAGTGGTTGTGGCAAGGTAAAGCAAATGCCCTTCACTTCTCTGGAAGAAACCACAGTGCCCAGCCATGTTCTAGGCCCTCCCATCCTCCCTGGGCTTCTGGCAGCAGGAGTGAAAAGAGAGGCGCAGAGCACTGGGACCCGTTTGACAAAACCCGTCTTCCCACGGGAAAGTCTTTCTCCACGTGCAGACATGCTCCCAGGTGCCTGTGGCAAGGGGAAGGAAATGCCATACACTGACCTGGAAGAGACCACAGGGCCCAGGCACAGTCTGAACCCTTCCCTCAACCCGGCGGTTTTGCTAGCAGGAGTTCAACCCCAACGAACACAGCCCGGAGACCCCTGGGGCAAAAACGGCTTCCGACGAACAATAGGTGCTTGCTGTGGAACACCTATCCCAAGTGGGGGTAGCCAGCTCAACAAAATGCCAGACACCCAGGTGTAAGAAACAACATTGCCCAGGCATGGTCTAAGCCCCTCACCTCATCCCTGTGCTTTGGGGAGCCGGAGGGACAGCGAGGCCCACGGCCCTGAGACCCCTTTGCAAAAAGCCGGCTTCCCACGGAGACAGTTTTCCTGAGGTGCAGACCCTATCCCAAGTGGTTGTGGCAAGGTAAAGCAAATGCCCTCCACTTCTCTGGAAGAAACCACAGTGCCCAGCCATGTTCTAGGCCCTCCCATCCTCCCTGGGCTTCTGGCAGCAGGAGTGAAAAGAGAGGAGCAGAGCACTGGGTCCCGTTTGACAAAACCCGGCTTCCCACGGGAAAGTCTTTCTCCAGGTGCAGACATGCTCCCAGGTGCCTGGGGCAAGGGGAAGGATATGCCATACACTGACCTGGAAGAGACCACAGGGCCCAGGCACAGTCTGAACCCTTCCCTCAACCCGGCGGTTTTGCTAGCAGGAGTTCAACCCCAACGAACACAGCCCGGAGACCCCTGGGGCAAAAACGGCTTCCGACGAACAATAGGTGCTTGCTGTGGAACACCTATCCCAAGTGGGGGTAGCCAGCTCAACAAAATGCCACACACCCAGGTGTAAGAAACAACATTGCCCAGGCATGGTCTAAGCCCCTCACCTCGTCCCTGTGCTGTGGGGAGCCGGAGGGACAGCGAGGCCCACGGCCCTGATACCCCTTTGCAAAAAGCCGGCTTCCCACGGAAACAGTTTTCCTGAGGTGCAGACCCTATCCCAAGTGGTTGTGGCAAGGTAAAGCAAATGCCCTCCACTTCTCTGGAAGAAACCACAGTGCCCAGCCATGTTCTAAGCCCTCCCATCCTCCCTGGGCTTCTGGCAGCAGGAGTGAAAAGAGAGGAGCAGAGCTCTGGGTCCCGTTTGACAAAACCCGGCTTCCCACGGGAAAGTCTTTCTCCACGTGCAGACATGCTCCCAGGTGCCTGGGGCAAGGGGAAGGAAATGCCATACACTGACCTGGAAGAGACCACAGGGCCCAGGCACAGTCTGAACCCTTCCCTCAACCCGGCGGTTTTGCTAGCAGGAGTTCAACCCCAACGAACACAGCCCGGAGACCCCTGGGGCAAAAACGGCTTCCGACGAACAATAGGTGCTTGCTGTGGAACACCTATCCCAAGTGGGGGTAGCCAGCTCAACAAAATGCCACACACCCAGGTGTAAGAAACAACATTGCCCAGGCATGGTCTAAGCCCCTCACCTCGTCCCTGTGCTTTGGGGAGCCGGAGGGACAGCGAGGCCCACGGCCCTGAGACCCCTTTGCAAAAAGCCGGCTTCCCACGGAAACAGTTTTCCTGAGGTGCACACCCTATCCCAAGTGGTTGTGGCAAGGTAAAGCAAATGCCCTCCACTTCTCTGGAAGAAACCACAGTGCCCAGCCATGTTCTAAGCCCTCCCATCCTCCCTGGGCTTCTGGCAGCAGGAGTGAAAAGAGAGGAGCAGAGCACTGGGTCCCGTTTGACAAAACCCGGCTTCCCACGGGAAAGTCTTTCTCCACGTGCAGACATGCTCCCAGGTGCCTGGGGCAAGGGGAAGGAAATGCCATACACTGACCTGGAAGAGACCACAGGGCCCAGGCACAGTCTGAACCCTTCCCTCAACCCGGCGGTTTTGCTAGCAGGAGTTCAACCCCAACGAACACAGCCCGGAGACCCCTGAGGCATAAACGGCTTCCGACGAACAATAGGTGCTTGCTGTGGAACACCTATCCCAAGTGGGGGTAGCCAGCTCAACAAAATGCCAGACACCCAGGTGTAAGAAACAACATTGCCCAGGCATGGTCTAAGCCCCTCACCTCGTCCCTGTGCTTTGGGGAGCCGGAGGGACAGCGAGGCCCACGGCCCTGAGACCCCTTTGCAAAAAGCCGGCTTCCCACGGAGACAGTTTTCATGAGGTGCAGACCCTATCCCAAGTGGTTGTGGCAAGGTAAAGCAAATGCCCTCCACTTCTCTGGAAGAAACCACAGTGCCCAGCCATGTTCTAGGCCCTCCCATCCTCCCTGGGCTTCTGGCAGCAGGAGTGAAAAGAGAGGAGCAGAGCACTGGGTCCCGTTTGACAAAACCCGGCTTCCCACGGGAAAGTCTTTCTCCAGGTGCAGACATGCTCCCAGGTGCCTGTGGCAAGGGGAACGATATGCCATACACTGACCTGGAAGAGACCACAGGGCCCAGGCACAGTCTGAACCCTTCCCTCAACCCGGCGGTTTTGCTAGCAGGAGTTCAACCCCAACGAACACAGCCCGGAGACCCCTGGGGCAAAAACGGCTTCCGACGAACAATAGGTGCTTGCTGTGGAACACCTATCCCAAGTGGGGGTAGCCAGCTCAACAAAATGCCACACACCCAGGTGTAAGAAACAACATTGCCCAGGCATGGTCTAAGCCCCTCACCTCGTCCCTGTGCTGTGGGGAGCCGGAGGGACAGCGAGGCCCACGGCCCTGAGACCCCTTTGCAAAAAGCCGGCTTCCCACGGAAATAGTTTTCCTGAGGTGCACACCCTATCCCAAGTGGTTGTGGCAAGGTAAAGCAAATGCCCTCCACTTCTCTGGAAGAAACCACAGTGCCCAGCCATGTTCTAAGCCCTCCCATCCTCCCTGGGCTTCTGGCAGCAGGAGTGAAAAGAGAGGAGCAGAGCTCTGGGTCCCGTTTGACAAAACCCGGCTTCCCACGGGAAAGTCTTTCTCCACGTGCAGACATGCTCCCAGGTGCCTGGGGCAAGGGGAAGGAAATGCCATACACTGACCTGGAAGAGACCACAGGGCCCAGGCACAGTCTGAACCCTTCCCTCAACCCGGCGGTTTTGCTAGCAGGAGTTCAACCCCAACGAACACAGCCCGGAGACCCCTGGGGCAAAAACGGCTTCCGACGAACAATAGGTGCTTGCTGTGGAACACCTATCCCAAGTGGGGGTAGCCAGCTCAACAAAATGCCACACACCCAGGTGTAAGAAACAACATTACCCAGGCATGGTCTAAGCCCCTCACCTCGTCCCTGTGCTTTGGGGAGCCGGAGGGACAGCGAGGCCCACGGCCCTGAGACCCCTTTGCAAAAAGCCGGCTTCCCACGGAAACAGTTTTCCTGAGGTTCACACCCTATCCCAAGTGGTTGTGGCAAGGTAAAGCAAATGCCCTCCACTTCTCTGGAAGAAACCACAGTGCCCAGCCATGTTCTAAGCCCTCCCATCCTCCCTGGGCTTCTGGCAGCAGGAGTGAAAAGAGAGGAGCAGAGCACTGGGTCCCGTTTGACAAAACCCGGCTTCCCACGGGAAAGTCTTTCTCCACGTGCAGACATGCTCCCAGGTGCCTGGGGCAAGGGGAAGGAAATGCCATACACTGACCTGGAAGAGACCACAGGGCCCAGGCACAGTCTGAACCCTTCCCTCAACCCGGCGGTTTTGCTAGCAGGAGTTCAACCCCAACGAACACAGCCCGGAGACCCCTGGGGCAAAAACGGCTTCCGACGAACAATAGGTGCTTGCTGTGGAACACCTATCCCAAGTGGGGGTAGCCAGCTCAACAAAATGCCACACACCCAGGTGTAAGAAAAAACATTGCCCAGGCATGGTCTAAGACCCTCACCTCGTCCCTGTGCTTTGGGGAGCCGGAGGGACAGCCGAGGCTCACGGCCCTGAGACCCCTTTGCAAAAAGCCGGCTTCCCACGGAGACAGTTTTCCTGAGGTGCAGACCCTATCCCAAGTGGTTGTGGCAAGGTAAAGCAAATGCCCTTCACTTCTCTGGAAGAAACCACAGTGCCCAGCCATGTTCTAGGCCCTCCCATCCTCCCTGGGCTTCTGGCAGCAGGAGTGAAAAGAGAGGCGCAGAGCACTGGGACCCGTTTGACAAAACCCGTCTTCCCACGGGAAAGTCTTTCTCCACGTGCAGACATGCTCCCAGGTGCCTGTGGCAAGGGCAAGGAAATGCCATACACTGACCTGGAAGAGACCACAGGGCCCAGGCACAGTCTGAACCCTTCCCTCAACCCGGCGGTTTTGCTAGCAGGAGTTCAACCCCAACGAACACAGCCCGGAGACCCCTGGGGCAAAAACGGCTTCCGACGAACAATAGGTGCTTGCTGTGGAACACCTATCCCAAGTGGGGGTAGCCAGCTCAACAAAATGCCACACACCCAGGTGTAAGAAACAACATTGCCCAGGCATGGTCTAAGCCCCTCACCTCGTCCCTGTGCTTTGGGGAGCCGGAGGGACAGCCGAGGCCCACGGCCCTGAGACCCCTTTGCAAAAAGCCGGCTTCCCACGGAAACAGTTTTCCTGAGGTGCACACCCTATCCCAAGTGGTTGTGGCAAGGTAAAGCAAATGCCCTCCACTTCTCTGGAAGAAACCACAGTGCCCAGCCATGTTCTAAGCCCTCCCATCCTCCCTGGGCTTCTGGCAGCAGGAGTGAAAAGAGAGGAGCAGAGCACTGGGTCCCGTTTGACAAAACCCGGCTTCCCACGGGAAAGTCTTTCTCTACGTGCAGACATGCTCCCAGGTGCCTGGGGCAAGGGGAAGGAAATGCCATACACTGACCTGGAAGAGACCACAGGGCCCAGGCACAGTCTGAACCCTTCCCTCAACCCGGCTGTTTTGCTAGCAGGAGTTCAACCCCAACGAACACAGCCCGGAGACCCCTGGGGCAAAAACTGCTTCCGACGAACAATAGGTGCTTGCTGTGGAACACCTATCCCAAGTGGGGGTAGCCAGCTCAACAAAATGCCAGACACCCAGGTGTAAGAAACAACATTGCCCAGGCATGGTCTAAGCCCCTCACCTCGTCCCTGTGCTTTGGGGAGCCGGAGGGACAGCGAGGCCCACGGCCCTGAGACCCCTTTGCAAAAAGCCGGCTTCCCACGGAGACAGTTTTCATGAGGTGCAGACCCTATCCCAAGTGGTTGTGGCAAGGTAAAGCAAATGCCCTCCACTTCTCTGGAAGAAACCACAGTGCCCAGCCATGTTCTAGGCCCTCCCATCCTCCCTGGGCTTCTGGCAGCAGGAGTGAAAAGAGAGGAGCAGAGCACTGGGTCCCGTTTGACAAAACCCGGCTTCCCACGGGAAAGTCTTTCTCCAGGTGCAGACATGCTCCCAGGTGCCTGTGGCAAGGGGAACGATATGCCATACACTGACCTGGAAGAGACCACAGGGCCCAGGCACAGTCTGAACCCTTCCCTCAACCCGGCGGTTTTGCTAGCATGAGTTCAACCCCAACGAACACAGCCCGGAGACCCCTGGGGCAAAAACGGCTTCCGACGAACAATAGGTGCTTGCTGTGGAACACCTATCCCAAGTGGGGGTAGCCAGCTCAACAAAATGCCACACACCCAGGTGTAAGAAACAACATTGCCTAGGCATGGTCTAAGCCCCTCACCTCGTCCCTGTGCTGTGGGGAGCCGGAGGGACAGCGAGGCCCACGGCCCTGAGACCCCTTTGCAAAAAGCCGGCTTCCCACGGAAACAGTTTTCCTGAGGTGCACACCCTATCCCAAGTGGTTGTGGCAAGGTAAAGCAAATGCCCTCCACTTCTCTGGAAGAAACCACAGTGCCCAGCCATGTTCTAAGCCCTCCCATCCTCCCTGGGCTTCTGGCAGCAGGAGTGAAAAGAGAGGAGCAGAGCTCTGGGTCCCGTTTGACAAAACCCGGCTTCCCACGGGAAAGTCTTTCTCCACGTGCAGACATGCTCCCAGGTGCCTGGGGCAAGGGGAAGGAAATGCCATACACTGACCTGGAAGAGACCACAGGGCCCAGGCACAGTCTGAACCCTTCCCTCAACCCGGCGGTTTTGCTAGCAGGAGTTCAACCCCAACGAACACAGCCCGGAGACCCCTGGGGCAAAAACGGCTTCCGACGAACAATAGGTGCTTGCTGTGGAACACCTATCCCAAGTGGGGGTAGCCAGCTCAACAAAATGCCACACACCCAGGTGTAAGAAACAACATTGCCCAGGCATGGTCTAAGCCCCTCACCTCGTCCCTGTGCTTTGGGGAGCCGGAGGGACAGCGAGGCCCACGGCCCTGAGACCCCTTTGCAAAAAGCCGGCTTCCCACGGAAACAGTTTTCCTGAGGTGCACACCCTATCCCAAGTGGTTGTGGCAAGGTAAAGCAAATGCCCTCCACTTCTGTGGAAGAAACCATAGTGCCCAGCCATGTTCTAAGCCCTCCCATCCTCCCTGGGCTTCTGGCAGCAGGAGTGAAAAGAGAGGAGCAGAGCACTGGGTCCCCTTTGACAAAACTCGGCTTCCCACGGGAAAGTCTTTCTCCACATGCAGACATGCTCCCAGGTGCCTGGGGCAAGGGGAAGGAAATGCCATACACTGACCTGGAAGAGACCACAGGGCCCAGGCACAGTCTGAACCCTTCCCTCAACCCGGCGGTTTTGCTAGCAGGAGTTCAACCCCAACGAACACAGCCCGGAGACGCCTGGGGCAAAAACGGCTTCCGTCGAACAATAGGTGCTTGCTGTGGAACACCTATCCCAAGTGGGGGTAGCCAGCTCAACAAAATGCCACACACCCAGGTGTAAGAAACAACATTGCCCAGGCATGGTCTAAGACCCTCACCTCGTCCCTGTGCTTTGGGGAGCCGGAGGGACAGCCGAGGCTCACGGCCCTGAGACCCCTTTGCAAAAAGCCGGCTTCCCACGGAGACAGTTTTCCTGAGGTGCAGACCCTATCCCAAGTGGTTGTGGCAAGGTAAAGCAAATGCCCTCCACTTCTCTGGAAGAAACCACAGTGCCCAGCCATGTTCTAGGCCCTCCCATCCTCCCTGGGCTTCTGGCAGCAGGAGTGAAAAGAGAGGCGCAGAGCACTGGGACCCGTTTGACAAAACCCGTCTTCCCACGGGAAAGTCTTTCTCCACGTGCAGACATGCTCCCAGGTGCCTGGGGCAAGGGGAAGGAAATGCCATAACTGACCTGGAAGAGACCACAGGGCCCAGGCACAGTCTGAACCCTTCCCTCAACCCGGCGGTTTTGCTAGCAGGAGTTCAACCCCAACGAACACAGCCCGGAGACCCCTGGGGCAAAAACGGCTTCCGACGAACAATAGGTGCTTGCTGTGGAACACCTATCCCAAGTGGGGGTAGCCAGCTCAACAAAATGCCACACACCCAGGTGTAAGAAACAACATTGCCCAGGCATGGTCTAAGCCCCTCACCTCGTCCCTGTGCTTTGGGGAGCCGGAGGGACAGCGAGGCCCACGGCCCTGAGACCCCTTTGCAAAAAGCCGGCTTCCCACGGAAACAGTTTTCCTGAGGTGCACACCCTATCCCAAGTGGTTGTGGCAAGGTAAAGCAAATGCCCTCCACTTCTCTGGAAGAAACCACAGTGCCCAGCCATGTTCTAAGCCCTCCCATCCTCCCTGGGCTTCTGGCAGCAGGAGTGAAAAGAGAGGAGCAGAGCACTGGGTCCCGTTTGACAAAACCCGGCTTCCCACGGGAAAGTCTTTCTCCACGTGCAGACATGCTCCCAGGTGCCTGGGGCAAGGGGAAGGAAATGCCATACACTGACCTGGAAGAGACCACAGGGCCCAGGCACAGTCTGAACCCTTCCCTCAACCCGGCGGTTTTGCTAGCAGGAGTTCAACCCCAACGAACACAGCCCGGAGACCCCTGGGGCAAAAACGGCTTCCGACGAACAATAGGTGCTTGCTGTGGAACACCTATCCCAAGTGGGGGTAGCCAGCTCAACAAAATGCCACACACCCAGGTGTAAGAAACAACATTGCCCAGGCATGGTCTAAGCCCCTCACCTCGTCCCTGTGCTTTCGGGAGCCGGAGGGACAGCCGAGGCACTCGGCCCTGAGACCCCTTTGCAAAAAGCCGGCTTCCCACGGAGACAGTTTTCCTGAGGTGCAGACCCTATCCCAAGTGGTTGTGGCAAGGTAAAGCAAATGCCCTCCACTTCTCTGGAAGAAACCACAGTGCCCAGCCATGTTCTAGGCCCTCCCATCCTCCCTGGGCTTCTGGCAGCAGGAGTGAAAAGAGAGGAGCAGAGCACTGGGACCCGTTTGACAAAACCCGGCTTCCCACGGGAAAGTCTTTCTCCACGTGCAGACATGCTCCCAGGTGCCTGTGGCAAGGGGAAGGAAATGCCATACACTGACCTGGAAGAGACCACAGGGCCCAGGCACAGTCTGAACCCTTCCCTCAACCCGGCGGTTTTGCTAGCAGGAGTTCAACCCCAACGAACACAGCCCGGAGACCCCTGGGGCAAAAACGGCTTCCGACGAACAATAGGTGCTTGCTGTGGAACACCTATCCCAAGTGGGGGTAGCCAGCTCAACAAAATGCCACACACCCAGGTGTAAGAAACAACATTGCCCAGGCATGGTCTAAGCCCCTCACCTCGTCCCTGTGCTTTGGGGAGCCGGAGGGACAGCGAGGCCCACGGCCCTGAGACCCCTTTGCAAAAAGCCGGCTTCCCACGGAAACAGTTTTCCTGAGGTGCACACCCTATCCCAAGTGGTTGTGGCAAGGTAAAGCAAATGCCCTCCACTTCTCTGGAAGAAACCACAGTGCCCAGCCATGTTCTAAGCCCTCCCATCCTCCCTGGGCTTCTGGCAGCAGGAGTGAAAAGAGAGGAGCAGAGCACTGGGTCCCGTTTGACAAAACCCGGCTTCCCACGGGAAAGTCTTTCTCCACGTGCAGACATGCTCCCAGGTGCCTGGGGCAAGGGGAAGGAAATGCCATACACTGACCTGGAAGAGACCACAGGGCCCAGGCACAGTCTGAACCCTTCCCTCAACCCGGCGGTTTTGCTAGCAGGAGTTCAACCCCAACGAACACAGCCCGGAGACCCCTGGGGCAAAAACGGCTTCCGACAAACAATAGGTGCTTGCTGTGGAACACCTATCCCAAGTGGGGGTAGCCAGCTCAACAAAATGCCACACACCCAGGTGTAAGAAACAACATTGCCCAGGCATGGTCTAAGCCCCTCACCTCGTCCCTGTGCTTTGGGGAGCCGGAGGGACAGCCGAGGCACTCGGCCCTGAGACCCCTTTGCAAAAAGCCGGCTTCCCACGGAGACAGTTTTCCTGAGGTGCAGACCCTATCCCAAGTGGTTGTGGCAAGGTAAAGCAAATGCCCTCCACTTCTCTGGAAGAAACCACAGTGCCCAGCCATGTTCTAAGCCCTCCCATCCTCCCTGGGCTTCTGGCAGCAGGAGTGAAAAGAGAGGAGCAGAGCACTGGGTCCCGTTTGACAAAACCCGGCTTCCCACGGGAAAGTCTTTCTCCACGTGCAGACATGCTCCCAGGTGCCTGGGGCAAGGGGAAGGAAATGCCATACACTGACCTGGAAGAGACCACAGGGCCCAGGCACAGTCTGAACCCTTCCCTCAACCCGGCGGTTTTGCTAGCAGGAGTTCAACCCCAACGAACACAGCCCGGAGACCCCTGGGGCAAAAACGGCTTCCAACGAACAATAGGTGCTTGCTGTGGAACACCTATCCCAAGTGGGGGTAGCCAGCTCAACAAAATGCCACACACCCAGGTGTAAGAAACAACATTGCCCAGGCATGGTCTAAGCCCCTCACCTCGTCCCTGTGCTTTGGGGAGCCGGAGGGACAGCGAGGCCCACGGCCCTGAGACCCCTTTGCAAAAAGCCGGCTTCCCACGGAAACAGTTTTCCTGAGGTGCAGACCCTATCCCAAGTGGTTGTGGCAAGGTAAAGCAAATGCCCTCCACTTCTCTGGAAGAAACCACAGTGCCCAGCCATGTTCTAGGCCCTCCCATCCTCCCTGGGCTTCTGGCAGCAGGAGTGAAAAGAGAGGCGCAGAGCACTGGGACCCGTTTGACAAAACCCGGCTTCCCACGGGAAAGTCTTTCTCCACGTGCAGACATGCTCCCAGGTGCCTGTGGCAAGGGGAAGGAAATGCCATACACTGACCTGGAAGAGACCACAGGGCCCAGGCACAGTCTGAACCCTTCCCTCAACCCGGCGGTTTTGCTAGCAGGAGTTCAACCCCAACGAACACAGCCCGGAGACCCCTGGGGCAAAAACGGCTTCCGACGAACAATAGGTGCTTGCTGTGGAACACCTATCCCAAGTGGGGGTAGCCAGCTCAACAAAATGCCACACACCCAGGTGTAAGAAAAAACATTGCCCAGGCGTGGTCTAAGACCCTCACCTCGTCCCTGTGCTTTGGGGAGCCGGAGGGACAGCCGAGGCTCACGGCCCTGAGACCCCTTTGCAAAAAGCCGGCTTCCCACGGAGACAGTTTTCCTGAGGTGCAGACCCTATCCCAAGTGGTTGTGGCAAGGTAAAGCAAATGCCCTTCACTTCTCTGGAAGAAACCACAGTGCCCAGCCATGTTCTAGGCCCTCCCATCCTCCCTGGGCTTCTGGCAGCAGGAGTGAAAAGAGAGGCGCAGAGCACTGGGACCCGTTTGACAAAACCCGTCTTCCCACGGGAAAGTCTTTCTCCACGTGCAGACATGCTCCCAGGTGCCTGTGGCAAGGGGAAGGAAATGTCATACACTGACCTGGAAGAGACCACAGGGCCCAGGCACAGTCTGAACCCTTCCCTCAACCCGGCGGTTTTGCTAGCAGGAGTTCAACCCCAACGAACACAGCCCGGAGACCCCTGGGGCAAAAACGGCTTCCGACGAACAATAGGTGCTTGCTGTGGAACACCTATCCCAAGTGGGGGTAGCCAGCTCAACAAAATGCCAGACACCCAGGTGTAAGAAACAACATTGCCCAGGCATGGTCTAAGCCCCTCACCTCGTCCCTGTGCTTTGGGGAGCCGGAGGGACAGCGAGGCCCACGGCCCTGAGACCCCTTTGCAAAAAGCCAGCTTCCCACGGAGACAGTTTTCCTGAGGTGCAGACCCTATCCCAAGTGGTTGTGGCAAGGTAAAGCAAATGCCCTCCACTTCTCTGGAAGAAACCACAGTGCCCAGCCATGTTCTAGGCCCTCCCATCCTCCCTGGGCTTCTGGCAGCAGGAGTGAAAAGAGAGGAGCAGAGCACTGGGTCCCGTTTGACAAAACCCGGCTTCCCACGGGAAAGTCTTTCTCCAGGTGCAGACATGCTCCCAGGTGCCTGTGGCAAGGGGAAGGATATGCCATACACTGACCTGGAAGAGACCACAGGGCCCAGGCACAGTCTGAACCCTTCCCTCAACCCGGCGGTTTTGCTAGCAGGAGTTCAACCCCAACGAACACAGCCCGGAGACCCCTGGGGCAAAAACGGCTTCCGACGAACAATAGGTGCTTGCTGTGGAACACCTATCCCAAGTGGGGGTAGCCAGCTCAACAAAATGCCACACACCCAGGTGTAAGAAACAACATTGCCCAGGCATGGTCTAAGCCCCTCACCTCGTCCCTGTGCTGTGGGGAGCCGGAGGGACAGCGAGGCCCACGGCCCTGAGACCCCTTTGCAAAAAGCCGGCTTCCCACGGAAACAGTTTTCCTGAGGTGCACACCCTATCCCAAGTGGTTGTGGCAAGGTAAAGCAAATGCCCTCCACTTCTCTGGAAGAAACCACAGTGCCCAGCCATGTTCTAAGCCCTCCCATCCTCCCTGGGCTTCTGGCAGCAGGAGTGAAAAGAGAGGAGCAGAGCTCTGGGTCCCGTTTGACAAAACCCGGCTTCCCACGGGAAAGTCTTTCTCCACGTGCAGACATGCTCCCAGGTGCCTGGGGCAAGGGGAAGGAAATGCCATACACTGACCTGGAAGAGACCACAGGGCCCAGGCACAGTCTGAACCCTTCCCTCAACCCGGCGGTTTTGCTAGCAGGAGTTCAACCCCAACGAACACAGCCCGGAGACCCCTGGGGCAAAAACGGCTTCCGACGAACAATAGGTGCTTGCTGTGGAACACCTATCCCAAGTGGGGGTAGCCAGCTCAACAAAATGCCACACACCCAGGTGTAAGAAACAACATTGCCCAGGCATGGTCTAAGCCCCTCACCTCGTCCCTGTGCTTTGGGGAGCCGGAGGGACAGCGAGGCCCACGGCCCTGAGACCCCTTTGCAAAAAGCCGGCTTCCCATGGAAACAGTTTTCCTGAGGTGCACACCCTATCCCAAGTGGTTGTGGCAAGGTAAAGCAAATGCCCTCCACTTCTCTGGAAGAAACCATAGTGCCCAGCCATGTTCTAAGCCCTCCCATCCTCCCTGGGCTTCTGGCAGCAGGAGTGAAAAGAGAGGAGCAGAGCACTGGGTCCCGTTTGACAAAACTCGGCTTCCCACGGGAAAGTCTTTCTCCACATGCAGACATGCTCCCAGGTGCCTGGGGCAAGGGGAAGGAAATGCCATACACTGACCTGGAAGAGACCACAGGGCCCAGGCACAGTCTGAACCCTTCCCTCAACCCGGCGGTTTTGCTAGCAGGAGTTCAACCCCAACGAACACAGCCCGGAGACGCCTGGGGCAAAAACGGCTTCCGTCGAACAATAGGTGCTTGCTGTGGAACACCTATCCCAAGTGGGGGTAGCCAGCTCAACAAAATGCCACACACCCAGGTGTAAGAAACAACATTGCCCAGGCATGGTCTAAGACCCTCACCTCGTCCCTGTGCTTTGAGGAGCCGGAGGGACAGCCGAGGCTCACGGCCCTGAGACCCCTTTGCAAAAAGCCGGCTTCCCACGGAGACAGTTTTCCTGAGGTGCAGACCCTATCCCAAGTGGTTGTGGCAAGGTAAAGCAAATGCCCTCCACTTCTCTGGAAGAAACCACAGTGCCCAGCCATGTTCTAGGCCCTCCCATCCTCCCTGGGCTTCTGGCAGCAGGAGTGAAAAGAGAGGCGCAGAGCACTGGGACCCGTTTGACAAAACCCGTCTTCCCACGGGAAAGTCTTTCTCCACGTGCAGACATGCTCCCAGGTGCCTGGGGCAAGGGAAGGAAATGCCATACACTGACCTGGAAGAGACCACAGGGCCCAGGCACAGTCTGAACCCTTCCCTCAACCCGGCGGTTTTGCTAGCAGGAGTTCAACCCCAACGAACACAGCCCGGAGACCCCTGGGGCAAAAACGGCTTCCGACGAACAATAGGTGCTTGCTGTGGAACACCTATCCCAAGTGGGGGTAGCCAGCTCAACAAAATGCCACACACCCAGGTGTAAGAAACAACATTGCCCAGGCATGGTCTAAGCCCCTCACCTCGTCCCTGTGCTTTGGGGAGCCGGAGGGACAGCCGAGGCCCACGGCCCTGAGACCCCTTTGCAAAAAGCCGGCTTCCAACGGAAACAGTTTTCCTGAGGTTCACACCCTATCCCAAGTGGTTGTGGCAAGGTAAAGCAAATGCCCTCCACTTCTGTGGAAGAAACCACAGTGCCCAGCCATGTTCTAAGCCCTCCCATTCTCCCTGGGCTTCTGGCAGCAGGAGTGAAAAGAGAGGAGCAGAGCACTGGGTCCCGTTTGACAAAACCCGGCTTCCCACGGGAAAGTCTTTCTCCACGTGCAGACATGCTCCCAGGTGCCTGGGGCAAGGGGAAGGAAATGCCATACACTGACCTGGAAGAGACCACAGGGCCCAGGCACAGTCTGAACCCTTCCCTCAACCCGGCGGTTTTGCTAGCAGGAGTTCAACCCCAACGAACACAGCCCGGAGACGCCTGGGGCAAAAACGGCTTCCGTCGAACAATAGGTGCTTGCTGTGGAACACCTATCCCAAGTGGGGGTAGCCAGCTCAACAAAATGCCACACACCCAGGTGTAAGAAAAAACATTGCCCAGGCGTGGTCTAAGACCCTCACCTCGTCCCTGTGCTTTGGGGAGCCGGAGGGACAGCCGAGGCTCACGGCCCTGAGACCCCTTTGCAAAAAGCCGGCTTCCCACGGAGACAGTTTTCCTGAGGTGCAGACCCTATCCCAAGTGGTTGTGGCAAGGTAAAGCAAATGCCCTTCACTTCTCTGGAAGAAACCACAGTGCCCAGCCATGTTCTAGGCCCTCCCATCCTCCCTGGGCTTCTGGCAGCAGGAGTGAAAAGAGAGGCGCAGAGCACTGGGACCCGTTTGACAAAACCCGTCTTCCCACGGGAAAGTCTTTCTCCACGTGCAGACATGCTCCCAGGTGCCTGTGGCAAGGGGAAGGAAATGCCATACACTGACCTGGAAGAGACCACAGGGCCCAGGCACAGTCTGAACCCTTCCCTCAACCCGGCGGTTTTGCTAGCAGGAGTTCAACCCCAACGAACACAGCCCGGAGACCCCTGGGGCAAAAACGGCTTCCGACGAACAATAGGTGCTTGCTGTGGAACACCTATCCCAAGTGGGGGTAGCCAGCTCAACAAAATGCCACACACCCAGGTGTAAGAAACAACATTGCCCAGGCATGGTCTAAGCCCCTCACCTCGTCCCTGTGCTTTGGGGAGCCGGAGGGACAGCCGAGGCCCACGGCCCTGAGACCCCTTTGCAAAAAGCCGGCTTCCCACGGAAACAGTTTTCCTGAGGTGCACACCCTATCCCAAGTGGTTGTGGCAAGGTAAAGCAAATGCCCTCCACTTCTGTGGAAGAAACCACAGTGCCCAGCCATGTTCTAAGCCCTCCCATCCTCCCTGGGCTTCTGGCAGCAGGAGTGAAAAGAGAGGAGCAGAGCACTGGGTCCCGTTTGACAAAACCCGGCTTCCCACGGGAAAGTCTTTCTCCACGTGCAGACATGCTCCCAGGTGCCTGGGGCAAGGGGAAGGAAATGCCATACACTGACCTGGAAGAGACTACAGGGCCCAGGCACAGTCTGAACCCTTCCCTCAACCCGGCGGTTTTGCTAGCAGGAGTTCAACCCCAACGAACACAGCCCGGAGACGCCTGGGGCAAAAACGGCTTCCGACGAACAATAGGTGCTTGCTGTGGAACACCTATCCCAAGTGGGGGTAGCCAGCTCAACAAAATGCCACACACCCAGGTGTAAGAAAAAACATTGCCCAGGCATGGTCTAAGACCCTCACCTCGTCCCTGTGCTTTGGGGAGCCGGAGGGACAGCCGAGGCTCACGGCCCTGAGACCCCTTTGCAAAAAGCCGGCTTCCCACGGAGACAGTTTTCCTGAGGTGCAGACCCTATCCCAAGTGGTTGTGGCAAGGTAAAGCAAATGCCCTTCACTTCTCTGGAAGAAAACACAGTGCCCAGCCATGTTCTAGGCCCTCCCATCCTCCCTGGGCTTCTGGCAGCAGGAGTGAAAAGAGAGGCGCAGAGCACTGGGACCCGTTTGACAAAACCCGTCTTCCCACGGGAAAGTCTTTCTCCACGTGCAGACATGCTCCCAGGTGCCTGTGGCAAGGGGAAGGAAATGCTATACACTGACCTGGAAGAGACCACAGGGCCCAGGCACAGTCTGAACCCGTCCCTCAACCCGGCGGTTTTGCTAGCAGGAGTTCAACCCCAACGAACACAGCCAGGAGACCCCTGGGGCAAAAACGGCTTCCGACGAACAATAGGTGCTTGCTGTGGAACACCTATCCCAAGTGGGGGTAGCCAGCTCAACAAAATGCCACACACCCAGGTGTAAGAAACAACATTGCCCAGGCATGGTCTAAGCCCCTCACCTCGTCCCTGTGCTTTGGGGAGCCGGAGGGACAGCGAGGCCCACGGCCCTGAGACCCCTTTGCAAAAAGCCGGCTTCCCACGGAGACAGTTTTCCTGAGGTGCAGACCCTATCCCAAGTGGTTGTGGCAAGGTAAAGCAAATGCCCTCCACTTCTCTGGAAGAAACCACAGTGCCCAGCCATGTTCTAAGCCCTCCCATCCTCCCTGGGCTTCTGGCAGCAGGAGTGAAAAGAGAGGAGCAGAGCACTGGGTCCCGTTTGACAAAACCCGGCTTCCCACGGGAAAGTCTTTCTCCACGTGCAGACATGCTCCCAGGTGCCTGTGGCAAGGGGAAGGATATGCCATACACTGACCTGGAAGAGACCACAGGGCCCAGGCACAGTCTGAACCCTTCCCTCAACCCGGCGGTTTTGCTAGCAGGAGTTCAACCCCAACGAACACAGCCCGGAGACCCCTGGGGCAAAAACGGCTTCCGACGAACAATAGGTGCTTGCTGTGGAACACCTATCCCAAGTGGGGGTAGCCAGCTCAACAAAATGCCACACACCCAGGTGTAAGAAACAACATTGCCCAGGCATGGTCTAAGCCCCTCACCTCGTCCCTGTGCTGTGGGGAGCCGGAGGGACAGCGAGGCCCACGGCCCTGAGACCCCTTTGCAAAAAGCCGGCTTCCCACGGAAACAGTTTTCCTGAGGTGCACACCCTATCCCAAGTGGTTGTGGCAAGGTAAAGCAAATGCCCTCCACTTCTCTGGAAGAAACCACAGTGCCCAGCCATGTTCTAAGCCCTCCCATCCTCCCTGGGCTTCTGGCAGCAGGAGTGAAAAGAGAGGAGCAGAGCTCTGGGTCCCGTTTGACAAAACCCGGCTTCCCACGGGAAAGTCTTTCTCCACGTGCAGACATGCTCCCAGGTGCCTGGGGCAAGGGGAAGGAAATGCCATACACTGACCTGGAAGAGACCACAGGGCCCAGGCACAGTCTGAACCCTTCCCTCTACCCGGCGGTTTTGCTAGCAGGAGTTCAACCCCAACGAACACAGCCCGGAGACCCCTGGGGCAAAAACGGCTTCCGACGAACAATAGGTGCTTGCTGTGGAACACCTATCCCAAGTGGGGGTAGCCAGCTCAACAAAATGCCACACACCCAGGTGTAAGAAACAACATTGCCCAGGCATGGTCTAAGCCCCTCACCTCGTCCCTGTGCTTTGGGGAGCCGGAGGGACAGCGAGGCCCACGGCCCTGAGACCCCTTTGCAAAAAGCCGGCTTCCCACGGAAACAGTTTTCCTGAGGTGCACACCCTATCCCAAGTGGTTGTGGCAAGGTAAAGCAAATGCCCTCCACTTCTCTGGAAGAAACCATAGTGCCCAGCCATGTTCTAAGCCCTCCCATCCTCCCTGGGCTTCTGGCAGCAGGAGTGAAAAGAGAGGAGCAGAGCACTGGGTCCCGTTTGACAAAACCCGGCTTCCCACGGGAAAGTCTTTCTCCACGTGCAGACATGCTCCCAGGTGCCTGGGGCAAGGGGAAGGAAATGCCATACACTGACCTGGAAGACACCACAGGGCCCAGGCACAGTCTGAACCCTTCCCTCAACCCGGCGGTTTTGCTAGCAGGAGTTCAACCCCAACGAACACAGCCCGGAGACGCCTGGGGCAAAAACGGCTTCCGACGAACAATAGGTGCTTGCTGTGGAACACCTATCCCAAGTGGGGGTAGCCAGCTCAACAAAATGCCACACACCCAGGTGTAAGAAACAACATTGCCCAGGCATGGTCTAAGCCCCTCACCTCGTCCCTGTGCTTTGGGGAGCCGGAGGGACAGCCGAGGCACTCGGCCCTGAGACCCCTTTGCAAAAAGCCGGCTTCCCACGGAGACAGTTTTCCTGAGGTGCAGACCCTATCCCAAGTGGTTGTGGCAAGGTAAAGAAAATGCCCTCCACTTCTCTGGAAGAAACCACAGTGAGCAGCCATGTTCTAGGCCCTCCCATCCTCCCTGGGCTTCGGGCAGCAGGAGTGAAAAGAGAGGAGCAGAGCACTGGGACCCGTTTGACAAAACCCGGCTTCCCACGGGAAAGTCTTTCTCCACGTGCAGACATGCTCCCAGGTGCCTGTGGCAAGGGCAAGGAAATGCCATACACTGACCTGGAAGAGACCACAGGGCCCAGGCACAGTCTGAACCCTTCCCTCAACCCGGCGGTTTTGCTAGCAGGAGTTCAACCCCAACGAACACAGCCCGGAGACCCCTGGGGCAAAAACGGCTTCCGACGAACAATAGGTGCTTGCTGTGGAACACCTATCCCAAGTGGGGGTAGCCAGCTCAACAAAATGCCACACACCCAGGTGTAAGAAACAACATTGCCCAGGCATGGTCTAAGCCCCTCACCTCGTCCCTGTGCTTTGGGGAGCCGGAGGGACAGCCGAGGCCCACGGCCCTGAGACCCCTTTGCAAAAAGCCGGCTTCCCACGGAAACAGTTTTCCTGAGGTGCACACCCTATCCCAAGTGGTTGTGGCAAGGTAAAGCAAATGCCCTCCACTTCTGTGGAAGAAACCACAGTGCCCAGCCATGTTCTAAGTCCTCCCATTCTCCCTGGGCTTCTGGCAGCAGGAGTGAAAAGAGAGGAGCAGAGCACTGGGTCCCGTTTGACAAAACCCGGCTTCCCACGGGAAAGTCTTTCTCCACGTGCAGACATGCTCCCAGGTGCCTGGGGCAAGGGGAAGGAAATGCCATACACTGACCTGGAAGAGACCACAGGGCCCAGGCACAGTCTGAACCCTTCCCTCAACCCGGCGGTTTTGCTAGCAGGAGTTCAACCCCAACGAACACATCCCGGAGACCCCTGGGGCAAAAACGGCTTCCGACGAACAATAGGTGCTTGCTGTGGAACACCTATCCCAAGTGGGGGTAGCCAGCTCAACCAAATGCCACACACCCAGGTGTAAGAAACAACATTGCCCAGGCATGGTCTAAGCCCCTCACCTCGTCCCTGTGCTTTGGGGAGCCGGAGGGACAGCGAGGCCCATGGCCCTGAGACCCCTTTGCAAAAAGCCGGCTTCCCACGGAGACAGTTTTCCTGAGGTGCAGACCCTATCCCAAGTGGTTGTGGCAAGGTAAAGCAAATGCCCTCCACTTCTCTGGAAGAAACCACAGTGCCCAGCCATGTTCTAAGCCCTCCCATCCTCCCTGGGCTTCTGGCAGCAGGAGTGAAAAGAGAGGAGCAGAGCACTGGGTCCCGTTTGACAAAACCCGGCTTCCCACGGGAAAGTCTTTCTCCACGTGCAGACATGCTCCCAGGTGCCTGGGGCAAGGGGAAGGAAATGCCATACACTGACCTGGAAGAGACCACAGGGCCCAGGCACAGTCTGAACCCTTCCCTCAACCCGGCGGTTTTGCTAGCAGGAGTTCAACCCCAACGAACACAGCCCGGAGACCCCTGGGGCAAAAACGGCTTCGGACGAACAATAGGTGCTTGCTGTGGAACACCTATCCCAAGTGGGGGTAGCCAGCTCAACAAAATGCCACACACCCAGGTGTAAGAAACAACATTGCCCAGGCATGGTCTAAGCCCCTCACCTCGTCCCTGTGCTTTGGGGAGCCGGAGGGACAGCCGAGGCACTCGGCCCTGAGACCCCTTTGCAAAAAGCCGGCTTCCCACGGAGACAGTTTTCCTGAGGTCCAGACCCTATCCCAAGTGGTTGTGGCAAGGTAAAGAAAATGCCCTCCACTTCTCTGGAAGAAACCACAGTGAGCAGCCATGTTCTAGGCCCTCCCATCCTCCCTGGGCTTCTGGCAGCAGGAGTGAAAAGAGAGGAGCAGAGCACTGGGACCCGTTTGACAAAACCCGGCTTCCCACGGGAAAGTCTTTCTCCACGTGCAGACATGCTCCCAGGTGCCTGTGGCAAGGGCAAGGAAATGCCATACACTGACCTGGAAGAGACCACAGGGCCCAGGCACAGTCTGAACCCTTCCCTCAACCCGGCGGTTTTGCTAGCAGGAGTTCAACCCCAACGAACACAGCCCGGAGACCCCTGGGGCAAAAACGGCTTCCGACGAACAATAGGTGCTTGCTGTGGAACACCTATCCCAAGTGGGGGTAGCCAGCTCAACAAAATGCCACACACCCAGGTGTAAGAAACAACATTGCCCAGGCATGGTCTAAGCCCCTCACCTCGTCCCTGTGCTTTGGGGAGCCGGAGGGACAGCCGAGGCCCACGGCCCTGAGACCCCTTTGCAAAAAGCCGGCTTCCCACGGAAACAGTTTTCCTGAGGTGCACACCCTATCCCAAGTGGTTGTGGCAAGGTAAAGCAAATGCCCTCCACTTCTCTGGAAGAAACCACAGTGCCCAGCCATGTTCTAAGCCCTCCCATCCTCCCTGGGCTTCTGGCAGCAGGAGTGAAAAGAGAGGAGCAGAGCACTGGGTCCCGTTTGACAAAACCCGGCTTCCCACGGGAAAGTCTTTCTCCACGTGCAGACATGCTCCCAGGTGCCTGGGGCAAGGGGAAGGAAATGCCATACACTGACCTGGAAGAGACCACAGGGCCCAGGCACAGTCTGAACCCTTCCCTCAACCCGGCGGTTTTGCTAGCAGGAGTTCAACCCCAACGAACACAGCCCGGAGACCCCTGGGGCAAAAACTGCTTCCGACGAACAATAGGTGCTTGCTGTGGAACACCTATCCCAAGTGGGGGTAGCCAGCTCAACAAAATGCCACACACCCAGGTGTAAGAAAAAACATTGCCCAGGCATGGTCTAAGACCCTCACCTCGTCCCTGTGCTTTGGGGAGCCGGAGGGACAGCCGAGGCTCACGGCCCTGAGACCCCTTTGCAAAAAGCCGGCTTCCCACGGAGACAGTTTTCCTGAGGTGCAGACCCTATCCCAAGTGGTTGTGGCAAGGTAAAGCAAATGCCCTTCACTTCTCTGGAAGAAACCACAGTGCCCAGCCATGTTCTAGGCCCTCCCATCCTCCCTGGGCTTCTGGCAGCAGGAGTGAAAAGAGAGGCGCAGAGCACTGGGACCCGTTTGACAAAACCCGTCTTCCCACGGGAAAGTCTTTCTCCACGTGCAGACATGCTCCCAGGTGCCTGTGGCAAGGGGAAGGAAATGCTATACACTGACCTGGAAGAGACCACAGGGCCCAGGCACAGTCTGAACCCTTCCCTCAACCCGGCAGTTTTGCTAGCAGGAGTTCAACCCCAACGAACACAGCCCGGAGACCCCTGGGGCAAAAACGGCTTCTGACGAACAATAGGTGCTTGCTGTGGAACACCTATCCCAAGTGGGGGTAGCCAGCTCAACAAAATGCCACACACCCAGGTGTAAGAAACAACATTGCCCAGGCATGGTCTAAGCCCCTCACCTCGTCCCTGTGCTTTGGGGAGCTGGAGGGACAGCGAGGCCCACGGCCCTGTGACCCCTTTGCGAAAAGCCGGCTTCCCACGGAGACAGTTTTCCTGAGGTGCAGACCCTATCCCAAGTGGTTGTGGCAAGGTAAAGCAAATGCCCTCCACTTCTCTGGAAGAAACCACAGTGCCCAGCCATGTTCTAGGCCCTCCCATCCTCCCTGGGCTTCTGGCAGCAGGAGTGAAAAGAGAGGAGCAGAGCACTGGGTCCCGTTTGACAAAACCCGGCTTCCCACGGGAAAGTCTTTCTCCACGTGCAGACATGCTCCCAGGTGCCTGTGGCAAGGGGAAGGATATGCCATACACTGACCTGGAAGAGACCACAGGGCCCAGGCACAGTCTGAACCCTTCCCTCAACCCGGCGGTTTTGCTAGCAGGAGTTCAACCCCAACGAACACAGCCCGGAGACCCCTGGGGCAAAAACGGCTTCCGACGAACAATAGGTGCTTGCTGTGGAACACCTATCCCAAGTGGGGGTAGCCAGCTCAACAAAATGCCACACACCCAGGTGTAAGAAACAACATTGCCCAGGCATGGTCTAAGCCCCTCACCTCGTCCCTGTGCTTTGGGGAGCCGGAGGGACAGCGAGGCCCACGGCCCTGAGACCCCTTTGCAAAAAGCCGGCTTCCCACGGAAACAGTTTTCCTGAGGTGCACACCCTATCCCAAGTGGTTGTGGCAAGGTAAAGCAAATGCCCTCCACTTCTCTGGAAGAAACCACAGTGCCCAGCCATGTTCTAAGCCCTCCCATCCTCCCTGGGCTTCTGGCAGCAGGAGTGAAAAGAGAGGAGCAGAGCACTGGGACCCGTTTGACAAAACCCGGCTTCCCACGGGAAAGTCTTTCTCCACGAGCAGACATGCTCCCAGGTGCCTGGGGCAAGGGGAAGGAAATGCCATACACTGACCTGGAAGAGACCACAGGGCCCAGGCACAGTCTGAACCCTTCCCTCAACCCGGCGGTTTTGCTAGCAGGAGTTCAACCCCAACGAACACAGCCCGGAGACCCCTGGGGCAAAAACGGCTTCCGTCGAACAATAGGTGCTTGCTGTGGAACACCTATCCCAAGTGGGGGTAGCCAGCTCAACAAAATGCCACACACCCAGGTGTAAGAAACAACATTGCCCAGGCATGGTCTAAGCCCCTCACCTCGTCCCTGTGCTTTGGGGAGCCGGAGGGACAGCCGAGGCCCACGGCCCTGAGACCCCTTTGCAAAAAGCCGGCTTCCCACGGAAACAGTTTTCCTGAGGTGCACACCCTATCCCAAGTGGTTGTGGCAAGGTAAAGCAAATGCCCTCCACTTCTCTGGAAGAAACCACAGTGCCCAGCCATGTTCTAAGCCCTCCCATCCTCCCTGGGCTTCTGGCAGCAGGAGTGAAAAGAGAGGAGCAGAGCACTGGGTCCCGTTTGACAAAACCCGGCTTCCCACGGGAAAGTCTTTCTCCACGTGCAGACATGCTCCCAGGTGCCTGGGGCAAGGGGAAGGAAATGCCATACACTGACCTGGAAGAGACCACAGGGCCCAGGCACAGTCTGAACCCTTCCCTCAACCCGGCGGTTTTGCTAGCAGGAGTTCAACCCCAACGAACACAGCCCGGAGACCCCTGGGGCAAAAACTGCTTCCGACGAACAATAGGTGCTTGCTGTGGAACACCTATCCCAAGTGGGGGTAGCCAGCTCAACAAAATGCCACACACCCAGGTGTAAGAAAAAACATTGCCCAGGCATGGTCTAAGACCCTCACCTCGTCCCTGTGCTTTGGGGAGCCGGAGGGACAGCCGAGGCTCACGGCCCTGAGACCCCTTTGCAAAAAGCCGGCTTCCCACGGAGACAGTTTTCCTGAGGTGCAGACCCTATCCCAAGTGGTTGTGGCAAGGTAAAGCAAATGCCCTTCACTTCTCTGGAAGAAACCACAGTGCCCAGCCATGTTCTAGGCCCTCCCATCCTCCCTGGGCTTCTGGCAGCAGGAGTGAAAAGAGAGGCGCAGAGCACTGGGACCCGTTTGACAAAACCCGTCTTCCCACGGGAAAGTCTTTCTCCACGTGCAGACATGCTCCCAGGTGCCTGTGGCAAGGGGAAGGAAATGCTATACACTGACCTGGAAGAGACCACAGGGCCCAGGCACAGTCTGAACCCTTCCCTCAACCCGGCAGTTTTGCTAGCAGGAGTTCAACCCCAACGAACACAGCCCGGAGACCCCTGGGGCAAAAACGGCTTCTGACGAACAATAGGTGCTTGCTGTGGAACACCTATCCCAAGTGGGGGTAGCCAGCTCAACAAAATGCCACACACCCAGGTGTAAGAAACAACATTGCCCAGGCATGGTCTAAGCCCCTCACCTCGTCCCTGTGCTTTGGGGAGCTGGAGGGACAGCGAGGCCCACGGCCCTGTGACCCCTTTGCGAAAAGCCGGCTTCCCACGGAGACAGTTTTCCTGAGGTGCAGACCCTATCCCAAGTGGTTGTGGCAAGGTAAAGCAAATGCCCTCCACTTCTCTGGAAGAAACCACAGTGCCCAGCCATGTTCTAGGCCCTCCCATCCTCCCTGGGCTTCTGGCAGCAGGAGTGAAAAGAGAGGAGCAGAGCACTGGGTCCCGTTTGACAAAACCCGGCTTCCCACGGGAAAGTCTTTCTCCACGTGCAGACATGCTCCCAGGTGCCTGTGGCAAGGGGAAGGATATGCCATACACTGACCTGGAAGAGACCACAGGGCCCAGGCACAGTCTGAACCCTTCCCTCAACCCGGCGGTTTTGCTAGCAGGAGTTCAACCCCAACGAACACAGCCCGGAGACCCCTGGGGCAAAAACGGCTTCCGACGAACAATAGGTGCTTGCTGTGGAACACCTATCCCAAGTGGGGGTAGCCAGCTCAACAAAATGCCACACACCCAGGTGTAAGAAACAACATTGCCCAGGCATGGTCTAAGCCCCTCACCTCGTCCCTGTGCTTTGGGGAGCCGGAGGGACAGCGAGGCCCACGGCCCTGAGACCCCTTTGCAAAAAGCCGGCTTCCCACGGAAACAGTTTTCCTGAGGTGCACACCCTATCCCAAGTGGTTGTGGCAAGGTAAAGCAAATGCCCTCCACTTCTCTGGAAGAAACCACAGTGCCCAGCCATGTTCTAAGCCCTCCCATCCTCCCTGGGCTTCTGGCAGCAGGAGTGAAAAGAGAGGAGCAGAGCACTGGGACCCGTTTGACAAAACCCGGCTTCCCACGGGAAAGTCTTTCTCCACGAGCAGACATGCTCCCAGGTGCCTGGGGCAAGGGGAAGGAAATGCCATACACTGACCTGGAAGAGACCACAGGGCCCAGGCACAGTCTGAACCCTTCCCTCAACCCGGCGGTTTTGCTAGCAGGAGTTCAACCCCAACGAACACAGCCCGGAGACCCCTGGGGCAAAAACGGCTTCCGTCGAACAATAGGTGCTTGCTGTGGAACACCTATCCCAAGTGGGGGTAGCCAGCTCAACAAAATGCCACACACCCAGGTGTAAGAAACAACATTGCCCAGGCATGGTCTAAGCCCCTCACCTCGTCCCTGTGCTTTGGGGAGCCGGAGGGACAGCGAGGCCCACGGCCCTGAGACCCCTTTGCAAAAAGCCGGCTTCCCACGGAAACAGTTTTCCTGAGGTGCACACCCTATCCCAAGTGGTTGTGGCAAGGTAAAGCAAATGCCCTCCACTTCTCTGGAAGAAACCACAGTGCCCAGCTATGTTCTAAGCCCTCCCATCCTCCCTGGGCTTCTGGCAGCAGGAGTGAAAAGAGAGGAGCAGAGCACTGGGTCCCGTTTGACAAAACCCGGCTTCCCACGGGAAAGTCTTTCTCCACGTGCAGACATGCTCCCAGGTGCCTGTGGCAAGGGCAAGGAAATGCCATACACTGACCTGGAAGAGACCACAGGGCCCAGGCACAGTCTGAACCCTTCCCTCAACCCGGCGGTTTTGCTAGCAGGAGTTCAACCCCAACGAACACAGCCCGGAGACCCCTGGGGCAAAAACGGCTTCCGACGAACAATAGGTGCTTGCTGTGGAACACCTATCCCAAGTGGGGGTAGCCAGCTCAACAAAATGCCACACACCCAGGTGTAAGAAACAACATTGCCCAGGCATGGTCTAAGCCCCTCACCTCGTCCCTGTGCTTTGGGGAGCCGGAGGGACAGCCGAGGCCCACGGCCCTGAGACCCCTTTGCAAAAAGCCGGCTTCCCACGGAAACAGTTTTCCTGAGGTGCACAACCTATCCCAAGTGGTTGTGGCAAGGTAAAGCAAATGCCCTCCACTTCTCTGGAAGAAACCACAGTGCCCAGCCATGTTCTAAGCCCTCCCATCCTCCCTGGGCTTCTGGCAGCAGGAGTGAAAAGAGAGGAGCAGAGCACTGGGTCCCGTTTGACAAAACCCGGCTTCCCACGGGAAAGTCTTTCTCCACGTGCAGACATGCTCCCAGGTGCCTGGGGCAAGGGGAAGGAAATGCCATACACTGACCTGGAAGAGACCACAGGGCCCAGGCACAGTCTGAACCCTTCCCTCAACCCGGCGGTTTTGCTAGCAGGAGTTCAACCCCAACGAACACAGCCCGGAGACGCCTGGGGCAAAAACGGCTTCCGTCGAACAATAGGTGCTTGCTGTGGAACACCTATCCCAAGTGGGGGTAGCCAGCTCAACAAAATGCCACACACCCAGGTGTAAGAAAAAACATTGCCCAGGCATGGTCTAAGACCCTCACCTCGTCCCTGTGCTTTGGGGAGCCGGAGGGACAGCCGAGGCTCACGGCCCTGAGACCCCTTTGCAAAAAGCCGGCTTCCCACGGAGACAGTTTTCCTGAGGTGCAGACCCTATCCCAAGTGGTTGTGGCAAGGTAAAGCAAATGCCCTTCACTTCTCTGGAAGAAACCACAGTGCCCAGCCATGTTCTAGGCCCTCCCATCCTCCCTGGGCTTCTGGCAGCAGGAGTGAAAAGAGAGGCGCAGAGCACTGGGACCCGTTTGACAAAACCCGTCTTCCCACGGGAAAGTCTTTCTCCACGTGCAGACATGCTCCCAGGTGCCTGTGGCAAGGGGAAGGAAATGCCATACACTGACCTGGAAGAGACCACAGGGCCCAGGCACAGTCTGAACCCTTCCCTCAACCCGGCGGTTTTGCTAGCAGGAGTTCAACCCCAACGAACACAGCCCGGAGACCCCTGGGGCAAAAACGGCTTCCGACGAACAATAGGTGCTTGCTGTGGAACACCTATCCCAAGTGGGGGTAGCCAGCTCAACAAAATGCCACACACACAGGTGTAAGAAACAACATTGCCCAGGCATGGTCTAAGCCCCTCACCTCGTCCCTGTGCTTTGGGGAGCCGGAGGGACAGCCGAGGCCCACGGCCCTGAGACCCCTTTGCAAAAAGCCGGCTTCCCACGGAGACAGTTTTCCTGAGGTGCAGACCCTATCCCAAGTGGTTGTGGCAAGGTAAAGCAAATGCCCTCCACTTCTCTGGAAGAAACCACAGTGCCCAGCCATGTTCTAGGCCCTCCCATCCTCCCTGGGCTTCTGGCAGCAGGAGTGAAAAGAGAGGAGCAGAGCACTGGGACCCGTTTGACAAAACCCGGCTTCCCACGGGAAAGTCTTTCTCCACGTGCAGACATGCTCCCAGGTGCCTGTGGCAAGGGGAAGGAAATGCCATACACTGACCTGGAAGAGACCACAGGGCCCAGGCACAGTCTGAACCCTTCCCTCAACCCGGCGGTTTTGCTAGCAGGAGTTCAACCCCAACGAACATAGCCCGGAGACCCCTGGGGCAAAAACGGCTTCCGACGAACAATAGGTGCTTGCTGTGGAACACCTATCCCAAGTGGGGGTAGCCAGCTCAACAAAATGCCACACACCCAGGTGTAAGAAACAACATTGCCCAGGCATGGTCTAAGCCCCTCACCTCGTCCCTGTGCTTTGGGGAGCCGGAGGGACAGCCGAGGCCCACGGCCCTGAGACCCCTTTGCAAAAAGCCGGCTTCCCACGGAAACAGTTTTCCTGAGGTTCACACCCTATCCCAAGTGGTTGTGGCAAGGTAAAGCAAATGCCCTCCACTTCTGTGGAAGAAACCACAGTGCCCAGCCATGTTCTAAGCCCTCCCATTCTCCCTGGGCTTCTGGCAGCAGGAGTGAAAAGAGAGGAGCAGAGCACTGGGTCCCGTTTGACAAAACCCGGCTTCCCACGGGAAAGTCTTTCTCCACGTGCAGACATGCTCCCAGGTGCCTGGGGCAAGGGGAAGGAAATGCCATACACTGACCTGGAAGAGACCACAGGGCCCAGGCACAGTCTGAACCCTTCCCTCAACCCGGCGGTTTTGCTAGCAGGAGTTCAACCCCAACGAACACAGCCCGGAGACCCCTGGGGCAAAAACGGCTTCCGACGAACAATAGGTGCTTGCTGTGGAACACCTATCCCAAGTGGGGGTAGCCAGCTCAACAAAATGCCACACACCCAGGTGTAAGAAACAACATTGCCCAGGCATGGTCTAAGCCCCTCACCTCGTCCCTGTGCTTTGGGGAGCCGGAGGGACAGCGAGGCCCATGGCCCTGAGACCCCTTTGCAAAAAGCCGGCTTCCCACGGAGACAGTTTTCCTGAGGTGCAGACCCTATCCCAAGTGGTTGTGGCAAGGTAAAGCAAATGCCCTCCACTTCTCTGGAAGAAACCACAGTGCCCAGCCATGTTCTAAGCCCTCCCATCCTCCCTGGGCATCTGGCAGCAGGAGTGAAAAGAGAGGAGCAGAGCACTGGGTCCCGTTTGACAAAACCCGGCTTCCCACGGGAAAGTCTTTCTCCACGTGCAGACATGCTCCCAGGTGCCTGGGGCAAGGGGAAGGAAATGCCATACACTGACCTGGAAGAGACCACAGGGCCCAGGCACAGTCTGAACCCTTCCCTCAACCCGGCGGTTTTGCTAGCAGGAGTTCAACCCCAACGAACACAGCCCGGAGACCCCTGGGGCAAAAACGGCTTCCGACGAACAATAGGTGCTTGCTGTGGAACACCTATCCCAAGTGGGGGTAGCCAGCTCAACAAAATGCCACACACCCAGGTGTAAGAAACAACATTGCCCAGGCATGGTCTAAGCCCCTCACCTCGTCCCTGTGCTTTGGGGAGCCGGAGGGACAGCCGAGGCACTCGGCCCTAAGACCCCTTTGCAAAAAGCCGGCTTCCCACGGAGACAGTTTTCCTGAGGTGCAGACCCTATCCCAAGTGGTTGTGGCAAGGTAAAGAAAATGCCCTCCACTTCTCTGGAAGAAACCACAGTGAGCAGCCATGTTCTAGGCCCTCCCATCCTCCCTGGGCTTCTGGCAGCAGGAGTGAAAAGAGAGGAGCAGAGCACTGGGACCCGTTTGACAAAACCCGGCTTCCCACGGGAAAGTCTTTCTCCACGTGCAGACATGCTCCCAGGTGCCTGTGGCAAGGGCAAGGAAATGCCATACACTGACCTGGAAGAGACCACAGGGCCCAGGCACAGTCTGAACCCTTCCCTCAACCCGGCGGTTTTGCTAGCAGGAGTTCAACCCCAACGAACACAGCCCGGAGACCCCTGGGGCAAAAACGGCTTCCGACGAACAATAGGTGCTTGCTGTGGAACACCTATCCCAAGTGGGGGTAGCCAGCTCAACAAAATGCCACACACCCAGGTGTAAGAAACAACATTGCCCAGGCATGGTCTAAGCCCCTCACCTCGTCCCTGTGCTTTGGGGAGCCGGAGGGACAGCCGAGGCCCACGGCCCTGAGACCCCTTTGCAAAAAGCCGGCTTCCCACGGAAACAGTTTTCCTGAGGTGCACACCCTATCCCAAGTGGTTGTGGCAAGGTAAAGCAAATGCCCTCCACTTCTGTGGAAGAAACCACAGTGCCCAGCCATGTTCTAAGCCCTCCCATCCTCCCTGGGCTTCTGGCAGCAGGAGTGAAAAGAGAGGAGCAGAGCACTGGGTCCCGTTTGACAAAACCCGGCTTCCCACGGGAAAGTCTTTCTCCACGTGCAGACATGCTCCCAGGTGCCTGGGGCAAGGGGAAGGAAATGCCATACACTGACCTGGAAGAGACCACAGGGCCCAGGCACAGTCTGAACCCTTCCCTCAACCCGGCGGTTTTGCTAGCAGGAGTTCAACCCCAACGAACACAGCCCGGAGACCCCTGGGGCAAAAACGGCTTCCGACGAACAATAGGTGCTTGCTGTGGAACACCTATCCCAAGTGGGGGTAGCCAGCTCAACAAAATGCCACACACCCAGGTGTAAGAAAAAACATTGCCCAGGCATGGTCTAAGACCCTCACCTCGTCCCTGTGCTTTGGGGAGCCGGAGGGACAGCCGAGGCTCACGGCCCTGAGACCCCTTTGCAAAAAGCCGGCTTCCCACGGAGACAGTTTTCCTGAGGTGCAGACCCTATCCCAAGTGGTTGTGGCAAGGTAAAGCAAATGCCCTTCACTTCTCTGGAAGAAACCACAGTGCCCAGCCATGTTCTAGGCCCTCCCATCCTCCCTGGGCTTCTGGCAGCAGGAGTGAAAAGAGAGGCGCAGAGCACTGGGACCCGTTTGACAAAACCCGTCTTCCCACGGGAAAGTCTTTCTCCACGTGCAGACATGCTCCCAGGTGCCTGTGGCAAGGGGAAGGAAATGCTATACACTGACCTGGAAGAGACCACAGGGCCCAGGCACAGTCTGAACCCGTCCCTCAACCCGGCGGTTTTGCTAGCAGGAGTTCAACCCCAACGAACACAGCCCGGAGACCCCTGGGGCAAAAACGGCTTCCGACGAACAATAGGTGCTTGCTGTGGAACACCTATCCCAAGTGGGGGTAGCCAGCTCAACAAAATGCCACACACCCAGGTGTAAGAAACAACATTGCCCAGGCATGGTCTAAGCCCCTCACCTCGTCCCTGTGCTTTGGGGAGCCGGAGGGACAGCGAGGCCCACGGCCCTGAGACCCCTTTGCAAAAAGCCGGCTTCCCACGGAGACAGTTTTCCTGAGGTGCAGACCCTATCCCAAGTGGTTGTGGCAAGGTAAAGCAAATGCCCTCCACTTCTCTGGAAGAAACCACAGTGCCCAGCCATGTTCTAGGCCCTCCCATCCTCCCTGGGCTTCTGGCAGCAGGAGTGAAAAGAGAGGAGCAGAGCACTGGGTCCCGTTTGACAAAACCCGGCTTCCCACGGGAAAGTCTTTCTCCACGTGCAGACATGCTCCCAGGTGCCTGTGGCAAGGGGAAGGATATGCCATACACTGACCTGGAAGAGACCACAGGGCCCAGGCACAGTCTGAACCCTTCCCTCAACCCGGCGGTTTTGCTAGCAGGAGTTCAACCCCAACGAACACAGCCCGGAGACCCCTGGGGCAAAAACGGCTTCCGACGAACAATAGGTGCTTGCTGTGGAACACCTATCCCAAGTGGGGGTAGCCAGCTCAACAAAATGCCACACACCCAGGTGTAAGAAACAACATTGCCCAGGCATGGTCTAAGCCCCTCACCTCGTCCCTGTGCTGTGGGGAGCCGGAGGGACAGCGAGGCCCACGGCCCTGAGACCCCTTTGCAAAAAGCCGGCTTCCCACGGAAACAGTTTTCCTGAGGTGCACACCCTATCCCAAGTGGTTGTGGCAAGGTAAAGCAAATGCCCTCCACTTCTCTGGAAGAAACCACAGTGCCCAGCCATGTTCTAAGCCCTCCCATCCTCCCTGGGCTTCTGGCAGCAGGAGTGAAAAGAGAGGAGCAGAGCTCTGGGTCCCGTTTGACAAAACCCGGCTTCCCACGGGAAAGTCTTTCTCCACGTGCAGACATGCTCCCAGGTGCCTGTGGCAAGGGGAAGGAAATGCCATACACTGACCTGGAAGAGACCACAGGGCCCAGGCACAGTCTGAACCCTTCCCTCAACCCGGCGGTTTTGCTAGCAGGAGTTCAACCCCAACGAACACAGCCCGGAGACGCCTGGGGCAAAAACGGCTTCCGACGAACAATAGGTGCTTGCTGTGGAACACCTATCCCAAGTGGGGGTAGCCAGCTCAACAAAATGCCACACACCCAGGTGTAAGAAACAACATTGCCCAGGCATGGTCTAAGCCCCTCACCTCGTCCCTGTGCTTTGGGGAGCCGGAGGGACAGCCGAGGCACTCGGCCCTGAGACCCCTTTGCAAAAAGCCGGCTTCCCACGGAGACAGTTTTCCTGAGGTGCAGACCCTATCCCAAGTGGTTGTGGCAAGGTAAAGAAAATGCCCTCCACTTCTCTGGAAGAAACCACAGTGAGCAGCCATGTTCTAGGCCCTCCCATCCTCCCTGGGCTTCTGGCAGCAGGAGTGAAAAGAGAGGAGCAGAGCACTGGGACCCGTTTGACAAAACCCGGCTTCCCACGGGAAAGTCTTTCTCCACGTGCAGACATGCTCCCAGGTGCCTGTGGCAAGGGCAAGGAAATGCCATACACTGACCTGGAAGAGACCACAGGGCCCAGGCACAGTCTGAACCCTTCCCTCAACCCGGCGGTTTTGCTAGCAGGAGTTCAACCCCAACGAACACAGCCCGGAGACCCCTGGGGCAAAAACGGCTTCCGACGAACAATAGGTGCTTGCTGTGGAACACCTATCCCAAGTGGGGGTAGCCAGCTCAACAAAATGCCACACACCCAGGTGTAAGAAACAACATTGCCCAGGCATGGTCTAAGCCCCTCACCTCGTCCCTGTGCTTTGGGGAGCCGGAGGGACAGCCGAGGCCCACGGCCCTGAGACCCCTTTGCAAAAAGCCGGCTTCCCACGGAAACAGTTTTCCTGAGGTGCACACCCTATCCCAAGTGGTTGTGGCAAGGTAAAGCAAATGCCCTCCACTTCTGTGGAAGAAACCACAGTGCCCAGCCATGTTCTAAGCCCTCCCATCCTCCCTGGGCTTCTGGCAGCAGGAGTGAAAAGAGAGGAGCAGAGCACTGGGTCCCGTTTGACAAAACCCGGCTTCCCACGGGAAAGTCTTTCTCCACGTGCAGACATGCTCCCAGGTGCCTGTGGCAAGGGGAAGGAAATGCCATACACTGACCTGGAAGAGACCACAGGGCCCAGGCACAGTCTGAACCCTTCCCTCAACCCGGCGGTTTTGCTAGCAGGAGTTCAACCCCAACGAACACAGCCCGGAGACCCCTGGGGCAAAAACTGCTTCCGACGAACAATAGGTGCTTGCTGTGGAACACCTATCCCAAGTGGGGGTAGCCAGCTCAACAAAATGCCACACACCCAGGTGTAAGAAAAAACATTGCCCAGGCATGGTCTAAGACCCTCACCTCGTCCCTGTGCTTTGGGGAGCCGGAGGGACAGCCGAGGCTCACGGCCCTGAGACCCCTTTGCAAAAAGCCGGCTTCCCACGGAGACAGTTTTCCTGAGGTGCAGACCCTATCCCAAGTGGTTGTGGCAAGGTAAAGCAAATGCCCTTCACTTCTCTGGAAGAAACCACAGTGCCCAGCCATGTTCTAGGCCCTCCCATCCTCCCTGGGCTTCTGGCAGCAGGAGTGAAAAGAGAGGCGCAGAGCACTGGGACCCGTTTGACAAAACCCGTCTTCCCACGGGAAAGTCTTTCTCCACGTGCAGACATGCTCCCAGGTGCCTGTGGCAAGGGGAAGGAAATGCTATACACTGACCTGGAAGAGACCACAGGGCCCAGGCACAGTCTGAACCCTTCCCTCAACCCGGCGGTTTTGCTAGCAGGAGTTCAACCCCAACGAACACAGCCCGGAGACCCCTGGGGCAAAAACGGCTTCCGACGAACAATAGGTGCTTGCTGTGGAACACCTATCCCAAGTGGGGGTAGCCAGCTCAACAAAATGCCACACACCCAGGTGTAAGAAACAACATTGCCCAGGCATGGTCTAAGCCCCTCACCTCGTCCCTGTGCTGTGGGGAGCCGGAGGGACAGCGAGGCCCACGGCCCTGAGACCCCTTTGCAAAAAGCCGGCTTCCCACGGAAACAGTTTTCCTGAGGTGCACACCCTATCCCAAGTGGTTGTGGCAAGGTAAAGCAAATGCCCTCCACTTCTCTGGAAGAAAACACAGTGCCCAGCCATGTTCTAAGCCCTCCCATCCTCCCTGGGCTTCTGGCAGCAGGAGTGAAAAGAGAGGAGCAGAGCTCTGGGTCCCGTTTGACAAAACCCGGCTTCCCACGGGAAAGTCTTTCTCCACGTGCAGACATGCTCCCAGGTGCCTGGGGCAAGGGGAAGGAAATGCCATACACTGACCTGGAAGAGACCACAGGGCCCAGGCACAGTCTGAACCCTTCCCTCAACCCGGCGGTTTTGCTAGCAGGAGTTCAACCCCAACGAACACAGCCCGGAGACCCCTGGGGCAAAAACGGCTTCCGACGAACAATAGGTGCTTGCTGTGGAACACCTATCCCAAGTGGGGGTAGCCAGCTCAACAAAATGCCACACACCCAGGTGTAAGAAACAACATTGCCCAGGCATGGTCTAAGCCCCTCACCTCGTCCCTGTGCTTTGGGGAGCCGGAGGGACAGCGAGGCCCACGGCCCTGAGACCCCTTTGCAAAAAGCCGGCTTCCCACGGAAACAGTTTTCCTGAGGTGCACACCCTATCCCAAGTGGTTGTGGCAAGGTAAAGCAAATGCCCTCCACTTCTCTGGAAGAAACCATAGTGCCCAGCCATGTTCTAAGCCCTCCCATCCTCCCTGGGCTTCTGGCAGCAGGAGTGAAAAGAGAGGAGCAGAGCACTGGGTCCCGTTTGACAAAACCCGGCTTCCCACGGGAAAGTCTTTCTCCACGTGCAGACATGCTCCCAGGTGCCTGGGGCAAGGGGAAGGAAATGCCATACACTGACCTGGAAGACACCACAGGGCCCAGGCACAGTCTGAACCCTTCCCTCAACCCGGCGGTTTTGCTAGCAGGAGTTCAACCCCAACGAACACAGCCCGGAGACGCCTGGGGCAAAAACGGCTTCCGACGAACAATAGGTGCTTGCTGTGGAACACCTATCCCAAGTGGGGGTAGCCAGCTCAACAAAATGCCACACACCCAGGTGTAAGAAACAACATTGCCCAGGCATGGTCTAAGCCCCTCACCTCGTCCCTGTGCTTTGGGGAGCCGGAGGGACAGCCGAGGCACACGGCCCTGAGACCCCTTTGCAAAAAGCCGGCTTCCCACGGAGACAGTTTTCCTGAGGTGCAGACCCTATCCCAAGTGGTTGTGGCAAGGTAAAGCAAATGCCCTCGACTTCTCTGGAAGAAACCACAGTGCCCAGCCATGTTCTAGGCCCTCCCATCCTCCCTGGGCTTCTGGCAGCAGGAGTGAAAAGAGAGGAGCAGAGCACTGGGACCCGTTTGACAAAACCCGGCTTCCCACGGGAAAGTCTTTCTCCACGTGCAGACATGCTCCCAGGTGCCTGTGGCAAGGGGAAGGAAATGCCATACACTGACCTGGAAGAGACCACAGGGCCCAGGCACAGTCTGAACCCTTCCCTCAACCCGGCGGTTTTGCTAGCAGGAGTTCAACCCCAACGAACACAGCCCGGAGACCCCTGGGGCAAAAACGGCTTCCGACGAACAATAGGTGCTTGCTGTGGAACACCTATCCCAAGTGGGGGTAGCCAGCTCAACAAAATGCCACACACCCAGGTGTAAGAAACAACATTGCCCAGGCATGGTCTAAGCCCCTCACCTCGTCCCTGTGCTTTGGGGAGCCGGAGGGACAGCCGAGGCCCACGGCCCTGAGACCCCTTTGCAAAAAGCCGGCTTCCCACGGAAACAGTTTTCCTGAGGTTCACACCCTATCCCAAGTGGTTGTGGCAAGGTAAAGCAAATGCCCTCCACTTCTGTGGAAGAAACCACAGTGCCCAGCCATGTTCTAAGCCCTCCCATTTTCCCTGGGCTTCTGGCAGCAGGAGTGAAAAGAGAGGAGCAGAGCACTGGGTCCCGTTTGACAAAACCCGGCTTCCCACGGGAAAGTCTTTCTCCACGTGCAGACATGCTCCCAGGTGCCTGGGGCAAGGGGAAGGAAATGCCATACACTGACCTGGAAGAGACCACAGGGCCCAGGCACAGTCTGAACCCTTCCCTCAACCCGGCGGTTTTGCTAGCAGGAGTTCAACCCCAACGAACACAGCCCGGAGACCCCTGGGGCAAAAACGGCTTCCGACGAACAATAGGTGCTTGCTGTGGAACACCTATCCCAAGTGGGGGTAGCCAGCTCAACAAAATGCCACACACCCAGGTGTAAGAAACAACATTGCCCAGGCATGGTCTAAGCCCCTCACCTCGTCCCTGTGCTTTGGGGAGCCGGAGGGACAGCGAGGCCCATGTCCCTGAGACCCCTTTGCAAAAAGCCGGATTCCCACGGAGACAGTTTTCCTGAGGTGCAGACCCTATCCCAAGTGGTTGTGGCAAGGTAAAGCAAATGCCCTCCACTTCTGTGGAAGAAACCACAGTGCCCAGCCATGTTCTAAGCCCTCCCATCCTCCCTGGGCTTCTGGCAGCAGGAGTGAAAAGAGAGGAGCAGAGCACTGGGTCCCGTTTGACAAAACCCGGCTTCCCACGGGAAAGTCTTTCTCCACGTGCAGACATGCTCCCAGGTGCCTGTGGCAAGGGGAAGGAAATGCCATACACTGACCTGGAAGAGACCACAGGGCCCAGGCACAGTCTGAACCCTTCCCTCAACCCGGCGGTTTTGCTAGCAGGAGTTCAACCCCAACGAACACAGCCCGGAGACCCCTTGGGCAAAAACGGCTTCCGAGGAACAATAGGTGCTTGCTGTGGAACACCTATCCCAAGTGGGGGTAGCCAGCTCAACAAAATGCCACACACCCAGGTGTAAGAAACAACATTGCCCAGGCATGGTCTAAGCCCCTCACCTCGTCCCTGTGCTTTGGGGAGCCGGAGGGACAGCCGAGGCACTCGGCCCTGAGACCCCTTTGCAAAAAGCCGGCTTCCCACGGAGACAGTTTTCCTGAGGTGCAGACCCTATCCCAAGTGGTTGTGGCAAGGTAAAGCAAATGCCCTCCACTTCTCTGGAAGAAACCACAGTGCCCAGCCATGTTCTAAGCCCTCCCATCCTCCCTGGGCTTCTGGCAGCAGGAGTGAAAAGAGAGGAGCAGAGCACTGGGTCCCGTTTGACAAAACCCGGCTTCCCACGGGAAAGTCTTTCTCCACGTGCAGACATGCTCCCAGGTGCCTGGGGCAAGGGGAAGGAAATGCCATACACTGACCTGGAAGAGACCACAGGGCCCAGGCACAGTCTGAACCCTTCCCTCAACCCGGCGGTTTTGCTAGCAGGAGTTCAACCCCAACGAACACAGCCCGGAGACCCCTGGGGCAAAAACGGCTTCCGACGAACAATAGGTGCTTGCTGTGGAACACCTATCCCAAGTGGGGGTAGCCAGCTCAACAAAATGCCACACACCCAGGTGTAAGAAACAACATTGCCCAGGCATGGTCTAAGCCCCTCACCTCGTCCCTGTGCTTTGGGGAGCCGGAGGGACAGCCGAGGCTCACGGCCCTGAGACCCCTTTGCAAAAAGCCGGCTTCCCACGGAGACAGTTTTCCTGAGGTGCAGACCCTATCCCAAGTGGTTGTGGCAAGGTAAAGCAAATGCCCTTCACTTCTCTGGAAGAAACCACAGTGCCCAGCCATGTTCTAGGCCCTCCCATCCTCCCTGGGCTTCTGGCAGCAGGAGTGAAAAGAGAGGCGCAGAGCACTGGGACCCGTTTGACAAAACCCGTCTTCCCACGGGAAAGTCTTTCTCCACGTGCAGACATGCTCCCAGGTGCCTGTGGCAAGGGGAAGGAAATGCTATACACTGACCTGGAAGAGACCACAGGGCCCAGGCACAGTCTGAACCCTTCCCTCAACCCGGCGGTTTTGCTAGCAGGAGTTCAACCCCAACGAACACAGCCCGGAGACCCCTGGGGCAAAAACGGCTTCCGACGAACAATAGGTGCTTGCTGTGGAACACCTATCCCAAGTGGGGGTAGCCAGCTCAACAAAATGCCACACACCCAGGTGTAAGAAACAACATTGCCCAGGCATGGTCTAAGCCCCTCACCTCGTCCCTGTGCTGTGGGGAGCCGGAGGGACAGCGAGGCCCACGGCCCTGAGACCCCTTTGCAAAAAGCCGGCTTCCCACGGAAACAGTTTTCCTGAGGTGCACACCCTATCCCAAGTGGTTGTGGCAAGGTAAAGCAAATGCCCTCCACTTCTCTGGAAGAAAACACAGTGCCCAGCCATGTTCTAAGCCCTCCCATCCTCCCTGGGCTTCTGGCAGCAGGAGTGAAAAGAGAGGAGCAGAGCTCTGGGTCCCGTTTGACAAAACCCGGCTTCCCACGGGAAAGTCTTTCTCCACGTGCAGACATGCTCCCAGGTGCCTGGGGCAAGGGGAAGGAAATGCCATACACTGACCTGGAAGAGACCACAGGGCCCAGGCACAGTCTGAACCCTTCCCTCAACCCGGCGGTTTTGCTAGCAGGAGTTCAACCCCAACGAACACAGCCCGGAGACCCCTGGGGCAAAAACGGCTTCCGACGAACAATAGGTGCTTGCTGTGGAACACCTATCCCAAGTGGGGGTAGCCAGCTCAACAAAATGCCACACACCCAGGTGTAAGAAACAACATTGCCCAGGCATGGTCTAAGCCCCTCACCTCGTCCCTGTGCTTTGGGGAGCCGGAGGGACAGCGAGGCCCACGGCCCTGAGACCCCTTTGCAAAAAGCCGGCTTCCCACGGAAACAGTTTTCCTGAGGTGCACACCCTATCCCAAGTGGTTGTGGCAAGGTAAAGCAAATGCCCTCCACTTCTCTGGAAGAAACCATAGTGCCCAGCCATGTTCTAAGCCCTCCCATCCTCCCTGGGCTTCTGGCAGCAGGAGTGAAAAGAGAGGAGCAGAGCACTGGGTCCCGTTTGACAAAACCCGGCTTCCCACGGGAAAGTCTTTCTCCACGTGCAGACATGCTCCCAGGTGCCTGGGGCAAGGGGAAGGAAATGCCATACACTGACCTGGAAGACACCACAGGGCCCAGGCACAGTCTGAACCCTTCCCTCAACCCGGCGGTTTTGCTAGCAGGAGTTCAACCCCAACGAACACAGCCCGGAGACGCCTGGGGCAAAAACGGCTTCCGACGAACAATAGGTGCTTGCTGTGGAACACCTATCCCAAGTGGGGGTAGCCAGCTCAACAAAATGCCACACACCCAGGTGTAAGAAACAACATTGCCCAGGCATGGTCTAAGCCCCTCACCTCGTCCCTGTGCTTTGGGGAGCCGGAGGGACAGCCGAGGCACACGGCCCTGAGACCCCTTTGCAAAAAGCCGGCTTCCCACGGAGACAGTTTTCCTGAGGTGCAGACCCTATCCCAAGTGGTTGTGGCAAGGTAAAGCAAATGCCCTCGACTTCTCTGGAAGAAACCACAGTGCCCAGCCATGTTCTAGGCCCTCCCATCCTCCCTGGGCTTCTGGCAGCAGGAGTGAAAAGAGAGGAGCAGAGCACTGGGACCCGTTTGACAAAACCCGGCTTCCCACGGGAAAGTCTTTCTCCACGTGCAGACATGCTCCCAGGTGCCTGTGGCAAGGGGAAGGAAATGCCATACACTGACCTGGAAGAGACCACAGGGCCCAGGCACAGTCTGAACCCTTCCCTCAACCCGGCGGTTTTGCTAGCAGGAGTTCAACCCCAACGAACACAGCCCGGAGACCCCTGGGGCAAAAACGGCTTCCGACGAACAATAGGTGCTTGCTGTGGAACACCTATCCCAAGTGGGGGTAGCCAGCTCAACAAAATGCCACACACCCAGGTGTAAGAAACAACATTGCCCAGGCATGGTCTAAGCCCCTCACCTCGTCCCTGTGCTTTGGGGAGCCGGAGGGACAGCCGAGGCCCACGGCCCTGAGACCCCTTTGCAAAAAGCCGGCTTCCCACGGAAACAGTTTTCCTGAGGTTCACACCCTATCCCAAGTGGTTGTGGCAAGGTAAAGCAAATGCCCTCCACTTCTGTGGAAGAAACCACAGTGCCCAGCCATGTTCTAAGCCCTCCCATTTTCCCTGGGCTTCTGGCAGCAGGAGTGAAAAGAGAGGAGCAGAGCACTGGGTCCCGTTTGACAAAACCCGGCTTCCCACGGGAAAGTCTTTCTCCACGTGCAGACATGCTCCCAGGTGCCTGGGGCAAGGGGAAGGAAATGCCATACACTGACCTGGAAGAGACCACAGGGCCCAGGCACAGTCTGAACCCTTCCCTCAACCCGGCGGTTTTGCTAGCAGGAGTTCAACCCCAACGAACACAGCCCGGAGACCCCTGGGGCAAAAACGGCTTCCGACGAACAATAGGTGCTTGCTGTGGAACACCTATCCCAAGTGGGGGTAGCCAGCTCAACAAAATGCCACACACCCAGGTGTAAGAAACAACATTGCCCAGGCATGGTCTAAGCCCCTCACCTCGTCCCTGTGCTTTGGGGAGCCGGAGGGACAGCGAGGCCCATGTCCCTGAGACCCCTTTGCAAAAAGCCGGATTCCCACGGAGACAGTTTTCCTGAGGTGCAGACCCTATCCCAAGTGGTTGTGGCAAGGTAAAGCAAATGCCCTCCACTTCTGTGGAAGAAACCACAGTGCCCAGCCATGTTCTAAGCCCTCCCATCCTCCCTGGGCTTCTGGCAGCAGGAGTGAAAAGAGAGGAGCAGAGCACTGGGTCCCGTTTGACAAAACCCGGCTTCCCACGGGAAAGTCTTTCTCCACGTGCAGACATGCTCCCAGGTGCCTGTGGCAAGGGGAAGGAAATGCCATACACTGACCTGGAAGAGACCACAGGGCCCAGGCACAGTCTGAACCCTTCCCTCAACCCGGCGGTTTTGCTAGCAGGAGTTCAACCCCAACGAACACAGCCCGGAGACCCCTTGGGCAAAAACGGCTTCCGAGGAACAATAGGTGCTTGCTGTGGAACACCTATCCCAAGTGGGGGTAGCCAGCTCAACAAAATGCCACACACCCAGGTGTAAGAAACAACATTGCCCAGGCATGGTCTAAGCCCCTCACCTCGTCCCTGTGCTTTGGGGAGCCGGAGGGACAGCCGAGGCACTCGGCCCTGAGACCCCTTTGCAAAAAGCCGGCTTCCCACGGAGACAGTTTTCCTGAGGTGCAGACCCTATCCCAAGTGGTTGTGGCAAGGTAAAGCAAATGCCCTCCACTTCTCTGGAAGAAACCACAGTGCCCAGCCATGTTCTAAGCCCTCCCATCCTCCCTGGGCTTCTGGCAGCAGGAGTGAAAAGAGAGGAGCAGAGCACTGGGTCCCGTTTGACAAAACCCGGCTTCCCACGGGAAAGTCTTTCTCCACGTGCAGACATGCTCCCAGGTGCCTGGGGCAAGGGGAAGGAAATGCCATACACTGACCTGGAAGAGACCACAGGGCCCAGGCACAGTCTGAACCCTTCCCTCAACCCGGCGGTTTTGCTAGCAGGAGTTCAACCCCAACGAACACAGCCCGGAGACCCCTGGGGCAAAAACGGCTTCCGACGAACAATAGGTGCTTGCTGTGGAACACCTATCCCAAGTGGGGGTAGCCAGCTCAACAAAATGCCACACACCCAGGTGTAAGAAACAACATTGCCCAGGCATGGTCTAAGCCCCTCACCTCGTCCCTGTGCTTTGGGGAGCCGGAGGGACAGCGAGGCCCACGGCCCTGAGACCCCTTTGCAAAAAGCCGGCTTCCCACGGAAACAGTTTTCCTGAGGTGCAGACCCTATCCCAAGTGGTTGTGGCAAGGTAAAGCAAATGCCCTCCACTTCTCTGGAAGAAACCACAGTGCCCAGCCATGTTCTAGGCCCTCCCATCCTCCCTGGGCTTCTGGCAGCAGGAGTGAAAAGAGAGGCGCAGAGCACTGGGACCCGTTTGACAAAACCCGTCTTCCCACGGGAAAGTCTTTCTCCACGTGCAGACATGCTCCCAGGTGCCTGTGGCAAGGGGAAGGAAATGCCATACACTGACCTGGAAGAGACCACAGGGCCCAGGCAAAGTCTGAACCCTTCCCTCAACCCGGCGGTTTTGCTAGCAGGAGTTCAACCCCAACGAACACAGCCCGGAGACCCCTGGGGCAAAAACGGCTTCCGACGAACAATAGGTGCTTGCTGTGGAACACCTATCCCAAGTGGGGGTAGCCAGCTCAACAAAATGCCACACACCCAGGTGTAAGAAACAACATTGCCCAGGCATGGTCTAAGCCCCTCACCTCGTCCCTGTGCTTTGGGGAGCCGGAGGGACAGCGAGGCCCACGGCCCTGAGACCCCTTTGCAAAAAGCCGGCTTCCCACGGAAACAGTTTTCCTGAGGTGCACACCCTATCCCAAGTGGTTGTGGCAAGGTAAAGCAAATGCCCTCCACTTCTCTGGAAGAAACCATAGTGCCCAGCCATGTTCTAAGCCCTCCCATCCTCCCTGGGCTTCTGGCAGCAGGAGTGAAAAGAGAGGAGCAGAGCACTGGGTCCCGTTTGACAAAACCCGGCTTCCCACGGGAAAGTCTTTCTCCACGTGCAGACATGCTCCCAGGTGCCTGGGGCAAGGGGAAGGAAATGCCATACACTGACCTGGAAGACACCACAGGGCCCAGGCACAGTCTGAACCCTTCCCTCAACCCGGCGGTTTTGCTAGCAGGAGTTCAACCCCAACGAACACAGCCCGGAGACGCCTGGGGCAAAAACGGCTTCCGACGAACAATAGGTGCTTGCTGTGGAACACCTATCCCAAGTGGGGGTAGCCAGCTCAACAAAATGCCACACACCCAGGTGTAAGAAACAACATTGCCCAGGCATGGTCTAAGCCCCTCACCTCGTCCCTGTGCTTTGGGGAGCCGGAGGGACAGCCGAGGCACACGGCCCTGAGACCCCTTTGCAAAAAGCCGGCTTCCCACGGAGACAGTTTTCCTGAGGTGCAGACCCTATCCCAAGTGGTTGTGGCAAGGTAAAGCAAATGCCCTCCACTTCTCTGGAAGAAACCACAGTGCCCAGCCATGTTCTAGGCCCTCCCATCCTCCCTGGGCTTCTGGCAGCAGGAGTGAAAAGAGAGGAGCAGAGCACTGGGACCCGTTTGACAAAACCCGGCTTCCCACGGGAAAGTCTTTCTCCACGTGCAGACATGCTCCCAGGTGCCTGTGGCAAGGGGAAGGAAATGCCATACACTGACCTGGAAGAGACCACAGGGCCCAGGCACAGTCTGAACCCTTCCCTCAACCCGGCGGTTTTGCTAGCAGGAGTTCAACCCCAACGAACACAGCCCGGAGACCCCTGGGGCAAAAACGGCTTCCGACGAACAATAGGTGCTTGCTGTGGAACACCTATCCCAAGTGGGGGTAGCCAGCTCAACAAAATGCCACACACCCAGGTGTAAGAAACAACATTGCCCAGGCATGGTCTAAGCCCCTCACCTCGTCCCTGTGCTTTGGGGAGCCGGAGGGACAGCCGAGGCCCACGGCCCTGAGACCCCTTTGCAAAAAGCCGGCTTCCCACGGAAACAGTTTTCCTGAGGTTCACACCCTATCCCAAGTGGTTGTGGCAAGGTAAAGCAAATGCCCTCCACTTCTGTGGAAGAAACCACAGTGCCCAGCCATGTTCTAAGCCCTCCCATTTTCCCTGGGCTTCTGGCAGCAGGAGTGAAAAGAGAGGAGCAGAGCACTGGGTCCCGTTTGACAAAACCCGGCTTCCCACGGGAAAGTCTTTCTCCACGTGCAGACATGCTCCCAGGTGCCTGGGGCAAGGGGAAGGAAATGCCATACACTGACCTGGAAGAGACCACAGGGCCCAGGCACAGTCTGAACCCTTCCCTCAACCCGGCGGTTTTGCTAGCAGGAGTTCAACCCCAACGAACACAGCCCGGAGACCCCTGGGGCAAAAACGGCTTCCGACGAACAATAGGTGCTTGCTGTGGAACACCTATCCCAAGTGGGGGTAGCCAGCTCAACAAAATGCCACACACCCAGGTGTAAGAAACAACATTGCCCAGGCATGGTCTAAGCCCCTCACCTCGTCCCTGTGCTTTGGGGAGCCGGAGGGACAGCGAGGCCCATGTCCCTGAGACCCCTTTGCAAAAAGCCGGATTCCCACGGAGACAGTTTTCCTGAGGTGCAGACCCTATCCCAAGTGGTTGTGGCAAGGTAAAGCAAATGCCCTCCACTTCTGTGGAAGAAACCACAGTGCCCAGCCATGTTCTAAGCCCTCCCATCCTCCCTGGGCTTCTGGCAGCAGGAGTGAAAAGAGAGGAGCAGAGCACTGGGTCCCGTTTGACAAAACCCGGCTTCCCACGGGAAAGTCTTTCTCCACGTGCAGACATGCTCCCAGGTGCCTGTGGCAAGGGGAAGGAAATGCCATACACTGACCTGGAAGAGACCACAGGGCCCAGGCACAGTCTGAACCCTTCCCTCAACCCGGCGGTTTTGCTAGCAGGAGTTCAACCCCAACGAACACAGCCCGGAGACCCCTTGGGCAAAAACGGCTTCCGAGGAACAATAGGTGCTTGCTGTGGAACACCTATCCCAAGTGGGGGTAGCCAGCTCAACAAAATGCCACACACCCAGGTGTAAGAAACAACATTGCCCAGGCATGGTCTAAGCCCCTCACCTCGTCCCTGTGCTTTGGGGAGCCGGAGGGACAGCCGAGGCACTCGGCCCTGAGACCCCTTTGCAAAAAGCCGGCTTCCCACGGAGACAGTTTTCCTGAGGTGCAGACCCTATCCCAAGTGGTTGTGGCAAGGTAAAGCAAATGCCCTCCACTTCTCTGGAAGAAACCACAGTGCCCAGCCATGTTCTAAGCCCTCCCATCCTCCCTGGGCTTCTGGCAGCAGGAGTGAAAAGAGAGGAGCAGAGCACTGGGTCCCGTTTGACAAAACCCGGCTTCCCACGGGAAAGTCTTTCTCCACGTGCAGACATGCTCCCAGGTGCCTGGGGCAAGGGGAAGGAAATGCCATACACTGACCTGGAAGAGACCACAGGGCCCAGGCACAGTCTGAACCCTTCCCTCAACCCGGCGGTTTTGCTAGCAGGAGTTCAACCCCAACGAACACAGCCCGGAGACCCCTGGGGCAAAAACGGCTTCCGACGAACAATAGGTGCTTGCTGTGGAACACCTATCCCAAGTGGGGGTAGCCAGCTCAACAAAATGCCACACACCCAGGTGTAAGAAACAACATTGCCCAGGCATGGTCTAAGCCCCTCACCTCGTCCCTGTGCTTTGGGGAGCCGGAGGGACAGCGAGGCCCACGGCCCTGAGACCCCTTTGCAAAAAGCCGGCTTCCCACGGAAACAGTTTTCCTGAGGTGCAGACCCTATCCCAAGTGGTTGTGGCAAGGTAAAGCAAATGCCCTCCACTTCTCTGGAAGAAACCACAGTGCCCAGCCATGTTCTAGGCCCTCCCATCCTCCCTGGGCTTCTGGCAGCAGGAGTGAAAAGAGAGGCGCAGAGCACTGGGACCCGTTTGACAAAACCCGGCTTCCCACGGGAAAGTCTTTCTCCACGTGCAGACATGCTCCCAGGTGCCTGTGGCAAGGGGAAGGAAATGCCATACACTGACCTGGAAGAGACCACAGGGCCCAGGCAAAGTCTGAACCCTTCCCTCAACCCGGCGGTTTTGCTAGCAGGAGTTCAACCCCAACGAACACAGCCCGGAGACCCCTGGGGCAAAAACGGCTTCCGACGAACAATAGGTGCTTGCTGTGGAACACCTATCCCAAGTGGGGGTAGCCAGCTCAACAAAATGCCACACACCCAGGTGTAAGAAACAACATTGCCCAGGCATGGTCTAAGCCCCTCACCTCGTCCCTGTGCTGTGGGGAGCCGGAGGGACAGCGAGGCCCACGGCCCTGAGACCCCTTTGCAAAAAGCCGGCTTCCCACGGAAACAGTTTTCCTGAGGTGCACACCCTATCCCAAGTGGTTGTGGCAAGGTAAAGCAAATGCCCTCCACTTCTCTGGAAGAAACCACAGTGCCCAGCCATGTTCTAAGCCCTCCCATCCTCCCTGGGCTTCTGGCAGCAGGAGTGAAAAGAGAGGAGCAGAGCACTGGGTCCCGTTTGACAAAACCCGGCTTCCCACGGGAAAGTCTTTCTCCACGTGCAGACATGCTCCCAGGTGCCTGGGGCAAGGGGAAGGAAATGCCATACACTGACCTGGAAGAGACCACAGGGCCCAGGCACAGTCTGAACCCTTCCCTCAACCCGGCGGTTTTGCTAGCAGGAGTTCAACCCCAACGAACACAGCCCGGAGACGCCTGGGGCAAAAACGGCTTCCGTCGAACAATAGGTGCTTGCTGTGGAACACCTATCCCAAGTGGGGGTAGCCAGCTCAACAAAATGCCACACACCCAGGTGTAAGAAAAAACATTGCCCAGGCGTGGTCTAAGACCCTCACCTCGTCCCTGTGCTTTGGGGAGCCGGAGGGACAGCCGAGGCTCACGGCCCTGAGACCCCTTTGCAAAAAGCCGGCTTCCCACGGAGACAGTTTTCCTGAGGTGCAGACCCTATCCCAAGTGGTTGTGGCAAGGTAAAGCAAATGCCCTTCACTTCTCTGGAAGAAACCACAGTGCCCAGCCATGTTCTAGGCCCTCCCATCCTCCCTGGGCTTCTGGCAGCAGGAGTGAAAAGAGAGGCGCAGAGCACTGGGACCCGTTTGACAAAACCCGTCTTCCCACGGGAAAGTCTTTCTCCACGTGCAGACATGCTCCCAGGTGCCTGTGGCAAGGGGAAGGAAATGCCATACACTGACCTGGAAGAGACCACAGGGCCCAGGCACAGTCTGAACCCTTCCCTCAACCCGGCGGTTTTGCTAGCAGGAGTTCAACCTTAACGAACACAGCCCGGAGACCCCTGGGGCAAAAACGGCTTCCGACGAACAATAGGTGCTTGCTGTGGAACACCTATCCCAAGGGGGGTAGCCAGCTCAACAAAATGCCAGACACCCAGGTGTAAGAAACAACATTGCCCAGGCATGGTCTAAGCCCCTCACCTCGTCCCTGTGCTTTGGGGAGCCGGAGGGACAGCGAGGCCCACGGCCCTGAGACCCCTTTGCAAAAAGCCGGCTTCCCACGGAGACAGTTTTCCTGAGGTGCAGACCCTATCCCAAGTGGTTGTGGCAAGGTAAAGCAAATGCCCTCCACTTCTCTGGAAGAAACCACAGTGCCCAGCCATGTTCTAGGCCCTCCCATCCTCCCTGGGCTTCTGGCAGCAGGAGTGAAAAGAGAGGAGCAGAGCACTGGGTCCCGTTTGACAAAACCCGGCTTCCCACGGGAAAGTCTTTCTCCAGGTGCAGACATGCTCCCAGGTGCCTGTGGCAAGGGGAACGATATGCCATACACTGACCTGGAAGAGACCACAGGGCCCAGGCACAGTCTGAACCCTTCCCTCAACCCGGCGGTTTTGCTAGCAGGAGTTCAACCCCAACGAACACAGCCCGGAGACCCCTGGGGCAAAAACGGCTTCCGACGAACAATAGGTGCTTGCTGTGGAACACCTATCCCAAGTGGGGGTAGCCAGCTCAACAAAATGCCACACACCCAGGTGTAAGAAACAACATTGCCCAGGCATGGTCTAAGCCCCTCACCTCGTCCCTGTGCTGTGGGGAGCCGGAGGGACAGCGAGGCCCACGGCCCTGATACCCCTTTGCAAAAACCCGGCTTCCCACGGAAACAGTTTTCCTGAGGTGCACACCCTATCCCAGTGGTTGTGGCAAGGTAAAGCAAATGCCCTCCACTTCTCTGGAAGAAACCACAGTGCCCAGCCATGTTCTAAGCCCTCCCATCCTCCCTGGGCTTCTGGCAGCAGGAGTGAAAAGAGAGGAGCAGAGCTCTGGGTCCCGTTTGACAAAACCCGGCTTCCCACGGGAAAGTCTTTCTCCACGTGCAGACATGCTCCCAGGTGCCTGGGGCAAGGGGAAGGAAATGCCATACACTGACCTGGAAGAGACCACAGGGCCCAGGCACAGTCTGAACCCTTCCCTCAACCCGGCGGTTTTGCTAGCAGGAGTTCAACCCCAACGAACACAGCCCGGAGACCCCTGGGGCAAAAACGGCTTCCGACGAACAATAGGTGCTTGCTGTGGAACACCTATCCCAAGTGGGGGTAGCCAGCTCAACAAAATGCCACACACCCAGGTGTAAGAAACAACATTGCCCAGGCATGGTCTAAGCCCCTCACCTCGTCCCTGTGCTTTGGGGAGCCGGAGGGACAGCGAGGCCCACGGCCCTGAGACCCCTTTGCAAAAAGCCGGCTTCCCACGGAAACAGTTTTCCTGAGGTGCACACCCTATCCCAAGTGGTTGTGGCAAGGTAAAGCAAATGCCCTCCACTTCTCTGGAAGAAACCACAGTGCCCAGCCATGTTCTAAGCCCTCCCATCCTCCCTGGGCTTCTGGCAGCAGGAGTGAAAAGAGAGGAGCAGAGCACTGGGTCCTGTTTGACAAAACCCGGCTTCCCACGGGAAAGTCTTTCTCCACGTGCAGACATGCTCCCAGGTGCCTGGGGCAAGGGGAAGGAAATGCCATACACTGACCTGGAAGAGACCACAGGGCCCAGGCACAGTCTGAACCCTTCCCTCAACCCGGCGGTTTTGCTAGCAGGAGTTCAACCCCAACGAACACAGCCCGGAGACGCCTGGGGCAAAAACGGCTTCCGTCGAACAATAGGTGCTTGCTGTGGAACACCTATCCCAAGTGGGGGTAGCCAGCTCAACAAAATGCCACACACCCAGGTGTAAGAAAAAACATTGCCCAGGCGTGGTCTAAGACCCTCACCTCGTCCCTGTGCTTTGGGGAGCCGGAGGGACAGCCGAGGCTCACGGCCCTGAGACCCCTTTGCAAAAAGCCGGCTTCCCACGGAGACAGTTTTCCTGAGGTGCAGACCCTATCCCAAGTGGTTGTGGCAAGGTAAAGCAAATGCCCTTCACTTCTCTGGAAGAAACCACAGTGCCCAGCCATGTTCTAGGCCCTCCCATCCTCCCTGGGCTTCTGGCAGCAGGAGTGAAAAGAGAGGCGCAGAGCACTGGGACCCGTTTGACAAAACCCGTCTTCCCACGGGAAAGTCTTTCTCCACGTGCAGACATGCTCCCAGGTGCCTGTGGCAAGGGGAAGGAAATGCCATACACTGACCTGGAAGAGACCACAGGGCCCAGGCACAGTCTGAACCCTTCCCTCAACCCGGCGGTTTTGCTAGCAGGAGTTCAACCCCAACGAACACAGCCCGGAGACCCCTGGGGCAAAAACGGCTTCCGACGAACAATAGGTGCTTGCTGTGGAACACCTATCCCAAGTGGGGGTAGCCAGCTCAACAAAATGCCAGACACCCAGGTGTAAGAAACAACATTGCCCAGGCATGGTCTAAGCCCCTCACCTCATCCCTGTGCTTTGGGGAGCCGGAGGGACAGCGAGGCCCACGGCCCTGAGACCCCTTTGCAAAAAGCCGGCTTCCCACGGAGACAGTTTTCCTGAGGTGCAGACCCTATCCCAAGTGGTTGTGGCAAGGTAAAGCAAATGCCCTCCACTTCTCTGGAAGAAACCACAGTGCCCAGCCATGTTCTAGGCCCTCCCATCCTCCCTGGGCTTCTGGCAGCAGGAGTGAAAAGAGAGGAGCAGAGCACTGGGTCCCGTTTGACAAAACCCGGCTTCCCACGGGAAAGTCTTTCTCCAGGTGCAGACATGCTCCCAGGTGCCTGGGGCAAGGGGAAGGATATGCCATACACTGACCTGGAAGAGACCACAGGGCCCAGGCACAGTCTGAACCCTTCCCTCAACCCGGCGGTTTTGCTAGCAGGAGTTCAACCCCAACGAACACAGCCCGGAGACCCCTGGGGCAAAAACGGCTTCCGACGAACAATAGGTGCTTGCTGTGGAACACCTATCCCAAGTGGGGGTAGCCAGCTCAACAAAATGCCACACACCCAGGTGTAAGAAACAACATTGCCCAGGCATGGTCTAAGCCCCTCACCTCGTCCCTGTGCTGTGGGGAGCCGGAGGGACAGCGAGGCCCACGGCCCTGATACCCCTTTGCAAAAAGCCGGCTTCCCACGGAAACAGTTTTCCTGAGGTGCAGACCCTATCCCAAGTGGTTGTGGCAAGGTAAAGCAAATGCCCTCCACTTCTCTGGAAGAAACCACAGTGCCCAGCCATGTTCTAAGCCCTCCCATCCTCCCTGGGCTTCTGGCAGCAGGAGTGAAAAGAGAGGAGCAGAGCTCTGGGTCCCGTTTGACAAAACCCGGCTTCCCACGGGAAAGTCTTTCTCCACGTGCAGACATGCTCCCAGGTGCCTGGGGCAAGGGGAAGGAAATGCCATACACTGACCTGGAAGAGACCACAGGGCCCAGGCACAGTCTGAACCCTTCCCTCAACCCGGCGGTTTTGCTAGCAGGAGTTCAACCCCAACGAACACAGCCCGGAGACCCCTGGGGCAAAAACGGCTTCCGACGAACAATAGGTGCTTGCTGTGGAACACCTATCCCAAGTGGGGGTAGCCAGCTCAACAAAATGCCACACACCCAGGTGTAAGAAACAACATTGCCCAGGCATGGTCTAAGCCCCTCACCTCGTCCCTGTGCTTTGGGGAGCCGGAGGGACAGCGAGGCCCACGGTCCTGAGACCCCTTTGCAAAAAGCCGGCTTCCCACGGAAACAGTTTTCCTGAGGTGCACACCCTATCCCAAGTGGTTGTGGCAAGGTAAAGCAAATGCCCTCCACTTCTCTGGAAGAAACCACAGTGCCCAGCCATGTTCTAAGCCCTCCCATCCTCCCTGGGCTTCTGGCAGCAGGAGTGAAAAGAGAGGAGCAGAGCACTGGGTCCCGTTTGACAAAACCCGGCTTCCCACGGGAAAGTCTTTCTCCAGGTGCAGACATGCTCCCAGGTGCCTGGGGCAAGGGGAAGGAAATGCCATACACTGACCTGGAAGAGACCACAGGGCCCAGGCACAGTCTGAACCCTTCCCTCAACCCGGCGGTTTTGCTAGCAGGAGTTCAACCCCAACGAACACAGCCCGGAGACGCCTGGGGCAAAAACGGCTTCCGTCGAACAATAGGTGCTTGCTGTGGAACACCTATCCCAAGTGGGGGTAGCCAGCTCAACAAAATGCCACACACCCAGGTGTAAGAAAAAACATTGCCCAGGCGTGGTCTAAGACCCTCACCTCGTCCCTGTGCTTTGGGGAGCCGGAGGGACAGCCGAGGCTCACGGCCCTGAGACCCCTTTGCAAAAAGCCGGCTTCCCACGGAGACAGTTTTCCTGAGGTGCAGACCCTATCCCAAGTGGTTGTGGCAAGGTAAAGCAAATGCCCTTCACTTCTCTGGAAGAAACCACAGTGCCCAGCCATGTTCTAGGCCCTCCCATCCTCCCTGGGCTTCTGGCAGCAGGAGTGAAAAGAGAGGCGCAGAGCACTGGGACCCGTTTGACAAAACCCGTCTTCCCACGGGAAAGTCTTTCTCCACGTGCAGACATGCTCCCAGGTGCCTGTGGCAAGGGGAAGGAAATGCCATACACTGACCTGGAAGAGACCACAGGGCCCAGGCACAGTCTGAACCCTTCCCTCAACCCGGCGGTTTTGCTAGCAGGAGTTCAACCTTAACGAACACAGCCCGGAGACCCCTGGGGCAAAAACGGCTTCCGACGAACAATAGGTGCTTGCTGTGGAACACCTATCCCAAGGGGGGTAGCCAGCTCAACAAAATGCCAGACACCCAGGTGTAAGAAACAACATTGCCCAGGCATGGTCTAAGCCCCTCACCTCGTCCCTGTGCTTTGGGGAGCCGGAGGGACAGCGAGGCCCACGGCCCTGAGACCCCTTTGCAAAAAGCCGGCTTCCCACGGAGACAGTTTTCCTGAGGTGCAGACCCTATCCCAAGTGGTTGTGGCAAGGTAAAGCAAATGCCCTCCACTTCTCTGGAAGAAACCACAGTGCCCAGCCATGTTCTAGGCCCTCCCATCCTCCCTGGGCTTCTGGCAGCAGGAGTGAAAAGAGAGGAGCAGAGCACTGGGTCCCGTTTGACAAAACCCGGCTTCCCACGGGAAAGTCTTTCTCCAGGTGCAGACATGCTCCCAGGTGCCTGTGGCAAGGGGAACGATATGCCATACACTGACCTGGAAGAGACCACAGGGCCCAGGCACAGTCTGAACCCTTCCCTCAACCCGGCGGTTTTGCTAGCAGGAGTTCAACCCCAACGAACACAGCCCGGAGACCCCTGGGGCAAAAACGGCTTCCGACGAACAATAGGTGCTTGCTGTGGAACACCTATCCCAAGTGGGGGTAGCCAGCTCAACAAAATGCCACACACCCAGGTGTAAGAAACAACATTGCCCAGGCATGGTCTAAGCCCCTCACCTCGTCCCTGTGCTGTGGGGAGCCGGAGGGACAGCGAGGCCCACGGCCCTGATACCCCTTTGCAAAAACCCGGCTTCCCACGGAAACAGTTTTCCTGAGGTGCACACCCTATCCCAGTGGTTGTGGCAAGGTAAAGCAAATGCCCTCCACTTCTCTGGAAGAAACCACAGTGCCCAGCCATGTTCTAAGCCCTCCCATCCTCCCTGGGCTTCTGGCAGCAGGAGTGAAAAGAGAGGAGCAGAGCTCTGGGTCCCGTTTGACAAAACCCGGCTTCCCACGGGAAAGTCTTTCTCCACGTGCAGACATGCTCCCAGGTGCCTGGGGCAAGGGGAAGGAAATGCCATACACTGACCTGGAAGAGACCACAGGGCCCAGGCACAGTCTGAACCCTTCCCTCAACCCGGCGGTTTTGCTAGCAGGAGTTCAACCCCAACGAACACAGCCCGGAGACCCCTGGGGCAAAAACGGCTTCCGACGAACAATAGGTGCTTGCTGTGGAACACCTATCCCAAGTGGGGGTAGCCAGCTCAACAAAATGCCACACACCCAGGTGTAAGAAACAACATTGCCCAGGCATGGTCTAAGCCCCTCACCTCGTCCCTGTGCTTTGGGGAGCCGGAGGGACAGCGAGGCCCACGGCCCTGAGACCCCTTTGCAAAAAGCCGGCTTCCCACGGAAACAGTTTTCCTGAGGTGCACACCCTATCCCAAGTGGTTGTGGCAAGGTAAAGCAAATGCCCTCCACTTCTCTGGAAGAAACCACAGTGCCCAGCCATGTTCTAAGCCCTCCCATCCTCCCTGGGCTTCTGGCAGCAGGAGTGAAAAGAGAGGAGCAGAGCACTGGGTCCTGTTTGACAAAACCCGGCTTCCCACGGGAAAGTCTTTCTCCACGTGCAGACATGCTCCCAGGTGCCTGGGGCAAGGGGAAGGAAATGCCATACACTGACCTGGAAGAGACCACAGGGCCCAGGCACAGTCTGAACCCTTCCCTCAACCCGGCGGTTTTGCTAGCAGGAGTTCAACCCCAACGAACACAGCCCGGAGACGCCTGGGGCAAAAACGGCTTCCGTCGAACAATAGGTGCTTGCTGTGGAACACCTATCCCAAGTGGGGGTAGCCAGCTCAACAAAATGCCACACACCCAGGTGTAAGAAACAACATTGCCCAGGCGTGGTCTAAGCCCCTCACCTCGTCCCTGTGCTTTGGGGAGCCGGAGGGACAGCGAGGCCCACGGCCCTGAGACCCCTTTGCAAAAAGCCGGCTTCCCACGGAAACAGTTTTCCTGAGGTGCACACCCTATCCCAAGTGGTTGTGGCAAGGTAAAGCAAATGCCCTCCACTTCTCTGGAAGAAACCACAGTGCCCAGCCATGTTCTAAGCCCTCCCATCCTCCCTGGGCTTCTGGCAGCAGGAGTGAAAAGAGAGGAGCAGAGCACTGGGTCCTGTTTGACAAAACCCGGCTTCCCACGGGAAAGTCTTTCTCCACGTGCAGACATGCTCCCAGGTGCCTGGGGCAAGGGGAAGGAAATGCCATACACTGACCTGGAAGAGACCACAGGGCCCAGGCACAGTCTGAACCCTTCCCTCAACCCGGCGGTTTTGCTAGCAGGAGTTCAACCCCAACGAACACAGCCCGGAGACGCCTGGGGCAAAAACGGCTTCCGTCGAACAATAGGTGCTTGCTGTGGAACACCTATCCCAAGTGGGGGTAGCCAGCTCAACAAAATGCCACACACCCAGGTGTAAGAAAAAACATTGCCCAGGCGTGGTCTAAGACCCTCACCTCGTCCCTGTGCTTTGGGGAGCCGGAGGGACAGCCGAGGCTCACGGCCCTGAGACCCCTTTGCAAAAAGCCGGCTTCCCACGGAGACAGTTTTCCTGAGGTGCAGACCCTATCCCAAGTGGTTGTGGCAAGGTAAAGCAAATGCCCTTCACTTCTCTGGAAGAAACCACAGTGCCCAGCCATGTTCTAGGCCCTCCCATCCTCCCTGGGCTTCTGGCAGCAGGAGTGAAAAGAGAGGCGCAGAGCACTGGGACCCGTTTGACAAAACCCGTCTTCCCACGGGAAAGTCTTTCTCCACGTGCAGACATGCTCCCAGGTGCCTGTGGCAAGGGGAAGGAAATGCCATACACTGACCTGGAAGAGACCACAGGGCCCAGGCACAGTCTGAACCCTTCCCTCAACCCGGCGGTTTTGCTAGCAGGAGTTCAACCCCAACGAACACAGCCCGGAGACCCCTGGGGCAAAAACGGCTTCCGACGAACAATAGGTGCTTGCTGTGGAACACCTATCCCAAGTGGGGGTAGCCAGCTCAACAAAATGCCAGACACCCAGGTGTAAGAAACAACATTGCCCAGGCATGGTCTAAGCCCCTCACCTCATCCCTGTGCTTTGGGGAGCCGGAGGGACAGCGAGGCCCACGGCCCTGAGACCCCTTTGCAAAAAGCCGGCTTCCCACGGAGACAGTTTTCCTGAGGTGCAGACCCTATCCCAAGTGGTTGTGGCAAGGTAAAGCAAATGCCCTCCACTTCTCTGGAAGAAACCACAGTGCCCAGCCATGTTCTAGGCCCTCCCATCCTCCCTGGGCTTCTGGCAGCAGGAGTGAAAAGAGAGGAGCAGAGCACTGGGTCCCGTTTGACAAAACCCGGCTTCCCACGGGAAAGTCTTTCTCCAGGTGCAGACATGCTCCCAGGTGCCTGGGGCAAGGGGAAGGATATGCCATACACTGACCTGGAAGAGACCACAGGGCCCAGGCACAGTCTGAACCCTTCCCTCAACCCGGCGGTTTTGCTAGCAGGAGTTCAACCCCAACGAACACAGCCCGGAGACCCCTGGGGCAAAAACGGCTTCCGACGAACAATAGGTGCTTGCTGTGGAACACCTATCCCAAGTGGGGGTAGCCAGCTCAACAAAATGCCACACACCCAGGTGTAAGAAACAACATTGCCCAGGCATGGTCTAAGCCCCTCACCTCGTCCCTGTGCTGTGGGGAGCCGGAGGGACAGCGAGGCCCACGGCCCTGATACCCCTTTGCAAAAAGCCGGCTTCCCACGGAAACAGTTTTCCTGAGGTGCAGACCCTATCCCAAGTGGTTGTGGCAAGGTAAAGCAAATGCCCTCCACTTCTCTGGAAGAAACCACAGTGCCCAGCCATGTTCTAAGCCCTCCCATCCTCCCTGGGCTTCTGGCAGCAGGAGTGAAAAGAGAGGAGCAGAGCTCTGGGTCCCGTTTGACAAAACCCGGCTTCCCACGGGAAAGTCTTTCTCCACGTGCAGACATGCTCCCAGGTGCCTGGGGCAAGGGGAAGGAAATGCCATACACTGACCTGGAAGAGACCACAGGGCCCAGGCACAGTCTGAACCCTTCCCTCAACCCGGCGGTTTTGCTAGCAGGAGTTCAACCCCAACGAACACAGCCCGGAGACCCCTGGGGCAAAAACGGCTTCCGACGAACAATAGGTGCTTGCTGTGGAACACCTATCCCAAGTGGGGGTAGCCAGCTCAACAAAATGCCACACACCCAGGTGTAAGAAACAACATTGCCCAGGCATGGTCTAAGCCCCTCACCTCGTCCCTGTGCTTTGGGGAGCCGGAGGGACAGCGAGGCCCACGGCCCTGAGACCCCTTTGCAAAAAGCCGGCTTCCCACGGAAACAGTTTTCCTGAGGTGCACACCCTATCCCAAGTGGTTGTGGCAAGGTAAAGCAAATGCCCTCCACTTCTCTGGAAGAAACCACAGTGCCCAGCCATGTTCTAAGCCCTCCCATCCTCCCTGGGCTTCTGGCAGCAGGAGTGAAAAGAGAGGAGCAGAGCACTGGGTCCCGTTTGACAAAACCCGGCTTCCCACGGGAAAGTCTTTCTCCACGTGCAGACATGCTCCCAGGTGCCTGGGGCAAGGGGAAGGAAATGCCATACACTGACCTGGAAGAGACCACAGGGCCCAGGCACAGTCTGAACCCTTCCCTCAACCCGGCGGTTTTGCTAGCAGGAGTTCAACCCCAACGAACACAGCCCGGAGACCCCTGGGGCAAAAACGGCTTCCGACGAACAATAGGTGCTTGCTGTGGAACACCTATCCCAAGTGGGGGTAGCCAGCTCAACAAAATGCCAGACACCCAGGTGTAAGAAACAACATTGCCCAGGCATGGTCTAAGCCCCTCACCTCGTCCCTGTGCTTTGGGGAGCCGGAGGGACAGCGAGGCCCACGGCCCTGAGACCCCTTTGCAAAAAGCCGGCTTCCCACGGAGACAGTTTTCATGAGGTGCAGACCCTATCCCAAGTGGTTGTGGCAAGGTAAAGCAAATGCCCTCCACTTCTCTGGAAGAAACCACAGTGCCCAGCCATGTTCTAGGCCCTCCCATCCTCCCTGGGCTTCTGGCAGCAGGAGTGAAAAGAGAGGAGCAGAGCACTGGGTCCCGTTTGACAAAACCCGGCTTCCCACGGGAAAGTCTTTCTCCACGTGCAGACATGCTCCCAGGTGCCTGTGGCAAGGGGAACGATATGCCATACACTGACCTGGAAGAGACCACAGGGCCCAGGCACAGTCTGAACCCTTCCCTCAACCCGGCGGTTTTGCTAGCAGGAGTTCAACCCCAACGAACACAGCCCGGAGACCCCTGGGGCAAAAACGGCTTCCGACGAACAATAGGTGCTTGCTGTGGAACACCTATCCCAAGTGGGGGTAGCCAGCTCAACAAAATGCCACACACCCAGGTGTAAGAAACAACATTGCCCAGGCATGGTCTAAGCCCCTCACCTCGTCCCTGTGCTGTGGGGAGCCGGAGGGACAGCGAGGCCCACGGCCCTGAGACCCCTTTGCAAAAAGCCGGCTTCCCACGGAAATAGTTTTCCTGAGGTGCACACCCTATCCCAAGTGGTTGTGGCAAGGTAAAGCAAATGCCCTCCACTTCTCTGGAAGAAACCACAGTGCCCAGCCATGTTCTAAGCCCTCCCATCCTCCCTGGGCTTCTGGCAGCAGGAGTGAAAAGAGAGGAGCAGAGCTCTGGGTCCCGTTTGACAAAACCCGGCTTCCCACGGGAAAGTCTTTCTCCACGTGCAGACATGCTCCCAGGTGCCTGGGGCAAGGGGAAGGAAATGCCATACACTGACCTGGAAGAGACCACAGGGCCCAGGCACAGTCTGAACCCTTCCCTCAACCCGGCGGTTTTGCTAGCAGGAGTTCAACCCCAACGAACACAGCCCGGAGACCCCTGGGGCAAAAACGGCTTCCGACGAACAATAGGTGCTTGCTGTGGAACACCTATCCCAAGTGGGGGTAGCCAGCTCAACAAAATGCCACACACCCAGGTGTAAGAAACAACATTGCCCAGGCATGGTCTAAGCCCCTCACCTCGTCCCTGTGCTTTGGGGAGCCGGAGGGACAGCGAGGCCCACGGCCCTGAGACCCCTTTGCAAAAAGCCGGCTTCCCACGGAAACAGTTTTCCTGAGGTGCACACCCTATCCCAAGTGGTTGTGGCAAGGTAAAGCAAATGCCCTCCACTTCTCTGGAAGAAACCACAGTGCCCAGCCATGTTCTAAGCCCTCCCATCCTCCCTGGGCTTCTGGCAGCAGGAGTGAAAAGAGAGGAGCAGAGCACTGGGTCCCGTTTGACAAAACCCGGCTTCCCACGGGAAAGTCTTTCTCCACGTGCAGACATGCTCCCAGGTGCCTGGGGCAAGGGGAAGGAAATGCCATACACTGACCTGGAAGAGACCACAGGGCCCAGGCACAGTCTTAACCCTTCCCTCAACCCGGCGGTTTTGCTAGCAGGAGTTCAACCCCAACGAACACAGCCCGGAGACCCCTGGGGCAAAAACGGCTTCCGACGAACAATAGGTGCTTGCTGTGGAACACCTATCCCAAGTGGGGGTAGCCAGCTCAACAAAATGCCAGACACCCAGGTGTAAGAAACAACATTGCCCAGGCATGGTCTAAGCCCCTCACCTCGTCCCTGTGCTTTGGGGAGCCGGAGGGACAGCGAGGCCCACGGCCCTGAGACCCCTTTGCAAAAAGCCGGCTTCCCACGGAGACAGTTTTCATGAGGTGCAGACCCTATCCCAAGTGGTTGTGGCAAGGTAAAGCAAATGCCCTCCACTTCTCTGGAAGAAACCACAGTGCCCAGCCATGTTCTAGGCCCTCCCATCCTCCCTGGGCTTCTGGCAGCAGGAGTGAAAAGAGAGGAGCAGAGCACTGGGTCCCGTTTGACAAAACCCGGCTTCCCACGGGAAAGTCTTTCTCCAGGTGCAGACATGCTCCCAGGTGCCTGTGGCAAGGGGAACGATATGCCATACACTGACCTGGAAGAGACCACAGGGCCCAGGCACAGTCTGAACCCTTCCCTCAACCCGGCGGTTTTGCTAGCAGGAGTTCAACCCCAACGAACACAGCCCGGAGACCCCTGGGGCAAAAACGGCTTCCGACGAACAATAGGTGCTTGCTGTGGAACACCTATCCCAAGTGGGGGTAGCCAGCTCAACAAAATGCCACACACCCAGGTGTAAGAAACAACATTGCCCAGGCATGGTCTAAGCCCCTCACCTCGTCCCTGTGCTGTGGGGAGCCGGAGGGACAGCGAGGCCCACGGCCCTGAGACCCCTTTGCAAAAAGCCGGCTTCCCACGGAAACAGTTTTCCTGAGGTGCACACCCTATCCCAAGTGGTTGTGGCAAGGTAAAGCAAATGCCCTCCACTTCTCTGGAAGAAACCACAGTGCCCAGCCATGTTCTAAGCCCTCCCATCCTCCCTGGGCTTCTGGCAGCAGGAGTGAAAAGAGAGGAGCAGAGCTCTGGGTCCCGTTTGACAAAACCCGGCTTCCCACGGGAAAGTCTTTCTCCACGTGCAGACATGCTCCCAGGTGCCTGGGGCAAGGGGAAGGAAATGCCATACACTGACCTGGAAGAGACCACAGGGCCCAGGCACAGTCTGAACCCTTCCCTCAACCCGGCGGTTTTGCTAGCAGGAGTTCAACCCCAACGAACACAGCCCGGAGACCCTGGGGCAAAAACGGCTTCCGACGAACAATAGGTGCTTGCTGTGGAACACCTATCCCAAGTGGGGGTAGCCAGCTCAACAAAATGCCACACACCCAGGTGTAAGAAACAACATTGCCCAGGCATGGTCTAAGCCCCTCACCTCGTCCCTGTGCTTTGGGGAGCCGGAGGGACAGCGAGGCCCACGGCCCTGAGACCCCTTTGCAAAAAGCCGGCTTCCCACGGAAACAGTTTTCCTGAGGTGCACACCCTATCCCAAGTGGTTGTGGCAAGGTAAAGCAAATGCCCTCCACTTCTGTGGAAGAAACCATAGTGCCCAGCCATGTTCTAAGCCCTCCCATCCTCCCTGGGCTTCTGGCAGCAGGAGTGAAAAGAGAGGAGCAGAGCACTGGGTCCCGTTTGACAAAACTCGGCTTCCCACGGGAAAGTCTTTCTCCACATGCAGACATGCTCCCAGGTGCCTGGGGCAAGGGGAAGGAAATGCCATACACTGACCTGGAAGAGACCACAGGGCCCAGGCACAGTCTGAACCCTTCCCTCAACCCGGCGGTTTTGCTAGCAGGAGTTCAACCCCAACGAACACAGCCCGGAGACGCTTGGGGCAAAAACGGCTTCCGTCGAACAATAGGTGCTTGCTGTGGAACACCTATCCCAAGTGGGGGTAGCCAGCTCAACAAAATGCCACACACCCAGGTGTAAGAAACAACATTGCCCAGGCATGGTCTAAGACCCTCACCTCGTCCCTGTGCTTTGGGGAGCCGGAGGGACAGCCGAGGCTCACGGCCCTGAGACCCCTTTGCAAAAAGCCGGCTTCCCACGGAGACAGTTTTCCTGAGGTGCAGACCCTATCCCAAGTGGTTGTGGCAAGGTAAAGCAAATGCCCTCCACTTCTCTGGAAGAAACCACAGTGCCCAGCCATGTTCTAGGCCCTCCCATCCTCCCTGGGCTTCTGGCAGCAGGAGTGAAAAGAGAGGCGCAGAGCACTGGGACCCGTTTGACAAAACCCGTCTTCCCACGGGAAAGTCTTTCTCCACGTGCAGACATGCTCCCAGGTGCCTGGGGCAAGGGGAAGGAAATGCCATACACTGACCTGGAAGAGACCACAGGGCCCAGGCACAGTCTGAACCCTTCCCTCAACCCGGCGGTTTTGCTAGCAGGAGTTCAACCCCAACGAACACAGCCCGGAGACCCCTGGGGCAAAAACGGCTTCCGACGAACAATAGGTGCTTGCTGTGGAACACCTATCCCAAGTGGGGGTAGCCAGCTCAACAAAATGCCACACACCCAGGTGTAAGAAACAACATTGCCCAGGCATGGTCTAAGCCCCTCACCTCGTCCCTGTGCTTTGGGGAGCCGGAGGGACAGCGAGGCCCACGGCCCTGAGACCCCTTTGCAAAAAGCCGGCTTCCCACGGAAACAGTTTTCCTGAGGTGCACACCCTATCCCAAGTGGTTGTGGCAAGGTAAAGCAAATGCCCTCCACTTCTCTGGAAGAAACCACAGTGCCCAGCCATGTTCTAAGCCCTCCCATCCTCCCTGGGCTTCTGGAAGCAGGAGTGAAAAGAGAGGAGCAGAGCACTGGGTCCCGTTTGACAAAACCCGGCTTCCCACGGGAAAGTCTTTCTCCACGTGCAGACATGCTCCCAGGTGCCTGGGGCAAGGGGAAGGAAATGCCATACACTGACCTGGAAGAGACCACAGGGCCCAGGCACAGTCTGAACCCTTCCCTCAACCCGGCGGTTTTGCTAGCAGGAGTTCAACCCCAACGAACACAGCCCGGAGACCCCTGGGGCAAAAACGGCTTCCGACGAACAATAGGTGCTTGCTGTGGAACACCTATCCCAAGTGGGGGTAGCCAGCTCAACAAAATGCCACACACCCAGGTGTAAGAAACAACATTGCCCAGGCATGGTCTAAGCCCCTCACCTCGTCCCTGTGCTTTCGGGAGCCGGAGGGACAGCCGAGGCACTCGGCCCTGAGACCCCTTTGCAAAAAGCCGGCTTCCCACGGAGACAGTTTTCCTGAAGTGCAGACCCTATCCCAAGTGGTTGTGGCAAGGTAAAGCAAATGCCCTCCACTTCTCTGGAAGAAACCACAGTGCCCAGCCATGTTCTAGGCCCTCCCATCCTCCCTGGGCTTCTGGCAGCAGGAGTGAAAAGAGAGGAGCAGAGCACTGGGACCCGTTTGACAAAACCCGGCTTCCCACGGGAAAGTCTTTCTCCACGTGCAGACATGCTCCCAGGTGCCTGTGGCAAGGGGAAGGAAATGCCATACACTGACCTGGAAGAGACCACAGGGCCCAGGCACAGTCTGAACCCTTCCCTCAACCCGGCGGTTTTGCTAGCAGGAGTTCAACCCCAATGAACACAGCCCGGAGACCCCTGGGGCAAAAACGGCTTCCGACGAACAATAGGTGCTTGCTGTGGAACACCTATCCCAAGTGGGGGTAGCCAGCTCAACAAAATGCCACACACCCAGGTGTAAGAAACAACATTGCCCAGGCATGGTCTAAGCCCCTCACCTCGTCCCTGTGCTTTGGGGAGCCGGAGGGACAGCGAGGCCCACGGCCCTGAGACCCCTTTGCAAAAAGCCGGCTTCCCACGGAAACAGTTTTCCTGAGGTGCACACCCTATCCCAAGTGGTTGTGGCAAGGTAAAGCAAATGCCCTCCACTTCTCTGGAAGAAACCACAGTGCCCAGCCATGTTCTAAGCCCTCCCATCCTCCCTGGGCTTCTGGCAGCAGGAGTGAAAAGAGAGGAGCAGAGCACTGGGTCCCGTTTGACAAAACCCGGCTTCCCACGGGAAAGTCTTTCTCCACGTGCAGACATGCTCCCAGGTGCCTGGGGCAAGGGGAAGGAAATGCCATACACTGACCTGGAAGAGACCACAGGGCCCAGGCACAGTCTGAACCCTTCCCTCAACCCGGCGGTTTTGCTAGCAGGAGTTCAACCCCAACGAACACAGCCCGGAGACCCCTGGGGCAAAAACGGCTTCCGACAAACAATAGGTGCTTGCTGTGGAACACCTATCCCAAGTGGGGGTAGCCAGCTCAACAAAATGCCACACACCCAGGTGTAAGAAACAACATTGCCCAGGCATGGTCTAAGCCCCTCACCTCGTCCCTGTGCTTTAGGGAGCCGGAGGGACAGCGAGGCCCACGGCCCTGAGACCCCTTTGCAAAAAGCCGGCTTCCCACGGAGACAGTTTTCCTGAGGTGCACACCCTATCCCAAGTGGTTGTGGCAAGGTAAAGCAAATGCCCTCCACTTCTCTGGAAGAAACCACAGTGCCCAGCCATGTTCTAGGCCCTCCCATCCTCCCTGGGCTTCTGGCAGCAGGAGTGAAAAGAGAGGCGCAGAGCACTGGGACCCGTTTGACAAAACCCGGCTTCCCACGGGAAAGTCTTTCTCCACGTGCAGACATGCTCCCAGGTGCCTGTGGCAAGGGGAAGGAAATGCCATACACTGACCTGGAAGAGACCACAGGGCCCAGGCACAGTCTGAACCCTTCCCTCAACCCGGCGGTTTTGCTAGCAGGAGTTCAACCCCAACGAACACAGCCCGGAGACCCCTGGGGCAAAAACGGCTTCCGACGAACAATAGGTGCTTGCTGTGGAACACCTATCCCAAGTGGGGGTAGCCAGCTCAACAAAATGCCACACACCCAGGTGTAAGAAAAAACATTGCCCAGGCGTGGTCTAAGACCCTCACCTCGTCCCTGTGCTTTGGGGAGCCGGAGGGACAGCCGAGGCTCACGGCCCTGAGACCCCTTTGCAAAAAGCCGGCTTCCCACGGAGACAGTTTTCCTGAGGTGCAGACCCTATCCCAAGTGGTTGTGGCAAGGTAAAGCAAATGCCCTTCACTTCTCTGGAAGAAACCACAGTGCCCAGCCATGTTCTAGGCCCTCCCATCCTCCCTGGGCTTCTGGCAGCAGGAGTGAAAAGAGAGGCGCAGAGCACTGGGACCCGTTTGACAAAACCCGTCTTCCCACGGGAAAGTCTTTCTCCACGTGCAGACATGCTCCCAGGTGCCTGTGGCAAGGGGAAGGAAATGCCATACACTGACCTGGAAGAGACCACAGGGCCCAGGCACAGTCTGAACCCTTCCCTCAACCCGGCGGTTTTGCTAGCAGGAGTTCAACCCCAACGAACACAGCCCGGAGACCCCTGGGGCAAAAACGGCTTCCGACGAACAATAGGTGCTTGCTGTGGAACACCTATCCCAAGTGGGGGTAGCCAGCTCAACAAAATGCCAGACACCCAGGTGTAAGAAACAACATTGCCCAGGCATGGTCTAAGCCCCTCACCTCGTCCCTGTGCTTTGGGGAGCCGGAGGGACAGCGAGGCCCACGGCCCTGAGACCCCTTTGCAAAAAGCCAGCTTCCCACGGAGACAGTTTTCCTGAGGTGCAGACCCTATCCCAAGTGGTTGTGGCAAGGTAAAGCAAATGCCCTCCACTTCTCTGGAAGAAACCACAGTGCCCAGCCATGTTCTAGGCCCTCCCATCCTCCCTGGGCTTCTGGCAGCAGGAGTGAAAAGAGAGGAGCAGAGCACTGGGTCCCGTTTGACAAAACCCGGCTTCCCACGGG